>NC_059132.1:25354732-25657763 GCF_020740605.2 Lemur catta | reverse complement strand
AGAACACCAAGCACCATTGGCAATCACCTGGGGGCTCCCGTTGTTACTGTGGGTCAGCAGTATGGGTTTAGGTCTGCTGGCTCCCCCTGGACCCTCCTTCCAGCTTCTTCACCTCCTGGACCAAGTGCATGCTTGGTTTCAGGAAGAAGGGAAGAAGCTTTCTCTCCCTGGGATCAGAGATTTTGGTGGGAGGTTCTCGTGGATTACAAGTTCATCCTGGTGGGTTCTAGTTCATCCTCATTCTCCCCACTTCACATACATCTTTCCTTCCTTACTACCTGCCCTGCTGACTTCAGGCTCCAGCATCAGACACAAACACAACAGCCTTACACAGGCTAACGTTTAACCAGCTCTCCAATTGTATAAGGTCAACTTTCTATAATAAACTTAATTACGTTTGTCTCTCTCATAGAGGTTCTCTAATTGAGCCCTGATTGATAAACTTGTAGAGTTTTCTAGCAAACTGGCAACTTTTAGCCTAGATACGGTCTCAGAAAGAAAGATGAGGTGATTTCACTATACAATGTCAAATTCCATCTTCTTTTGAAAACTCAGAAACCTGGATCTCTAGTGCAGCACTATGGTATAGTTTAAGTACACTGACTAGTCCACCCTCTGAAAACAACTAAAATTACTGGATAAAATACATTTTAGAAATATTTTAAATGCAATTGATGAGCTGGATATTAGTTAAAGTTATTCAGAATTGAAAACCTAAAGAAGTGTGAGAACCCACAGAAGTTATCTGATTATTGTGGCCCGTTTTATAGATTTTGTTGACCCAGATGAAATTCAGCTTCAGTTTTCATGGCCTAGTGGGTCATGGAAACAAAGCAAATCTCAGGGCCCACTGAAGTGAGCAGTCTGATAAGAGATCTCAAAGATAAACCTGGGACTCCTAAGTACCAAACCCTCTTCAACCTGCCTAGTTTGTCTGCTTTACTCAACCCTTCCACCCGGAGGACTGCAAGGGAAACTGCCTGTCTTGAACCGCAGCACTGAATAGAAGGGAAAGAAAAACATTTCTCCACAGCTTGGTAACTTCAAACTGGCCCTCCCTCTGGTCTGTAGCCTGAACTCGTAGTACCTAGGTTGGCCTGAAACCTCAAGCAAAGAAATTAATCTACAGTGGGCCCAAGCTGATGGTAGCACCAGTGATTGATGGAAACAAATGTGAATTCCTCTCTAGAGAAAACCACCTTAAATGCAGGTTTGAGATAATTTCTGAAGATACAAATCCAAGAAATATGAACCTACAGTCACGAAGTACAAAACACACTCAGAAACAAGGCACCCGTGCACAAGGGAGCAAGCAGGGAAACAAGGCAGCCAATTCAGACCCACAAAGGCTCCAGATATGGGAATCAGTAGAGGAAGAATATGAAATAATATCTTTACTATGCAAAAATGAACAATGTTAGAGTAAAAAATAAATATAAAAATGGCGAACAGAATTTCTAGAAAGGAAAATGTAATCTCAGAAAGCAAAATCGCAATGGATATGAGAAACACATGAAGAAAAAGTAAGTAAGTCAACATGAAAATATATCCAAAGAATTACCCAGAAAGGCAGAATAACAGATGCTAGAGTGGGAATGTGTAATGCAAGTTCCAGAATGAGGAGAGAAAATGGAGCAAAACCAGTTTTTAAAGACATATCACCTGAGTATTATTGTCCAAAAGTAATGAAAGGCAAAAGACCACAAATGTAGAGTAAAAAAAATTGAAGTAGAGCACATAAAGTGAAATCCACATCTAGACATGTCGGAATGACACCACAGATGATCACAAATAAAAAGCAGTAGGAGAGAAAACCAAATAGTAGTTCTAGGATTGAGGTTAGACTGACAGGTGATGTCTTAATCACACCAATGCGTAGCAGAATACAGACGAATAATATTTTCAATTCTTGAGAAAAAATAACTGTCAATGTAGAGTTGTGCATCCAGACAAAATCTCTTTCACAAAGGAGGGCAAATTAAAGATTTATTCCAGTAAAACAAAACTGAAGGCTTACCCCAGAAGACCCTTACAAAAAGAAAATATCAAGGACTCGCTTGATGTTAAAAAAAAAAAAAAAGGAAAACCTAAAAAGTGATAAATACATGGATATATATAGATATAAATTGATTGTATTAACAATAGTCTTGCAGGATTCAATAATACAGAACCAAGATACATAACAATAGCACATAAATCAAGAATAGTAAATTTGGACAGTTAGATTAAAAAGAAAATCCATTACAGTCTTAAAGTTTGGGGAGAGGTGATCTTAATATTTATCTATGAATCAACACAATCCCAATCTAAATCCCTATAGGCTTTTTTTTTTTTTTTTTTAGAAACTGACAATTCTAAGATTCATACGGCAAAGGAAAGGACCAAATGATCTGTTTTCATTTTGCAAAAGTTAAGAGACTTACACTACTTGATTTTAAGACTTACACTTATGGTAATCAAGAAAACCAAGAGTTAGCATGAGTCTAGACACTTAGATAAAGAGATCAGATGAAAAAGTTTGGAAATAGATCTACACATAATGTTAACGGATTGTCAACAAAAGCACCAGTGCTGTTCAATGGCGAAAGGATTGTCTCTTCAATAAATCATCGTGGAACAACTGGATAAACCTATTGGGAAAAAATTAACCTAATGTTCTTCTTAAAAATTTAGGATTGAGCAAATTTAAATGTAAAAGCTCAAACCATAAAGCTTCTGGAACAAAACATGGGAGATCATCTTTGTGACCTTGAGGTAGGCAATGGTTTTTTTGGAGAAGACACAGAAGTACTAAACATAACAAATATTGATAAATTGAAATGTACCAAAATTAAAATCAAAACTTAAAACTTCTCATCAGGAGACATTGCTATAAAAGGAAAGGTCAGGTCGTGAATTGGGAGAAAATATTTGAGAGAGAGATATATATGAAAAAGAATTTTTACCTAGATATATATAGCACATCAACAACAAATTTATGAACTTAAAAGTCAGGTAAAAGCTTTAAATAGACTCTTTCCAAAAGAACATATTTGAATATCCAATAATCACATGAAAAGATGTTAAATGGCATTAGTCATCAGAGAAGTGAAAACTCCAATAAAGAACCATTTTCTTAGCCACTAAAAAGACACTCAACATCATCGATGGTAGGAATGTAAAATTGTGCAATTCTCAGAAAACAGTTTGAGAGTCTTATTGTATTATTAATCTATTGCTGTGTAACACATTACCCCAAAACTTAGCACTTTAAAACCACAGATGTTTATTATCTCTGTTTCTGTGGGTCAGAAATCTAGTGCAGCTCAGCTGATGCCTCTGACTCAAGATCTTCCATGAGGCTGCATTTAAGCTGTTGGCCAGGGCCCTGATCTTATCCAGTGGTTGACTTGGAGAAGATCCATTTCCAGCCACATATCTGGGTGCGGGCAGGATTCAGTTCTCTGTAGACTGTTGAATTAAGGACCTTCGTTCCTCCTGAGATAACTGTGTCCCTCAGTTTTAGTCCTCTCCACGGAGCAGGTGTCAACACTGCACCTGGCTTCCTCTCAGAGTGACGGAATGAGAACACGAGCATAAAGATGGAAGCCACAGTCTTTTTTATCATCATCTCCTAAGTGCTATCTCATTACTTTTGCCATATTCTATTTGTGTAGAAGTGAGTCACTAATCCAGCCCACATCAAGGGGAGAAAATTCCATAAAGGCGTGAACACCAGGAGGCAAGGATCACTGGGACCATCTTAGGTGTTGCCTTACCACACTTATTAAAAACCTGTCTTATAACTTAGTAATTCTACTCAAAGCTGCTTATTCAAGGGAAATGAAAACTTTTCCTCAAAACGACCTAAGAATGTTTGTAGTCCTTTGTACAAAATAGCCACAAACTGGAAGCGACCCGATGTCAAGTCACAGTTGAATGGAGAAACAAATCATGGGCTAGTCACTACGAGGCAATAAAGAGAATGAACAACTGGTGGACACGGCCTCGTGGAAGACTCTCAACAGTTTCAAAAGTCACGAAAGAGTAAAACCTATTATTCTTACTACATGAAGTTCAAAGACAAGCGAGACTAATTGTGGTGACAGCAATCAGAAAAGCCTTTGGAGGGCGGGTGGGGGGTAAGACTGCAGAGAAGCATGAGGTGACTTTCAGGGTGGTGATTACATAAAACTATACATTTGTCAGAATTCATCAAAGTGTATACTTAAAATCTGTGCATTTCAATACATGTAAGTTTTCCCTCAATAAAAAGTCATCTGAAATTTTTTTTAAAAATCCAGTTACATGAGTAGCACATCTAAATCATAACCATGCAGAATGGTTGATATTTAAAAGTATAGAAAAATGTGTCCAAGACAAATAACAGAAATACAGTGGAACGACTATACTAACAGGCAAATGCATTTTAAGACAGCAATACAAGAAATAGAGAGAACCACCATATATAATACTAAGAAGAAGATAAGGAAAATAGAACAATTCTGGCTGGTATGCATTAATAATATACCTCTTTTAGTAACTGATAGATCAAACAGATACAAATGGATATGAACATAAAAGATTTGAACAGATTAAGTGTCTTGAATTAATAAGACATATATATAGAACATGGCACCAAAAACTGAGGAACATATTTTTTTCACACAGGCATGGAATATAAAAATTGATACGTACTGGGCCAAAAAGCTAGTCTCAATTTAAACAGAAAATGTTCTCTAAGATTGTCAGCTCAAAAACAAGATTCAAAAGTTCAAAACCAATGGAGAAAATAGATACTAGAAATATATATTTAGAAATTAAGGAACACCCTTCCATGAAACTCGTAAGCCACAGGAGAAGTCAAAATTAGAAAATATTTATACCTATTTTTATAAATACTCCTTTGGGGTACGGTCAAGGAAAAATGCATAACCTTAAATGCAGATATTAAAATTAGAACTGGAGAATTACCCTAACTTGTCTGAAACAAGAAGTCAAAGAGAAATTCAAGAACTAGAAGTAAACATAAAATAGATCAGACTGACAAAACCAAAAGTTAGCTCTTTGAAAGGACTGATTAAAAAACCGTCTGGCAGTACTAGGGAGAAAGAAGACACAGCTACAAATGCAGGGGTTATTCAAAACAAAAGAGGCTATTATGAAAAACTTTGCCAATAAACCAAAACCTTTATATGAAATGGAAAAATACCAAGAAACATGATAACTTTACAAAGCCAACCTGACAAAAAACATATAACATGTATAATGCTATTTTTTACATGGAAATAAGGTGTATTTTTTATGCCTACAGAGTTTATCAGCGAGTTCAAACATAAAGGGAGAACTAACTCATCTTTCATAAACAATTCTGTATTACAGAAAAGTGATAGAACCTGACAAAGATAATAAAACTCATTTATACATAGGCACAAAATCCTAAAAATATTAAATAGTTCAGAAATATATAGAAAAAAATGACACAATGACAAAGTTGAATTAATGCCAAAAACACAGGAGTGATTATTGGAAAATTAATTAATTACAAAAACTCTTAGGAGATAAAGGATAGAAGGGAACTACCTTATCTTGTTAAAAGGTATGTAAGGGAGGAAAAAAGCTAGAACAAAAAAAATACTTAAGTTGTTGAAAGTTTTGTAAGGTCAGGAAGAACAAAGATTTCCATTTCTTTACTTCTAATCAACAA
Source organism: Lemur catta (assembly GCF_020740605.2). Taxonomy (NCBI): domain Eukaryota; kingdom Metazoa; phylum Chordata; class Mammalia; order Primates; family Lemuridae; genus Lemur; species Lemur catta. The sequence continues at coordinate 25,652,077 of NC_059132.1, read as the reverse complement.
TGTATTAGATAGTCCTAGACACTACAGTATGAAAGGAAAAAGAACTAAAAGGTATAAGAAATGAAAAGATATTAAACTGTCAAAATTAGAATAATTCATGGCTACAATTAAAACCTAAAATAACCTATACACAAATTATAAAAATTAATTCACCTAGGTGTGGACTATAAGATTAACATACAAAAAAATTGGGTATTTATACTCCAGGAAAAAAGGAATAGGAGTGTAAGAAATACTTTTTAAGAAATATCATTTTCAATAACCACAAAGGATACTCACATGGAGAAAACTATTGAACAACATCAAAGAAAACATAACAACTTAGAGATAGATACAATGTTCATGGAGTGAACTTGAATCCAATCAAAATTCCAACAGGGTTTCCTTATGAAACTTAAGTTCATTTCAAAATTTATGAGGAGGCTCCAAGAATAACTAAGATAGTCTTGAAGAAGAACATATTAGGAGGACTTGACTCATGAAATATAAAGAGTTTATAAACTCTAGTAAATAAGCTAAAATATTTAATTAAAGAATTTTTTGAAAGAATAGACAAATAGAAAAATGAAACAGACTAGAAAGCCCCAAAAAAGAGCCATAAAGGTATGGAAATATCATATACAATGGCGCTAAATATTGGCTTTTCAACATATGTTGAGACAATCTGCATTTCATCAGAGCCTGACCTCAGACCCTATATAAAAATGAATACCTGATGATTCAGAGATTTAATTAAAAAAAAACATAAAACCTTTGAAAACAATATTAAAGAGCCTCAGGACCTTAGTGTTGGGAAAGACTGTTCAAATAAGACACCAAGTACAAACCCTACAGGACAAGTTCATAAATTTGTCTAAATTAAAATATACAACTTCTGTGCATCCACAGATGCTAAACACAAAAGACAAACCACAAACCAAAAGAAGAAATCGTCAACACATTGAACTGCAAAATGTTTTTCAGAATATATGAAGTATTCTACAAATCATACATACAATAAATCAGTTGAAATAAACATAGAAATAAAACAATTAAAATACACAAAAACAGGTCATTGTAGAAAATCCCAAACAGTTGACAAACAAGTGAAAAGATATTGCCTCCATTACTAATTAGGGGAATACAATTTTAAAAGACAATGGCCTACTTAACAATATCAAATGTTATCAAGAAAGAACAACTGGAACTCTATACACTACTAGTGGGACATTCAACTGGAGCAATCGCTTTGCAAAGCTGTTTGGCATTATCTAATAAAGCTGCAGCTATGCACACCCTAGGAGTAGAAATTCTACTCTCCCATGTGTGTCTAAAAAAGACTTTTGCCTATTGGCACCAGAAGCCACACACAAGAATGTTCATAGATGTGCTGTGTGTAGAAGCAAAAACCTGGAACCTACCCAATGTCCGGGAATAGAATGGACAAATAAATCATGGTGTATACCACCAGGGAAACGGAATGAATTACAACTATGTGCTAAAACGTAGATTAATCTCAGAAACATCATGTTCGGAAGTCCGGAAAGAAAGTCACTAAAGAAATATGTAAGTGAAATTTATTCTGTGTGTCAAGTCCAAAAATGTAGTAATACTGGAAAGAAAAGCAAGAAAACATCCAACACAACATTCCTAATAGTAGTTACTCTTGGGGAAGGAAGAGGAGCTCAGGGTGCTACGAAGATTTTTTTTTTTTTCTTAAAAAAGGCAGTTTACAAAAGCCCTTGCATTCTTTATGCCATATTTATAATTTTATAAATATTCTTTTTTTATCCATTCCTGAAGTTTAATAATTCAGAATACAATTTACAATGTTATAAATTAGGAAAAACCTATCAGCAGCCTTTGCAACAACCGGCCTGATTTGATTAGCAGCTGCCCCTGTAACAGCATCTCTACCACCTCGTTCACGCTCAAGCCAGGACCACTTGCCATAGGTTACTGTGCTGAGGATGTTATTTCACTTACAGCTTTCTTAGGGGTCACTCACTGACATCACCTGTTGAGTCCTAGGGGGCACCCGAGTTTGTGATCCTTGCTCTGGAGCACTGCTTCCCAAAGTGTGGTCCCCCAACAAGCATCATCATCCCCTGGAACTTGCTAAAAGTGTGGGTGTTTGGGTACCATCCTCGACCTACTGAATCAGAAACTCCTAGGGTGGGGTGAGCACTTTGTGTTTTCACAAGCCCTCCACGTATTCTGATGCTTGCATTCTTCCTGAGGACATGGCCCAGCCCCTGGGGGGCCCCCTTCCTGGCCATTCTTCCCTTCTGCATGTCTTTAGTGAGGCTCTTCGGCCTAATGGAAGCTGTGTTCATTTCGACGAGTCAGCAGGATCCTCAATTGCCCTACAACCTCCAGTCAGGAGGAAACCTCCTTCCATTGTTCCTTGCTCCATGCCATCTAAGCAATTGTGTCGTGGTCGTTCATCCGTGCTCAGAAATTGACATCACTTCGGGAGTGCTTTGTCTGCTCTCTGCAGCTCCCACAGGGCGCTTGGAGGAGTTTTTTCTCCGTGCAAAGATTAGCATGTGAACAAATGTATTGAGCCTGTCTGAACATCAGAGGACATTAAGATGAGCTTTGAAACAGAAAGCCAGTTACCTTTTCGTCTCTGCTTTCAGGAAACCTTGTTGTAGCTTTTCACAGTAGGACACTCAAGAGTAGCTCCCTCTCTCAGCACCCTGGTTCTTCTAAGGCTGAGAGGGCCAAGAGGCAGCAGTGACTTCTGAGTCCACCTTCTCTGCCCTGGGCACCCACTGGCTGATCTCAATTTATCTATAATAATTAATAAAATATTAATAAATGTCTGAAATACCCAGCACTGCATCGGGTAAAGTTCTAGAAACTCCATACATTTTTTTTTTCTTTCTCTCCCCTCCCCCCCAACCATTTTTTTATACTGCATCATTCTTGGAATGCTATGTTCCAAGTCCGAACACCTTCCTAAATTTTATATTACTGATGTAGACTGTTTAAGTTATGAGAAATATCATATACGGTGAAATGTATGCATCACCCAGCCATACGTGGTACTATCACCTGACTCTTATTTACATAGATTGGTTTTAGAAATACAAGCATTAATTCCATGAGGACAGAGGTGGCGTTTCATTATAGAGAACAGGGTGTAGACGTGATGGACAGAAAGTAGTACAGTTTTTCTGGAGGTGATCTGGTATAGTAAACAGATACTGGCTTTGGAGTCCACTAAATTGAGTTCAAATCTTGGTTCTGCCATTTTACTGACAGTATAACCCTGAGCAAGTCACTTATGCCTTACTTTCCATGTTTGTATAATGAGAACCACAGGAATACCAGATTGATGGGGTTTTATGAGAATTAAATGAAATAACACATGTAAAGCCCTCTGCACCATGTCATCACCTCGTAAGCCCTCAATAAAATGTACTAGATGTTTACAGCAAGAAATAAGACAGGCCAAATTCTAAATGGAGTTCAGATGTTTTCTAAGGAACTTGTGAAGGTTTTGATAACAGAAGTGACATATTTTCATGAGAAGTACATTGAGGAAAAGGAAAAATTAGCGACAAAATTTGCAAAGCAGTTCCAATAGCCCAGGTAGGAGATGACGTAATATACTGAGAAGGGACATGTTGTGAGTCAAAAGCTCAGTTAACCGGTACAAGGAGGGAAGGAGGGAAGAAGGAAGGAAGAAAGGGAAAGAAAAGATAGCAGGAAGACTCACCTGGGGAAGGACTGAGTGAGCAGACAGTATTATAAGAGTATAAGGAAGCCAGGTAGAGTGGCTCATGCTATAATCCCAGCATTTTGGGAGGCTGAGGCAGGAGGATCGCTTGAGGCCAGGATTTCAAGACCAGCCTGGGCAACATAGTAAGACCCCATCTCTACAAAAAATAGAAAAAATTAGCTGGGCATCGTGGCATGCACCTGTAGCCCCAGCTACTTAGGAGGCTGTGGAACGAGGATCACTCGAGTCCAGCAGTTTGAGGCTATAGTGAGCTACAGTGATGCCACTGCACTCTAGCCTGGACAACAGAGTGAGACCCTTTCTTTAAAAAAAATAATTAAAAAAAAAATGTAAGGAAGCTCATGCTACAAAGAGAAAGGTATCAATATTAGCAGACACAAATGAGTTAGAAAACTCAGAATAAACTGTGTAGGTCACCTAGACTGTACAGGAAAGAGGCAAAGAGAAAATGGCACAAAACCATCTTGGTATTTCAAAAGGGACATGGGGTCAAGAGCACAGGGGGCGCTCCACTGAGTTGGATTAAGGCCCTAGGCAAGGTGGTACTGCTGAAGTCATCCCCTGTTGCTATGGTAACAAGACCCCCTTCCCTCAATGCACTTGACATTATCCTGGGGAAAAACCACATGCACATGAAGTAGACCATCATAGCAGGCAGAACCACACCCAGCTCGGCACAACCTGGTGTGGGTCTTGTGAGACGGAGAGGTAATGGTAGAGGGTTTAGCCACCCATGAAGGGGTGAAGTCAGAAAGGAAAGGATTCCTTAAATAGAAGCTCAAGTCCCTCCTTTCATAAGTCCTATAGGCCTGTCACTTCTCTGTAAGATTCTAGCTGAGTCATTGGAGAGGGAAATAAAAAATCACAGGGGAAGGCCGCTGCCTGGGAGCAATCCTCAAGAACCCAGACCTGAACAGTGTGGACAAGCTACTGTGGGCATCTGTGTTGTGTGGCTGGGGTGCTCACTGGTGGATCCCACTAGTCAGCTCACTCTTCTCACCACTTACTGAGGCCCAAGAGGGTTTGTCCTACCCAAGGGGAGTGGTGGAAACAGAGCAAGGAGTCAGCAATGGGCAGAAAGGATGATGTTCCTTTTCAACATGTTCAAGATGCCTGAAAGTTAGAATGGAGAAATAAACCAGGCTGGAGCAGAGCTGTTTGAGAGCCATTACTGAGGTCTCTGGGATATTTTCTTTGTAACAGAGATGAGGATCTTGTCACATTCCTATCTGGTAGTAATATTAAAATCTAGCATCTTCAGGAGATGATTGAGTTTCGGTTAATATTTTACTCATGAAATGAATTAAAGAAAAAACTTTATAAGTAGTATTATCCTCTGTTATGCCATCATATTTATCATGGAGTATGGCTGATTCTCATTTTTTATCTTAGGTACTCTAAAATTCACTCAGTTGTGAGTTTTCACAAATACACAGAGGCATGTAACCACCAGTGCAGTCAAGATACAGAACAGCTCCAAAACCCAAAACATTCCCTCCATATGCTGCCCATTTGCAGCGAAACCACCTCCCCACCCCAGCCACCACTGATCTCGTCTGAATCTTCTTTTGACAACTGCACTGATGGGGAAGGCCCGAGACTTCCTTATGATTCGCTGGCATGGTAACAGTCACAGCAATAATAGAAATATGTAATACACATTTGCATTTCCAGAATGTCAGGCACTGTTTGAGTCAGTTTATAGATGAGGGAACTGAGGCTTTAAAAAATTTTAGAAAGAAAAGGAAAGAGGAGGTAAAGAAAAACTTGCCCGTGGTCACATAGTGGCCATCCCAAGGCTTGACTCCAAGCACATCTGACTCCCAGATCTGTTTTCTTAACTCCTTATTCTACCTCCATGGAAGGCACAGAAAGCAGGACAGAGTAGAAAAAATACCTGCCTATTCCAGGAAGCTCAGTTTAGACCTGGGATTGCCGTATTCATATATTGCTTAAGAGTTTGGTTAATTTTGCCAGTAAAACATTAACTACATGTAAGATAAAATGAAACCAGGATCCTAGAAACACCTTCCATACAACCTTAGTGTAATGCAATGAAGACAAGGCCTAGACCTGTCATGTTCTTTCTTATAAACTTGACCAGGTTTCTAAAGCAAAACTTAGAAAAATTCCCTCATTAAATACTGAAATGCTTTTTCAGTGCCCTGAGCATGACCTTCCTCTGAAATCTACCAAGAAGGAAATGGGATCTTTAATCTCCGTCTTGTGTGTATTTCAGGTTGGAGTCTCCGACCCGGTCTCTGGTGATGGAGGCCCCAAAAGGAGTAGAAATCAATGCAGAGGCTGGCAACATGGAAGCCACGTGCAGAACAGAGCTGAGACTGGAGTCCAAAGATGGAGAGGTGAGGGCTGGGAAGGACAGACGTCCAAAAAGGCTCCCACAGGCCAACCTTTCCTGGAGGTAAATCCTACGCTGTATCAACAAAGGTGCCAAGCAGAAGGTTTTATTTCCAAAACAAGTAACTGAGCAACATGACTATAAGCCAAACCCCCAATACATAATGTTATGATTCATTATTTGTAAAAGGGTAACATAATGGCATGTACTCCAAATACAGAATTATATGACCGTAAAAATGAATGCTATTTTCAAATTCTCTCTGTTGTCACCTTAAAATAAGATTCAGTTAGCCGGCATAATTAGGCTGTATATTACACACATCTGGATAAAGACAAACTTAATTTACTTATAGTTATTTCAGGCTGTGCATTTCTGTTTTCATTAAGAATGAAGAATCAGATCCAATAGCTATTCAAAACCAGAACAAGGCAAAACTTAATAGGGTAAGACTAGGCAACAAGAGAATGAAGGATTGCAGGGTATTCATTCTCTTGCCCCAACGCAATCCCAGTTGGGTGAACAGAAATGCTGCTTGTGTTTGTGCAAGCAAAGTAAACCAAACACCCCCCCCACAAAAATATTATTTGACTGCAAACATTTAAAAATGCCTTCTAAGTGTTCATGAGTGAACTTTTCTATTTAAGAACAAAAATAAGAGGGGAAAAAACCTATTTGTTTATTTAAAGCAAAACTCTATTCCACCTTATATTCAATGAGAGGGGTTTTCAGTCTCCACCTGCTTCTGTGCATCCAATCTGGGGATATAAAAGCCCCCCCTTTGATGGGTATAGCATTTGCTATTTTGTTTTTTGTGTGTGTTTTTGTTTTTTTTTTTTTTTTGTTTGAGACAGTGTCGCTTTGTTGCCCTGGCTAGAATGAGTGCTGTGGCATCAGCCTAGCTCACGGCAACCTCAAACTCCTGGGCTTAAGCAATCCTACTGCCTCAGCCTCCCAAGTAGCTGGGACTACAGGCATGCGCCACCATGCCTGGCTAATTTTTTCTATATATATTTTTAGTTGGCCAGATCATCTCTTTCTATTTTTAGTAGAGACGGGGTCTCACTGTTGCTCAGGCTGGTCTCGAACTCCTGACCTCGAGCGATCCACCCGCCTCGGCCTCCCAGAGTGCTAGGATTACAGGCGTGAGCCACCGCGCCCAGCCAGAAGTTATTTTGTGTTAAAATAGGTAAAGCATTCAATTATCACAACTGCCTCTCCAAACAGCCACAAACTGCAAACCACACTCACATAAAAATAGTGACTACCTCACACACACAGTTTATAGCTATCCAAATTTGAACTCTGGAAGAATCAGTGCTGATCATAAATCTAATGGCAACTTCCACCACTGTTTATTTTTATAGGCATGTTTTTCTCACAGTATATTCTATAAAATATGAGCCACATAATTTGTAAGAAAAAAAACAAAGAGGCTCGCTAGTCACTTAAAACTTGAAAAATGTCGCATATTCTACTGTCTTCTTGAAGACTCACCTTGCCCGTGGACATCTATGGGAGCTAAGAAGTCCCGTGGTAAAGAAAATTGTTAAATGTAGCATTTCAAACATTTCCTTGATTCAAGGACTCGATTCACATTCTACATGACATTCTTTTGCAAAATGCTAACACAGGCCAATGCAGCATTATCTTACTAAACTATAAGCTTCTGTGAGGGTAGGGACTTTGTCTTATTCATCTCCAATTCCCAGTTCCCAGAATAATCAACATATGGTAGGTGCTCATTAAAGTTGAAATGACCACTCACCTACTGTTTCTGAACGTCAAGAGATGACAGCCTCTGACTGACTCTTTCCTTCCTATTCACTCTCTTTAGATTAAGTTAGATGCTGCGAAAATCAAACTACCTAGACTGCCTCACGGATCCTACACGCCTACAGGAACGAGGCAGAAAGTCTTCGAGATCTGCGTCTGCGCCAACGGGAGATTATTCCTGTCCCAGGCAGGAACTGGGTCCACTTGTCACATAAACACAAGCGTCTGCCTTTGAGAGACTATCCATAGTGGACACTGTTGGCAGCATAAAGGCCTTTTTTGGCTTTAGACAGTGACTGCCAGCTATTTTTACTAGAACACAGAAAGCCTATCAAAGACCTTTTGCGTGTGTGTATGTGTGTGCGTGCGTGTGTGTGTATGCCTGAGTGTGTTTGCTGTGTGGGTGGATATAAATATATATAAATATATATAAATAAATATATATATATCCTCTGTATAAAATGAGGTTTCAGTACAAAAGGAACCATGGGTGACCCTGTGATGCCCACTGTCATTTTCCATCCCATCCCTCCCAAAGTGACAAAAACCTAAACACTGATTCAGGCCCGACATTGCCCAGGCTAGTCAGAATCACACAGCGTTCTGGACACTGACCGAATGTTCATCCACGTGTTCGAGGAACAGCGTATCTCCTCCTTTAGGGTCGTCAGGAGGGAGTGATGGCGGGAATCTCCAAGTCACAGTGAGCTCTGAGAACCTTGTATTAAAAACAGACGTTTGGTTTCCTTTTTTTTAGCTTTCATAAAGCTGGCCAACTTCCCCCTCTTCGAGTGAGGGAAGGGGCAGTTTCATACAAGTCAGCCGTAGGAACATCAAAAGGGCTGCCCCATCTTTGCAGCCAAACGGATCAGGGCTTTTATGGATGGAGGAGGAGGAATTTTAGCGCATTTTGAACTGCTCCCCCCAACTTCTGCTATCTCGCTCCCTTCAAACTCACATATTCTCCCACAGTCAAATTAGGAGCTGTAAATCAGCAGAAAATAAGATAACAGCTGCTACTCGGCGGCTGCAAGCTACTCAATGGCCTGACAGGCAAAGAATAAATGGGTAATATGTCTCTGTTTAAAGGAAAAACAGCTCAAACGCTGTTATGTTCTCACTTCTGACCTTCATTATCCAACAGATTCCAACCCGAAACGATCAGGTCAATCAAAAATCCCAAGAGCAGAAGTCCCATCCCAAGAGAAGCCATTTTGAGATGGAAGTCACATTAAGAACAGCATAAGGAACCTGTGTTTCCCATGTTTCTTGGGATTGGTATGTAATGTAGAGACATGCCTTTTATTTTTAAAGGCGTGCACAAACTCTCTAAGCTTTGCTCTTATTGTGTATTTTATCAGTGCTGGGGTATTCATATTCCTAAATCCACTGTTGCGTTTTCTCCAAGAATCAGCGATCTAAAGTCCTAGATCCCATCAGATTTGCTCACTGAAAGTTAGCGTAGACGGAGTCAAGTGTCTTTATCAGAATCACTGTGTGCCCTGGGGCCCAGCAGCACCCGCTGTCCCGGATGGGAAGCAGGACTCTAATTCCCGCCATCAGCTACCTCTCATCGCCCCACCTTCATCGTCACGCTCCAGGGTCACCCTGGCCAGCTCTTGTGCTGGGACGGGGGATTACAACATCTCTGTTCAAAGAGGGAGAAATGTGCCTATGCCTTAAGTCAATGCACTCAGCAAGGAGAAGCACATCTTATTTATCTTGTTGTTACCTGTAGTTTATTTTGAGTGATTGGAGGGGCTGGTTTCGTCGTGACTGGGCATCTAAAAAGCTGATAGACACAAACCTAGTGGCTGACAGATGTGGACTCTGAGGAGCCCCGGATGGGGACGGTGCTGGCTTAGCTAGTCCTAGGATGCCATTTGGAGAGCAGTGGCCCCACAATCCTAAATGAAGTAGTATTTGTAGGCCTGAGTGGTGTTTGTTGCCTTTTTTTTTCCCCCCTCAGTGAGATTCCAATGTTTCTTACTTCACAAGCAGGGAAAGGTTTTTCATAGGAAACGAATGAGAGACTTGATGTTTTTTGAGATAACATTCAAGCGTCCGGCTGAGGCTTGCACACATGGGATGTACAGGCAAGCTGTGTGCTGCTTGGCCACTTAGAAGTGGGGGGATGGGCGGGCCTCGCCTGGCCCGTGATGCTACTGGCTTCTAGACCCCAAGCACTCTCACATGACATCCCATGCAGAAGAATTGGGCTGGTCCATCTTAGGGCAAGACCATATGATTGGCTGGTTGACAGCACTAGGGTCTAAACCTTAAAACCATAAAAGACATCAGATTACTCTGGACCGGTATTATTAACATCCTGTAGGGCCACGCTGCCACAAGCTGTAATATCACCACGTACAGGGTTTTTCCAAGCCAGGAAAGGCCCTCCTTGGCTACGAGGAGGCACCCCATATCATTTAGATAAATAATAATAGCTATAAGGTCTTTTGTGACTCAATACCTTAAGACAGGTTTGGTTTTGCTTTTTTTCTTTTTTAAGTAGACAGAATATCTTTGCATTCTGCCATCTCAAGTACATAATCTATGGATGACAAGAAAGCAAAAAGTTCCCGGAACCTCTTTCCTCTCATTTTGTTCTGTCATCACTGGAAAGACTGTGATCAGCATCTTCTTGGAAGTTTTACGCCAATAAAAAAGACTGGTGTGATCCCACATGCCAAATTTAATCCTAGATGTAATCAGATCACAAAGAGAATCAAAATATCAATAGTTAATAGCAACCAAGAATATAAATCAAGGACCTACTGGTAAACAGCCATCATATAAAATTCTGTTTTTCATTTCTATAAGGTGACCACAATATACAAGGTAATAAGCAGGAAATTTGGTAGGGGTTAAATTATGTATTTCTGTTCAGGATTTAGAAATCTGTAAAACGCATTCTACGTTCCTCAATGTACATCTTTTTCTCCCAATACCCTCCAACTAAAATATTTATCTGTGGTTATGAGAGAAAGTTTTACCCAAATTGTCGGAAAAAAATAGCCTTTACATTAAAATCTACTAACCCGTACTTTAAAGAAAATGAGATTATTTCTAATCTTTATCAATAATATTTTCTAGACAATCACACCTTTGGGTAGATGAAGCCAGCTGGTGGCATAACGAAGACTTCAAACCCATTTTCACTATACTTGAAGTTCTAGTATGTTAATACTCTTCAGAAGATTTTTATAAATTAAAAACTGATCCCCAAATATGTTTAGCATTCAGTTCTATTTGATATATGCTCAATATGTCATAAAAGTTCAGTGTTGGGAAACTACTAGAATGTGACAGAGGTTTGCAACAGCCCTTATGGCAGCATCTGTCTATTTAGGTGCAAACTTGACAGGCCACTTTGTAATTGTTGCGTTGCCCAAGAGATCTGATAAACTTGAACTAGCTTTTAACTTCCTTTAGGTCTTTTTCCCTTTGGATAGTGTTCATCGCATATCTAGGCAACCATAGACCAAAGATTGCTTGAGGTCTAACCTTAGAGCGGGGGTCAGCAAACCACAACCTGGAAACCAAACCTGACTCACCACCTGTTTTTGTAAATAAAGTTTTAGTGTAACAAAGCCATGGAAGTTCACTTACATGTTGTCCATGGCTGATCTCACACTACAACAGCAAGGTTGAATAGTGGTGTTAGAGACTGCATAGCCCACAAAGCATAAAATACTTACTGTTTAGCCCTTTATAGAAAGTTTGCTGACCCCTGACCCAGAGGTCATTTGTGGGACGTGTTGGATATAGCAAGAAAGAGAGCAAATTTCCTGAGAGTAGGGAGTGAGCCTGCACTTCCATATAGGCTTGGGAATATTTGGCAAGGTATTGTAGGAGGGAAGTCCTTCTTTATACTACGTGGGGAAGTTACCACCTGTCAGAGAAACACAGGCTCAGAGGATTCTTAGGAACAGACAGAATGAAATTAGGGCAAGCTTAGCGGAAAAGGAAAGCTGTGATCCTCCAAGAGTCTTTTTTAACAGATAGGTGGTTCCTCGGGTCAGCATCATTGTGTGACAGGAAGTAAAGCAGGGAAGCCTATGATTTAAATTTAGAATCTCTTTCCTGAAAAGATTATTTCTGCTGTTTCCACTTGTGTAGAGGTTTCCACCTCACCTTCCCATACTCGAGATGCCTATTCCATGGTCCTCCAGAGAACATTTTCTTGACTTAACATGTCTTTTTGGCCCCCATCCCCTCAGTTATCCACACTTGTGTTGTACCAACTATTCCTCCAGCCACACCAGGCCTAAAGCATTGGAAGAACCAATAAATAATTGGAAGAAGCATCTTAAAATACATAGGAATAAAAAAATATAGTAAAATTCTTTTTCTGAAGCTGTTACTGGGAGAAACCACATTTATGCCAGTTTGGTTTTGTTTCCAAGAATCCGGGTCTTTGTTCTCTGAATAGAAGGAGTATAAAAAAGGACATAGTTTGAACTGTGACATCTCTGCTTCTGTGTGGTAAGGCAGGTTCCTATCAGTCAACATCCCTTTTGCTAATCCGGGGCTTTATACTCAATATTGCCAAAATAGTTATCAGCTATGAATGACTCTTGTAAGTATGAGTATCTGTGTTGGGGAGGAAGGATTTTTTTTTTTTTTAATGTCAACAACCACCATTTACCAGACCCTAATCAATGTCACTTGAGGGAGCTCCTCAGCCTTTTATCTGGATACAGCTGAAAGAGGAATTAATTGGCAACACTGCCCTCAACAGGAGCACCTAGATAAGAATACCTTGCGTTACGCAAAAGGTAGCATGATGTTTGGACCAAAGAGGCAAACAGATCCACTCCAGCACCTGATACTTATTTTTCAAGGCTCTATGAAAGGTGAAAAATTTCATTTCATTAAATTGCAAACAAGACCAGTCCTCCCTCTTCCCCATCCCCCGGGAAATGGTAGGCACAAAATGGATAAGCAAGCAGGTCCTGGAATGATATTTGCATGGTGCCCCAGTAGCAGGTGAGGGAAAAAAGTTGTAATAAAAGAAGCAACCTTAGAAAACAGGCCTTTTCTCTCAAAGATAAAATGTCTCTCTCGAGGTCTTTCATCACTATTGCCTTGGTGGAAGGTTCCCCCAGTTCCAACATGCTTCCATTAATATAGTCAAAGGTATTGCATTGGGATGTCAGACACATCTCTTTCTTTGTGGTAATCGGAATTTAAAATTATATAGGTGCCTCTGAATTTCTCATGCACAAAGCCAAACCACTGATAAGAGATAGAGCAGTCTGAAGGCTGCTGCTTCAGCCAACACAACACACCACATGCATCAGCACTTTCAAAAGCAATGTGATTTCTATGGTTCTTAAAAGCTTTCTTCATAATGAAGTCCTTGAAATTTCTCAAGGCAGGTCTGAATGGCAAAGGGGAAATTAATTACTTGTGGGAGGGTCTCCTTTTGTTAGAGCACAAGTGTAAAAAGAAAACACCTTCTTTGGGACAACGCAGGCTCACACATGACATTTTCTTTGGTTCTCCCCCACCTCCCTTACCGTGTAGGAAATTAGCATCTTCCTTTGGGAAAAAGGGCAAGAATCTCTCAAGCCCTTGATGCAACAGGAAGTGTGATGTCATAACAGTACTAACAGTGCTACCAAATCCCTCGATAAACACTCTCAAACCAACAGCAGTGCTCACTTCTCAACTTCAGCCCAGCAGCTGGTATTATCAGCATCCACTCTGAGGTTTGCAATTGGAATAGAACAAAGGAAGATTCGCTATAGGCAAGCAGCATGTTTAGAGTCTGAATCCATCTGTCATAATAGGGAGCCAGAGCTGTGTTCCAAATGCCTCATTAGGCATGGAGACACCCTCGCTAGTCAGGGAGTGGATTTTGCTTCATCACTGAACATTAGCTAAGGTCAGCTAAAAAACACAAATATGAGGCTGCCCTCTGGGAAGAGAGACAAGAAAACATCTCCTTTGTCTAAAATCTACCCTGTATGCTTAGAATTGTCTAGTAGTACCAACTTCTACCTTTTTGGGGTGGGGGGTGAAATCAGAGATAGCTCAGATTTTATAAAGTGGGAAACTCCAAACTGGTTACATAGGAGCACTATGCAAAGGATTGTCTGAGGGCAAGAAGATGACAACTGTCAACAAGGCAAATGGTGTTTCTTTAGTTCTCATATTCATCTAATTCATGGGGTTCTAACATTTAGGGGGGCCATGGATTCTTTTGGCAATCTTAGTAAAAATCTATAGAACTTCTCCCCAAGAAGAATCACACCCATGAAATTTTGCATAAACTGAAAGAGGTTTTCTTGGACCCAAAGCCTATCCTAAGACATGGAAAGAATTGGATTCTAGTCTTTAATTATAATAATTATCAACATTCATTGAGCACTTACAGTGTACTAAGCACTGTGCTAGATGTTTTACATATATTCACTTATTTCATTCTCAAAACAATCCTTTGAGTAGGGTTATATTTCCAATATACAGATGTGAAAACTGAGGCTTAAAGAGGTTAAGAAACTTGCCCAAAGCTTTTAGCTAGAAAATGGCGAGCTGGAAAATAAGTCTAACTCCTGACAACTACACTATGAAGTCTCCAACCTGTCAAACTATTTTTCAAGCTGTTGAGACACGTGCCATACTAGGTCACAGACTAGCTCTTCATGAGGCTATAGAACTTTTATCTCATCTACCTGCTTTCAGTAGTCTCTCACCATAACAGCAGCCAGGACTAACGTATAGCTACCTGGGGTCATATATCCGAAGTCTGCTTGAATAATAGAATTTAGAACCGAAAACAAAATTAGTTTGTTCTGTGATTCTTGTCAAGTCAGTGTTATGTTCCTTATAGGTTGGAAGATACCTGGGTTGTTAGCCTCATGTTTCGGAGAAAAGTTTAATGCTCAGTGATCTGTGGGTGTGGCTTAACCAGTCCCCATTTCCATCCACATAGATTTCCTTTCCTTATACCTCCCTTCAAAAGACAAATGTTTTCTTTTAGGTGAGGTCTTTGATGCTATTTGGTCATTGTTCTTCGCTACCTGTAATTGTGGCAAAACTCAAGAAAGCAATCAAATAGGATGCTATCATTGTCCCTATTTCCCTAGAATAAAACAGGACCACCAAGGATTCAATTAGCATTAGGGGTTCCAGGTCAGAGCTGAGCTGGCCACTTCGGCTCTGTAACGGCTTGAGCCCCCATGCACCATACCTTGCCAGCCATCACTAATAGGCCAAAGCCTTCTCTATGTGCAGAATTCTTACCAGAGCACTCAGGCTGTCACTACCAACTCATCTGAGTTGGAAATGAGGCCCATTTGTCTCTCAATTTTTGCTTAAACAGCGGCACCCTTTAACTTTGAGCCTGTACATTTTACACTGGCATCTTAGCTTCAGCAACGAGGTTGGTGGCATTCCAACTAGGAGGAAGAAAATGAGTATGTCTGAAGTTCCTTACAACTTGGTCGCTTTGGAATACTTTCATCTTCTGAGCAAAGGGATCAGGGTTTGATCTATAAAAGACAAAGTCATTTTGAAGAATTAACTCAGCCAGGGATCATCCGAATAGGTTACAAACCAGAATGCCCTTGTCAAGGTCCTGCTGTCATCCCGCCTTCACCCAGAGCAGAGAGGGCCACAGCAGCGAGACTGGGGTCCATCTTGCTCTTCAGTGCTTTCTCCACAGCACATTTCTGATCTGCTGGGGGGATTGTGCATGGAGCTCCTCGCCATACCCAACAGACTCAGTCCTGGGGCTAATGCCTGCATGGCTCAACCCTCTTCATAAAAGCTTAGAAAGGAATGACCTGAAAAAATGTCAAAGACTCTATTTTAGGGTAAGTCGGTCAGGGATTTCCTTTCTAATGATGGATATGTCCAGATGGCAAGCCAGGGATGAGTACCCTTAAAGGATTTCAGAGAACTAACCTTACCAGAGCCAGAAATCTGGCTAACTGCAAGAGAGAGAAAATTCTAGCAAAGTAAAGGAAAGTGTTGGCATACCTAAATTTGGGTGAACACAAAATTAACTTAATTTTTATTCAGTGTTTTCATGAGGGAGGGAATGAAGTTCTCCATACGTTAACCACATCCCCCAGTCAAGTTTCTCCCTTTTGGAGAGCGTGACAAAGCAGAAACACACCTCGTAAGGAGGTCATGCTTTAGAAGGAAAAGGCAGAGGACATCCATCATTATTCTGGCGAGATGCACTCCTGAAGAAGCCAGATTCTGATGTTCTTAACAGAGCTGATGAGGTCATAGAAGTCCCACTTGCTTGGAGATTTTAAAAACAGGAACCACATTTCCATAAATCGAGTTCAGCCTTTGGGTTATTTTTTTTGGGGGGGAGGTTGTTTTTTTGTTTGTTTTCTCTGGGTTTGGGTGTGATGTAAGAAGAAGAGCTTTTTAGTTTTGTTTTGAGTAACATCAATCCTTGCACACTCTATGCAAAAATTTTGTAAGCATTGCAATAATGCTATGAATTACAAGGAACTATTTTAACTTTATTACACTTTCTGTATAAAAAAAAATTTGTATTTAATATTATTTCAACTGCAGTCTTGTAAAATATATTAATAAAAATAATGATTGGTAAGAAGGAAAGCACCCTTGTCCACTTCTTTAGGGAATTCCTCCCTCACAGTTAATAAATCACTCAACTCCTATTGACTCTACCTCAGAAATAAATTTTCAGATTAACTTCTCTTCTGCCTCTTTGATCAGTGGCCTAACGTGTTGATTAAGCTATTCTGGCTCTCAGGAAGAGATTCGCTCAAGGCTGCCTTCTGAAAAGAGAGTTTGTTATAAGGCATCCATGGCCTGGAATTTTGGAGTCCCCAGGATTTGGAGCAGGTCAAGGTAACAGCCATCCTCCTCAACTGCTCTCCCAGTCACCTACACAGTCTCCTCTGGCTACAGTGTAACACTCCCCTTCTTCTTTGAAGAAGCCAGGCTGACTAGTTCCTATTGGGTAAAACCTTTTAACCAAGCTACCTTAGCATTCCTAGTCAGCTTATGGAAAAGCCATCTTTGAATCTGGTACCCATCCCTGGTCCAGCATGTTTTCCATCCTTTTCCAAAGGATATCCCATACTGCTCCCCTAGATGGGGCCATGGGTGAGATAATTTATGATAGAAGGTATCATGGCAGATCACTCTGATCTACCCCACCACAATCAATCCTTCGTTTCAAGCATCTCATCCCTCTCCTGGCCTTCCACAATGACAAGTTGTTGCACTTTCTAGATCTGCCTAGAGTATCTTCCTATCTAGCACCAGCCACCCTAGAATACCGTCCTTCATGATCCAATTCACATATCGTCTTCTCTCTGTGGCCTTTATCATTCTTTCTTGATTCCCGCATTAATTTGTTCAAATTTATTTTTGTAATCCTACCTTGTACTATGGTTTACCTATTTATCTATCTATCTGGGACCCTAAAATGCTTATACTCATTTTTAAAGCTTATGCAGAATTGATCATATATCTCAATTGATGTTCACAGTAACATTATAAAGTAGATAGGTAATTTCCTCACCTAGAAAATCTAAAGCAGATTTTGCATAGCCAAGACATGACAGAACTAATGTGCATGCCCAGTTGTGTTTTCATCCAAGCCTACATCTCATTAAATTTACCTCCTGATTCCAAATAACACTGAAGCAACATTACAGAATTCTCAAGGTAAAAGGGTATAATAAAAATTTTATTCCCACGCAGGGTGTAATTTATTTCTAACAATGCAGTCATTTTATTACCTAGCTTCTCCTTTGGGAAAATTTACCAAAAAATAAAAAATCTAAATCAAAGGTAATGAAATCACCATTCAAGGGACTGGTGGGGGGGGTGGAGCTGAATCTTAGCTAAAAAGATAAGGAAACACAAAGAGAAAGGCTGTTACTGACAAGTGAAACTAATTGACATCATTGTTGATACAAAATTAGAAAGCAGATGAAATAGCGGGAAGCTGAAGAATAGCTCTATTCCTTTTCCTCTAAGGAAGGAAATTTTTAAAAGTAGGTGTAAATCACCAATTTTTAGATATCTCTCAATCTTGACCTTTAAAAAAAGATATAAAAATACTATACCCACTCAACCCTAGGAATAGAACCCAAGGCAAAGGGGAGGGGAATAGGAATCAGCGTGCAGAGAAATAAACATCCCTCTACACATGGCAGCAAAGAAAGAATCTTCTCTTTGTCAATGATTATATAAATGAAACAAACATCTCAAAATGAAAAAGTTTAAAAATGTTTCAGACTATATTCTCTGCAAGGGGAAATAGATGTTATATTTTATATTAACATCAAATCCCAGGAATTTAAGAACTGAAAAGCACTTCCGCCTAACTAATTGGTGATTTGAGAAAGGAACCAGCCTATTTAAAAAATAGTAATTAAAAGTGCTACAAATCGTGTAACTTGGCCACTGCAGTCTTCAACATAGTAAAAGCATTTAAACTTACCAAAGAGAGATAAATAAATAAAGTATCAAACTTCAGATTCCAAAACAATCAACAAAAGAACAAAAATTAACAATAAAACTAAGTTGGGCTAAGTATTTCTAAATTTACGTCTTAAAAATTAAAAGCAAAAATCCAAAAGAGACAAAACATTGATAAATCTTAAGAAATATAAAAATCACACACATTAAATAAAAAATGTGTTATTGTAACATGTTATTTCCTCATAGGAAAAACAGAAAACTTCAATGAAAATGTACAATTTAAAAAATTAACAAAAACAAATTAGTAAAATTAGTAAAAATTAGTGTTTGTTTCTTAAAGTAAAATAATTTTTGTTTAGGAAATTCTACCAAAGATACCTTTTCTGATATAAATATTACAAATATAATATACATGCTTATATACAAAAATTAATAAATTTATGTGTGAAGAAAAGATGTAATAAGATCTGCCATAGCCTATACTAAGAAAAAATTAAAAATTATGAGAGATAAGTATAAAATGAAGACACCGTACAGACTCTTAGCTGTACAGACTACAATTGGCAAAGATCTTATTTTCCTTCAAGTTAATTTAAACATTTAACAAAATGTCATTCAAAATCCCAACAAATTTTCTAGGAAGTAAACGAAATAATTCTAAAATTTATCAGGCAAAATCAAGTAGAAAATAAAGGTAATAAATAGCCTCTCCAAAAAGGCAAAAAAATAATAAAAACTGAACAGACTGTTGAAAATCACAAAACAGCAACAATAAAGATAATAACATTTCAGAAACAGAAATACAGATCAATTGTATTTGGTATTATATCCTACCTGGAAAACACCTTCCAGCCTTCTTTGTCTGGCTTGCCCTTGCTCACCCTCTGAGATTTTGCCCAGATATCCTCCCCTCCAGGAAAGCTTCTCTGACTTGTTCTCTCGATAGATCAAGTAAAACTCTGTACTTTCAGAGCACCCTAGACATACCTCTATCATGGTTTATGTCCTAGTGTTGAAGTAACCTATTAATTCTTCTGCCCACCCTGCTAGAATATGGGCTCAAGAACAGAGGCACAGCTTCCTCATCATTTTATGACCTGAGCCCAGCAGAGTGCCAGGCACTTCCATGGAAACAACTGAACAGACCAGAAAAACCCAGAAATAGACTCAAGTGAATATAAGAATTTGCCTTATATCCGTTTATCAAGACAGAGAGAAAGATGGTGGTCTTCGTACTCATACAGGTCACCAATGGGCAATCTTACAATAAAACAGCCAGCCACAGATATGGAGTAAGTGTGATAGGTAAGAACATAGTTCTAGGGGAGGAGATAGCTGGGATGCCATTACGAACCAAAGAAAAGGTAATGATTATTTGATTATTTAAAAAAAAAAAACCTGATCAACAATTTTGGGGGGTGGTTTGAGGGAGCTTCAGAGTCACACCTTAAATCAACTCCAGTGGACCAGAGTTAGTTAGATATATTTGTTCATCTAACATCTACTAAATGCTTATTCTCTTCTAAATAAATAACACATTCACCTTGCTCTTGAATAAATATCTCAGAGCCTAGTGGGGTAGACAAGTATCTAAAATGGTCAATTACAGCACAGTATGAAAGAGCTGTGAAAAAGATAATACAAAGTAACAGGAATTAGAATAGCCTACCTGCCATCTGTGGAAGAATGACAAAGGAAATCTCAAAGAGGAAAGACTGACACATTCAAGCATAAGCAATTCTCAAGTCCTTTCATCCCCCCCTGCCCCACCTCCATAAATAAGAGAACTTAAAATAAATAATAATAGGAGAAATTTTGAAAAATTACGAGCTTTGAGGAGTTCATGAAAATTAATAAGAAAACCATTAAGACATCAATAAATATATGAACAAAAGAGCCAATGAGAACATAATACACACAAGAGAAAATGTACATTTTTTTCCCATTCTAAGACACTGGAAGATGTAACAAAATTAACCACCTCTTTTCAAGAGAAACAAAGGAATACCACCATATTACATATTCACCTTGACTTTAAAATGCAACATGATTTTAGAAACGGTGAAAAGTACAACTTAGAATCTACTAAATAAAATGTGGCTAAATATATCAAATAAATGTGTTTAAGCGTGGTCATATCCTTGCCAAAAAAAAAAAATTAAGTTTCTTTTTTTTTTAACCTACCAGATCGGCTAAATAGTGACTGTATTGAGGGCCATGTAATAAAACTGTTTTATACTTTATATTTAATCCTGAAAAGAACCCTAAAAGGTAGACATTATTATCCCCATTTTATAGAAATATTGCTCAAAGAAATTATGGAACTTGTCCAGGGTAATTCTGTTTACAAATGGCAGCGTTGAGTGTTAATTTCAAGTATAATTCATTCCATTATGTGAAGTTATCTACCTTTTCTGTCAAAAAGGAGCAAGATAAATAAACATCTGTGTTAGACAATGGTATATTCTTTCAGAAAGTAACTGGTCAGTATTTTTAAAGAGTCATAAAAATGTTCATACCCTTTAGCCTAGTAAATCCATTTGAAAAATTCCTCCAGGCAACAATATTTAAATAGGAAATGTTGTCAGCAGCAGCAATAGGCATTGCAGAATTTAAAGATGGGAAAAATTAGCAATGCTTCCTAACCAGATAAAAGGGAAGGCTAATTAGGATCATGGTTATTTCAACTTTATGGAATATCATGCTGCCTTCAAAAACATTTGTGAGGATTTTATTTGAATGTGTTAAAATTTACTGTTACAAATGTAAAAATGATGTATTCACATGAATCAAGACATCTAGGGAAACAGAAAGATGAAGCAAGTTGATTTATTTGGATGGTGATATTGTAGGTATTTCTTATTATCATCCTTGTGTTTATACTATTTGTATAATAAAACTTTTTGAAAAAAACATTAGTATCTGCTGTTTTTCTATAAAACAGAATTAATTGTACATACTTTGATCCCACAAATAATCCACAAGGAAAATTTAGAAACAAAATTGTTCACTGCAGTGGTATAAAGAAAAAAAATCTGAAATTTCCCTTTTCCTTCCAACAACAGGAGTAATAGGTAAATAAATCATGGCATATCCAATCAATGCAATATTATAAGTATTAAAGTAATTTTAGAAACCATAAAAAAATGTCACAAGTTTAAAATAAATTTAAAAGACCTAGAATTACATGAAAGATAATTGCAGTTTTGTCTTAGTCATTTGGGCTGCTATAGCAAAGCATCAAAGGTGCTCATAAACAATAGACATTTATTTCTCAAGTTCTGGAGGCTGGGAGTCCTACATTAAGGTGCCAGAATGGTCAAGTTCTGGGGAGGGCCCTGTCCAGGTTGCAAACTGCCAACTTCTCATTGTATCCTCACAAGGCAAAAAGAAGCCAAAAGATTTCTCTGTGGTCCCTTCTACAAGGGCACTAATCCCATTCATGAGGGCTCCACCCTCATGATCTAATTACCTCCCAAAGGCACCACCTCCTAATACTACCACATTAAGGGGTTAGGATTACAACATATAAATTTTGAGGGTCACAAACATTCAGCACACTGTAAGCTATGTGAAAAAATATGTATTTTTAAGGATAAAAAAAGATCATTGATAATTTTAAATTATGGTGTTAAGGTAATATGAATATGGCTGTTTATTCCTGCTTTCCTAAGTAGAATTATTTTATAAGCATTATTTTTGTTAAATGAGTGAAAAATCATTTTTATCTTAGCTTAAAATTTTGATTTCTAATTTTCAGTCCATTTATTCAAGTCTACCAATGAGTCAAATTTGAAAAGACCTCTGAACACAGAGAACACCTGGGGATTTAAGGTTGTCTCTCTTTCCATTCCACAGAAAAATGAAACCTTTGAAAATGTTCTTCTGGTCCTTATGATGGTTACAAAGCTCTACTATGGATTTGACATCAAAGAACAAGCCACACATCTAAGCCCTGTTTGGGCACCAAGGTTGTAGGAGCTTGGCTCCCCTACTGGGTTTCAAGCAATGACTAAGTGAGAAAGGGCCCAACCCTTCCCCCTTTTAAGAGACATGAAAAGAAACCAGAGAAAACTTTAATCACACCTTGAAATGGATAGTTGCCTATAAACTGTGACTGTAATTACTGATGTAGTCCACTCTTGGAGATCCTTTCTGACCACTGCTACTGTTTATTCACTCTCATTCCTCAAGCTCCCACAACTCCTTCCTGCCTCAACATTCCGGGTTGGTTTTGTCAAGTTAGAGCATATATTCTCTAATTTCAAACAGATTTGGAACATCTTGAATCTATCCCTTCCATGCTTTCTAGACTTCACAACTGACCTCCCCTTAGCTACCAAGATACTGCAGTTCATGGTTCCTTCTCTATCATCCGATTGATCCTTCTCCTCTAAAGGACCCCATAAAAGACAATGCACCAAGATCCTCAGAAGCCAATAATCGCCCCTTTCTTCAGTTCTATAGATAGTTACTACAAGAGTCCTTCTCTACCCTTGAAAAGCTAAATAACTGATACACTGTAATCTAGGCCAACTGGCTTTAATTTTTCCCTCTCCAGTCAACTGAGTATTCTCCAACCAAATTATGACCCTGAACATCAAAAAAGCTTAACATGGAGTGATGGGTACAGACATTGAGGAAAGACATTGGTTTTGGTGCTCGCTAAACCTGTGTCTAAGCTAGACCAGTGTTTAAGACCAAGTTCCCTCAAAAATAATGCTGGTAAATTCTAATCTCAACAATCTGGGTTCATGACACCTTCAACCATCCCCATTCAGTTTTTTACTTTAGTCTTCATTATCTGTATAATTTATTCCCTTCCTTGAATAAAAACATATTCCTTTTCTCTAGCCTCTTTTTTCCCCTGGATCTTGCTATATTTTACCTACCAGTAAATCTCCCCTGTAGCACACACAGACCCAAAAGTGTTCTCTTGACTCTGCCTACCTTAAGAAAATTCACCACCCAAATTCTTGAAATCATAGTCTATGCTGGCTTCCTCAGCATTTGCGTACAACGATATCCTCCAATCTAATGTTTGCTCCTACCTCTAACATAATACTCTCCACTAAAAAGGTCACCATTGACCTCCTAATGGTCAAATCAGTTTTCCAAGGGCCATTTCTCCACTTTGACACCATCTAGTCCTGAATGCAGTTTGTAGCAGACTCTGTTGGCGGCCTACTCAGCATCCATTTACCCATCCCATTTCCTTACAGAACCCCATCTGGTTCAGGCACCCTACCCTGCCCCCATGACATCCCTGTAACTCAGGGAACCATAAAATATTATTCATAAATAATTTGCCCATAGATAAATGAAAGCACTCAGAGCTCTTTGGTTTTTATTTTCCGATTTGATGAAAATTTGGTGATTACATGGCATCTCAGACAGATCTCTGACATATGTTTTGTAATTTGCATAGTTGATTTCATTTTTTCTGAAAATTCTATCATGATTCTGATAGCTACAAAAACATTTTGTTTAGAGGAACAGAAAGGGGCCCACTAGCCAACTTCTCAGTCACCAGGGTTTCCAATACCAGCTTTTCCTCATACCTTACTTCTTGCCTGTTGCTATGGTTTGAATATTTGTCCCTTCCAAAACTCGTGTTGAAATTTATTCCCCAATGTAGCATTGTTGAGAGGTGGGGCTTTTAAGAGGTGATTGGATCATGAGAGCTCTGCCCTCGTAAGTGGGTTAATCCAATCATGGGCTAATGGGTTAATGTATTAGTGGGTTGTCATGGGTGAGGAACTGGTGGCTTTATAAGAAGAGGAAGACAGACCTGAGCTGGCATGCTGGTACGCTCAGCCCCCGTTCCTCTGCCCTGTGATGCCCTGTGCCACCTCAGGCCTCTGCAGAGAGCCCCCATCAGCAAGAAGGCTCTCTCCAGACGCAGCCCCCCAACCTTGGACTTCTTACCATCCATAACTATAAGAAATAAATTCCTTTTCTTATAAATTACCCAGTTTCAGTTATTCTGCTATAAGCACAGAAAATGAACTAACACATCTATTAACTCTTTCTTCAGGTCTTAGGGCTCCTATAATATCTTCCCCAGTCCCTGGCCATCAATCTTTGTCTGTATGAAATGTTGACACAAGGGCAGTGACATGCCTTTTATGCTTCTATTTTTTTATTGCCTCTGTCAAAATAAAGTTTCATATGTGTTGCCAAATAACCTTTTAAATTATCTCATTTAATGGCCACAGTAACTCCATAGTATAAGCAAGACACTTATATCATCTTACAAACAGAGAAACTAAATGCCAGAGAGACTTAGTGACCGCAAGTTGAGCTGGGTAATAGGAGCAGCAGCAGATCTGCAATCTGTTCAGTGCACCTGTATTTACTGAGCAGCAATCATGGGCAGGGGCTCCGAGGGCTGGTGCTCCTTCAACAACCGTTGATGTGGCATGAACAAAAGAAAGTCAGCCTTGTTTCCAGTCTAGTCACAATGTATGTGACTGCGACAAGCCTTGAGCCTCAGTTCCTTCTCTGCAAAATGAAGGTGTCACAAAAATGACCTCCACTAGCCCTCATATCTGGTGATTTTTACCTAGTGCTCTGTGAACTATTTATCATCAGAGTGACCAGTGCTGAATCATGAACAGGACTAGTCAATTGATTCCTCATCCAAGTATTTAACGAACGTGTACTCAGTGCTGGCATGCTTCTATGTGTTTGGGATTATAACAAACAACAAGGTAGGCGTGGCCTCCATCATCATGGAGTTTGTAATCTACTGGGAAGGGGCAATGCAAAAATATCCAAACAATCAAGATAATTTCCAAACAATGAAAAATGCAGTAATAGAATTAAAATATTCCATGAGGCTGTGACATCTGAGCTGAGATTTGATGAGAGGAAGTCAGGCACACAAAGACTTAGGAGAACAGTGTTCCAGCAGAGAAAACAGAAAGTTCTTAGAAAAGTACAGCAAGTCATTAGCTTCATTACTTAGAAAGACTGAACATTCAGCTGCTTTACCCATCTTCATTTTCTTCTGTGAGTTAGACGTATGAAATGCAATTATTGCCTTTCACCTGCTGGGAGAGCATGAATATTAATCTGTCCTCCAGGAAATGAGAACGCTTTTTAAGGTGCTAAATATGGCTTCTGTAGCTGACCATCAAGGACCGTAATAAAAGAAGCCAAAGATAAGGGAGTGTCTTTGAGGACAACAACAAGGGACAGTATAGAGATCCTTTGAGGTTAACAGGAAGAGGAAAAAGCCAGAAGTCACCAGTAGCAGACATGTCACACCACACCAGGGCAGAGGCCAAAACTTCAGAAGCCAACATGGATTGCCAAGGAAGGCTGGACCCCTGGGGCCAGAATCCCCTACACTTCAGGACAAAGTCCTGTCCTTCAAAGTTCAGGCAAGGTAATGTAATCAGTTTACAACTTAAGGCCTCCTCTCTGCTCTAACCACACACCAAAATTAAACATAAAAACAGGAAACATAAAAAGACCTAAGATGGTCTCTAAAACAAAATAAACATAGTGAAAACAGAAACTGATGAAAACACAAAGTATGTAAGCTAAAGCTTTGGGATTGCTGGGGCCCAGGACCGGGAGCAGACAGGTGGCCTAAGGGCAATATGCTCACTGCTTACAGCTAAGAGCAGGACAGAGGAGAGGAGAAGCTTGCACACTGCTTTCTACCCCTGCGCCTACACAGTATGTAAGAAGCAGCTCCCTGCCTACAGTGCAAAGATTAGACACAATCTCATCAACAGCACCTAGGGGCATACAGAATTTTCCCTGATGTTGCTCTGCGGAAAGAGCTTTAGCAAGTAATATAAAACATAGTTCTGGACTAAGGACTATTGGGGACCCTAGAAAAAGACAGATAAAATATCATTTTTATCAAAAGAAAAACCTCTAACTGACAAGAAAATTATCTAAAATATATGAAAGACACTAATACTAAGATAAGCAAGCAATAAGCCAATAATAAATTCAATCTAGATAAATTAATATTATAGAAAAGTCTGAATAAGACTTTAATACAAGTAGCTATAAGATCCCCAAAGGGAAAATGAAAGAAAAGCACTCTTAAAAATGGAAAACAGGTATAGAACTTAAAAAAGTTCCTTCCTCCTCCTTCCCCTTATGTATAAAATACATACCTATATATAAGTATATATACATATATAGATATATCTCTCTATATATGAAAGTATCAAGTAAAACTTTTTGAAATAAAAGTCTGAAATATTTCAGTCTGTATAAACACTTAACAGAAAAGATAAACTCTAGAATGAGCACAATCAAAAAGAAAATAAGTGAATTACAGTATGGTACTACAGAATTCAGCTAGAGTACAGCATGAAAAGAGGAGATAACAATTCTTGAAGTTAAGAATTAAGAAAGATGAAGATTGGAGACAGTTATTGTTATGTCTAATTGGAGTTTCAGAAGAATAGAGAGGAAATGTTGGAGAAGCAATCTTTACACAGTAAGGATTTTCGGAAATAAAAAGTATACAAGAATTCTCAAGTAGAACATGCACTGAACAAGATAAACAAAACTCAATTCATATATAGATATATTTGTAGGAAGCAAAGGCCCCTGGCTGCTCAAACTTTTGTTATCAAAAGTTCAGTACTTGTTCCCGAGGCCGAATCAGTGAGAATAAAGAATGAGGACAAGTGGTTTGAGGAAACATAAAGAGTTTATTAATTTGCTGGCAAATAAGGAGGGCAATGGACTAGCATCTCGAAAGACCACCATCTTGTCTTTAAGCAGAAATACAGGGCTTGTTAAAAGGAGAGGTTTTCGCAGCAGGGCTCAGGTCTACTTGAAAAGCGTCACATGTCATGACTTTGGGCTATTGTTGTTTAACTATAATTGGTGGTTTCAGTGGACCTTATCTCTGGTGATAACAGTGCCATGACCCCTGTCTGGACAATTCTGTTCAGCCATCTCCTGTGATTTAAAATACTAGAAGATTTTCTAGTAAGATATTAGAAAATAAACAGCCAATAACATTTTTCTGCCCCTTTGATTACTGGTCTGGGGCAGGAATGCAGGTTTTAATTCCCAAAAAGGGTGGGGGTTTTTAAAGAGACACCTCACAAAACATTTCGCTGCCATTTTTCAGACCTTTACTTCTGTTACAGTTTTGCCATACTATAGAAAGCAAAGCCCTTGTCCCCACATAAAGGTTTGCTGAGAAGCCACTGACATGGGGCAGACTGATTAATAGGAGGGAAAAGATACAAATTTATTTAAGGTGTATACGCGGGAATCCACAGAATGAAGATTCAGTCTTTCAATGAGGTTCAAAGGTTTTTAAAGAACGAGGACTTACTTGGAAGCAGTAAAACAGGTTTTGGGAAGAGGCTTGACTAGGTAGCAAAGGTGATCTTGTTATGTAAAAAAAACTCAATAAAATGCTAGCAAACTGAATTTAACAGCACATCAAAAAAATAACCCACCATGACCAAGCAGGCTTCATCCCAGTGGTGGAAGGATAATTCAACATACATAAAGCAATAAATATTATTTACCACATCAACAGAAGCAAGAGCAAAGATCGTATGATCATCTTAACAGATGAAGAAGAAGCATTCCACAAAGTTCAACACCCTCTCATGATAAAAACCCTCAATAAACTAGGTATAGAAGGAACACATCTCAATATTATAAAAGCCATTTGTGACAAACCCACAGCCAACATCACACTGAATTGGTAAAAGCTGAAAGCATTCTCACTAAGAACTGCAAAAAGACGAGGCTGCCCATTGTCACCACTTCTATTCAACATAGTACTAGAAGTCCTAGCCAGGGCAATCAGGCAAGAGAAAGAAAGAAAGAAAACGGTATCCAAACTGGTAAAGAGGAGGTCAAGCTATCACTTTTTGCTGATGGTATGATTTTATATCTAGAAAAAACCAAGATTCCACCAAGAGACTCTGGAATAGATAAATAAATTCAGCAAAGTCTCAGGGTACAAAATCAATGTATACAATTCAATAGTATTCCTATATACCAGTAACAGTCAAGCTTAGAGTGAAATCAAAGAATCAGTACCATTCACAACAGCTATAACAGAAATAATATTAATACCTAGGAATATACTTAAGGAGGTAAAGTATGTCTACAAGAGAACTACACTACACCGAGAAAAGAAATTATTGATGATACGAACAAATGGAAACACATATCATGCTCATGGATTGGTACAAAGCACCCAAAGTGATTTACAGGTTCAATGCAATCTCTATCAAAATACCAACATCATACTTCACAGACCTAGAAGAAATATTTCTATGCTTCATTTGGTACCATAAAAGAGCCTGAATAGCCAAAGATATCAAGTAAAAAGGAACAAATCAGGAGGCATCACATTACCAGACTTCAAACTACACTACAAGGCTATAGTAACCAAAACAGCATGGTATTCGCACAAAAACAGAGGCATAGACCAATGGAACATACAACTCAGATATAAAACCATCCACATACAGCCAGCTTGTCTTTGGCAAAGCAAACAATATATACTGGGGAAAAGAATCTCCATTCAATAAATAGTGCTGGGAAAAGTGGATAGCCACATGCAGAAGAATTAAACAGGATCCATACCTCTTACCAAATTAATCCAGGATGGGTAAAAGACTTAAATGTAAGGCATGAAAACATAAGAATACTAGAAGAAAATGTAGCAAAACTCTTCTAAGATATCAGTCTAGACAAAGAATTTATTAAGAAGATCCTAATGGCAATTACAGCAACAACAAAAATAAATAAATGGGATGTGATTAAACTAAATTAAAGCTTAATTGGATAAAATTAGATTAGATTAAAAAGGAAATAATCAACAGAGCCAACAGACAACCTACAGAGTAGAAGAAAATATTCACAAGCTGTACATCCTATAAAGGGCCAATAACCAGAATCTACAATGAACTCAAGCAAATCAGCCAAAAAAATTGAACAACCCCATCAAAAAGTGGGCAGAAGACATGAACAAAGGCTTTTCAAAAGAAGATAGACAAATGGCCAATAAACATTTGAAAAAGTGCTCAATGTCACTAATCATCTGGGAAATGCAAATGAAAACCACAATGAGAAGGGATGGGTATATACCTACATAAGAGTGTGTGATGCGCACCGTCTGGGGAAGGGACACGCTTGAAGCTCTGACTCGGGGGGTGGGGAGCATGGGCAATATACATAACCTAAACTTTTGTACCCTCATAATATGCTGAAATAAAAAAAAAAAAAAGGAAAAGAAAATCACCATGAGATTATCACTTGGCCCCTGTTAGAATGTTTTATTAAAAAGTCCAAAAACAATATATACTGGTGTGGATGCAAAGAGGATGCAGAAACGAATGCTTCCACAGTGTGGGGGGGACTGTACCTTAGTACAACCTCTATGGAAATCAGTATGGAGATACCTCAAAGAACTGAAACTTGACCTATCATTTGACCCAACAATCCCTCTACTGGATATTTACCCAAAGAAAAAGAAGTCATTTTATCAAAAAGACACCTGGCACTTGAATGTTTATTGCAAAAGAATTCACAATTGCAAAGATGTGGAATTAACCCAAGTGCTCATCAGTTCATCAGTGGATTAACAAATGTGGTATATGTATACCATGGAATACTACTCAGCTATAGAAAGGATGTATTAATGCGTTTTGCAACAATTTGGATGGAACTGAAGACCATTACCCTAAATGAAGTGTCTAAAGAATGGAAAAACAAACACCACATGTACTCATTAAATTGGAACTAACCGATTAGCACACATGTGCATAGAGGGAAGTCAAAGTCAACAGAAATCAAGCAGGGGGAAGTGGGAAGGAGAGGATGGGTGAAAACCTACCTAACTGGTACAATGAACACTATCTGGGTGATGGGCAGTACTTATAACCATGACTCAAGCATTATAAAAGTGATCCATGTAACCAAAAATATTTGTACCCTTGTAATACTTTTAAATTAAAAAAAAGAATAAGTAATTCTTACTCCACAGTTACAAAGATATTTTTCCATATGTCTTTGAGAAATGTCATTGTATTACTTTTCATTAATACATTTAGATCTCCTAACTAAATTACAACTTCTAATTAAAAAGAAAGAAATTGATAGTCTTAGATGCTACTGATAGGAATGTAAAATGGTGCAAACTTTGAAAACCAGTTTGGCGGTTCCTCGATAATTTAAACACAGATTTAACATAGGACCTGGTCATTCTACTCTTAGGTATATACCCAAAATAACTGTTAACAGATGTTCAAATAAAACTTGTACATAAATATGAATAGTAGCACCATTCACAATAGCCAAGAGATAGAAAGAAATCAAGTGTCCATCAACTGATGAGTGGATAAGCAAAATGTGCTACATACATATGATAAAATGTTATGCAGCTAGAAAAAGGAATGAAGTACTAATAGATGCTACAACATAGATAAAACTTGAAAACAGTTGCTAAATGAAAGCAACCAGACACAAAAGGCAACATACTGTATGATTCCACATATATGAAGTGCCTAGATAGGAAAATCCATAGAGAAAGTAGGATAGTGGTTGCCAGGAGGCAGGGAGAGAGATAAGGGGGACAGGAAGTGACTGTTTAACGGGTACAGGTTTCCTTTTGTGGTGATGAAAATGTTCTGGAACTAGCTAATGATGACAGTCGCACAGCATTATAAATGGGTTAAATGCCACTGAATTTTACATTTTTAAAATGGTTAAGTGATGAATGTAATGTTATATGAATTTTACCATAATAAAAAATTTGCAAGTTGGTTCTACAAATATATGTATAAAAGCAAATATATCAGGCATTAATAAAATGTATCCCACATATACAAAAATGATTTAACATTTAAAAAGAAATCAATGTGATTTACCACACTAATCAAAAATAAGAGGAAGTATTTGATTATCTGATAAATTTGGAAAGTTATTTTAAAATTCCACATCTCTTTGTGATAAAGCCAATAAGAGTGTAGCAAGTTTGCTGGTTACCTGATGACAAAATAAAAATAGTTGTTCTACACATTAACAAAATACAATCAGAAAATATAATAGGACAAACTCTCCTATTTAACCTAGGAAGAGTATCTGTGAAGTACTTAAATATAATCTAACCAAAAATACATCAGTCCTACCTAAAATAGATTACCAAATGTTATTGTAGAATGTGAGAGATTTGAGTAAGTGGAGTGATATTCCATGCTTATACATGGGCAGATTCAGTATCAGAAAAATGTCTAATCTTTCCAAAGTAATCTATTAGTTTTCAATACTATTTTAATAAAAATACTAGGGTTTCTCATGTACACTGAGAAACTGATACTAAAATTTTTCTAGACGCATCTGTAGCACTGATAGGCCAAGAATACCTAAAATAATTTTCAAGTGTAATAATGCAGGAAAACTCTACCTACCAGATAACAAGAGTTATTATGAAGCTATCATGATTAAAATAGTGTTATTATCAAAGCAGAGATAGGCAATAGAACAGTGTAACAGAAAGCCCAGAAATAGATCCATACACATATGGAAAATTGGAAATAACATAAATAGCACTTCAAACTGGTGGATAAAGATGGTGGACTCAATAAATAACATTGGGAAAACTGTTTCCAGTATGGACAGGTAAAATCAAATTAGATTCCTACCTCAGAACATTTACTAAAATAAATTCTCCATAGATGAAGATCTAAACAGGAACAGTAAACTTTAAAACATTTAGCAGAAACTATAAGAAGATGAATTTTTAATACATAACAAAAAAGAATTTCTTAGACAATATTAAGGGAAATAACTTACAAATTTGATTACTTTAGGAATTTACATTTCTACACAACAAACACCATCATAAATAAAGTAAAATGACATGCCAAAGCCTGTAAAGAGATACTAAAAAGCATTTACTCAACAAAGAACTAGTATCAAGAATATATGAACAATTTCATAAATTCATCAGTAAGAGACACACAACCCAACAGAAAGCAAAAAGGAGGTAGGCAAAGGTGATTCACTGAAGAGGAAATGATAATGACTAATAAACATATGACTAAATGCTCCACCACACTACTATTAATAAAAAAAGGAAATACAAATTGAATCTACAACAAATAGCTTTGCATACTCCTCAGATTGTCTAGAAATTAAAAAAATCTCATCCTAACCAGTGTGGACACCACTTAAGGACATACTGCCTGTTAAAGGGACAATGGGTAAATAAATGGTAGTGTTGTCAAAACCACGAGAGGGTTCCAGCCTAGGTCTAGCTGCTCATTGCACAAAGATCCAATTAATGAGATAATCAGGATTGCCAAGAAAGAAAGGAATTTTTAGTATTAAAGACATCTTGTTGAGACAATAGGAGAAGCTGCTTCCTATCCATCTCTCCAACTATCTGAGATCATAGACTTTTAAAGGAGGGGCCACATTCCTGGGTACAGGTCCTGGTGTACCTAACAAGGGGATACCTGGGACAGGTGAGTCATCAGAAGTCTGCCAGGGGCCTTCAGAATCTCAGCTCCTTTGTCTTACAGAAAATCCACCATTTCTGGGAAACAACTCACAAAACGTCAAGTAGTTAGTTAAGGAAGAGGATTATTTAAAAACCACATACGGGTCATGGAAATTTGCTCATGGGGTGGGTTACAGTAGTGTTTTTAGATAAGGAGGATATTATTTACAAATTAAAATGGCAGACCCTCAGTTAAACAGGCAAAATTGGAATAATCCTCAAAACTTCATGCTAAATTAAAAAACAAGAATGAACGGCCAGGTGTGGTGGTCTTTGGGAGGCCAAGGCAGGAAGATCACTTGAGGCCAGGACGTTTGAGTTTGCAGTGAGCTATGATGACACCACTGCACTCCACCCAGGGTGACATGGTGAGACCCTGCCTCAAAACAAAAAACAAACAAAACCAAGTATGATATATACAATATGATAATATTTAAATTAAAATTTCAAATACAGAAGGAATATTACTTATCATTTATGAATATCTGTATAGGTTTTTAAAAGTACAAAAATATGGATAGAATTCTCACCAAGTTTAGAATTATGGTTACTTCCAGGGAGGTATAAAAACTGAGCGTGCAATGTATTGGTGTGGCTTGGTTTCTTAAACTTCTTAAACAAAGTATCTAAAGTAACTATAACAAAATGTTAAAGTTTGGTAAATATATGTGGTATTTGTTACATAAGCCTCTGAACTTTAGAGAAAAGTTTGAAATGTTTCATAAAAGTACATTTTTTAAAACAATGCTCTGCTATGACAGTAGTATCTGCATACCCAAGTTCCCAGTTAGTCGAGGGAGGGGCATAAGCTTCCCACTTCTGGGCTCCAATAATGTTTGAGAACAAATTTCCCGTCTGCCTTAAAGGAACAGAGACTCAATATTGAGATCATATTGATTTAAATAACATTTTAGGAATATTTCCTACAGAATTGCATTATGCTCTTTATGCCTACTATACATGCATGTCAAGGAAGTTGGGGAAAAAACAGAAACACACACAGAGAATGTGCCAGATTTAGCCCTAAAGATGCCCAAGGAAGCTTATCATTGAGAAAACACCTCAAAGGGAGCGCCAGGGAAATAAATTATGGTACAACCATTCTGTGATATTTTGTCCAATAATTAAAGATGTTTTCTAAGAATATGGAAGACATGAAACAGTGGCAAATCTTGCAATTTTATATATGAAAGTAACTGAGAAATATATAATGCAAAATTAAAGCATCAGGTTTTTTTGTTTGTTTGTTTGTTTGTTTTTGAGGCAGAATCTCACTCTGTCACCCAGGCTAGAGTGCCGTGGCATCATCATAGCTCACGGCAACCTGCTTACTGTTCCCGGGCTCAAGTGATCCTCCTGCCTCAGGCTCCTGAGTAGCTGGGACTATAGGTGCATACCTCATGCCCAGCTAATTTTTCTGTTTTTTGTAGAGACAGGGTCTTGCTTCTGCTCAGGCTTGTGTCTAACTCCTGACCTCATGCAATCCTCCTGCCTCGGTCTCCCAGAGTGCTAGGATTACAGGTGTGAGCCAGTACACTTGGCCTTAGCAGCAGCATTTTGGATGATACAACGTTACCAAACCCAAGTGGGGACACCAAAGCCAAGAGTTGCAGCAGGTGCAAGTACAGGCAGCTAATGCTTAAAACCTCAACTCCTCTACTGCTTACGAGCCAGGATTTTTAAAGGGAGAAGTACGATTCAAGCAGGCAAAATTGTAAATCAATACATGGAGGTTATACATTGGCCTGGCCCCAAAAGGCAGGATACCCTGAAAGAGGGTGGGGGAATGAGTGGATTCAGAGCTTCGTGGATTGGCAGAAAGGAATATTGAGATGGGTGTAGCAGGCCCCTCAGGGATATTTGGAACGAAGTATGGAGAGGTCAGAGTTCAATTCCTCAGTTCCCCCTTATCTGAAAAACAACTCAGGAACATAAGGTTAAGAAGTTTCCATAGGGAACCGAAACACCTCCTGAGGCTGGCTCACTTGGAGGACAATTGTTATCAGGTTGCCCCTTTGCATTTCAAGGCTAGGATGGTGCCCTCAACTTCCCCAAAAGGGACTCAAGATTTTATTTCCATGCCTGGGGTGAGGAGGGCTCACAGCTGCAGGCCCTGTATCAAAAACATCAATGGGGGAAAAGGCCTAGAAATATCCCTCAAACTCTTAGTGTTTTCCTCCCCTATTTTTCTGTACTATTATATACTTGCCCAAACTTTTCAAATGTACATTTATTCTTTTTATATTTAGAAATAAATCCATTTATGCAGAACGGCAATATACCTCTTCTCTAATGTAAAAAGCAATTATAGTTTACCAAAGGCGCTTTTCTCCGTCTTGGAAGTGAACTGCTATTTTCCGTTCTGTTTTGACACATGCTGCGTCTGCTTAAAGTTTCAATCTTGATAAAAAGTGAGATATTCTGCTTATTTACTTAGACATTAGAACGCGCAGCCTGTGGCATCCCTCGCTGTTCTGTTAAAGAGAATCATGCTCTGGTCTGATCATCGTAGCGTCTCTCACCAAGCTACCCAGCTGGTCTCTGCAGCCTAGCAGGTGGGTACTTCAGTATTAAGAAATCATTGGTACTTATGCCTGACAGAGACCAGATGATCAGAACAAAAACAAAAAACAAAACAAAACAAGAAATCAGCACTTAGAAATCTTAGAATGCCATGCTTGGTAAAAAGAAGGAAATTTACACTAAAGAATCGAATGAGGTAACAGTTGTGTTCCTTGTCAGCTACCCTCTTAGGAATACACAGGAAAAGAAAAGAAAAGGAAAGAAAAGGAAGAAAACAAGAGGAAGCAAACAAGCAGAGGGAAAAAGGAGAAGGAAAAAGGAAAGAAAGAAACAGAGAAGGAGAGAGAGAAACATCGTGGTGGAGAATACAAAAGGGAAAAGTGGTTTGTGAACCAGAGGGGAGAAAGATAATCAGCAAGAGATTAGGTTAAGGGAAAAGGAGGGAGAGACAGGATTGGCGGTAGCAGAAGAGGAGGTAAGAGGGATAAGGGACAGAGGTAGAGAGAGAAAGAGGAGAGGGTCTTAAGAGCAGGAAGAGTGAGCTCAAAAATCTTCCATGAGTGCTCATCGCACAAAAAATAAGATCGGTACTGTTTTCTGGCATTCCAAATATAGAACAGTCCAGCCTCATTTCTCACTATTCATACCAGCCCATGTGTCTACCTGAGTTTTGGGGATGCACTCTGACCTCTTCTACTTCTATCCTCAGTCCGGAATGTTCTCCCTCACACCCTTCCCCTTTGGATATATCAGCCATACTTCAATGCCAAGTTTAAACACAACCTCCAAGAAGCCTTCTGAGATGTCCTAGTAGGAATTAATTCCTTCTCTCAAAATTACATGATAGTATTACTGTATTACAGCAGTTATTTGCCTTATATGCCTTCATTAGTTTGTAAGGATTTAGAGAACAGGAACTGTGTCTCAGTCATCATGTCCTGAGCTCGTTCCACTGAGGTCTAAGTGCTTTACACATAGAAGTCACACAGTACATGCTGGTTACATTCAGCTAGACTTAAACTTATAGTGAGTAGCTGCTGACACTGTCAAATGGTGCCTCTCTTAAAATACACCCAAACACCTGGTAAGACAAAGCTGAGTTTCTGCTTACTAGGGAAGGAAGAACACTACCATGACACAGTCTTCATATTCTGATAAGTGGGGAAGGGCAAAGTTGAGATGTTACTGAGATTTGATATCTAGTTTTAAGCAGGGCCTTTCAATCTGGGAAGCTTGATTAGGATTCACTAAGAATTATATGGCAGTTTAAGACTGGCGGACAAAATATGGTAAGAATTTTGAGGGGAAATATTAAAGTCTTAGGGCAGAAACTTGTTTAATATTTTTCTATTGGAGAGTCAATGGGTCTTCAAATGAACAATATTATTTGTATGATTTACCATACTGGCCAAGCATTTCCTAGAAGAATAAATTTATATTGATGAAGGCAGTAGAATAGTAAAGTTATGTTAATATGAACAGTAAGCTGGGGGGTGGGAGGTAGCTGGCTTCTTTTTCAACATCAGTGAGAATATGCCAGCCATAAAGTAACAGCACTGTCGGATGGATTTTAGAAGAAAACCGTAATGTATCTTTATTGCCTCATCATCCTGTGTTTTCCTTTAGTCCATTGCCTCTTTTCCGTGGAACAAAAACACCTACAGCAGCATCCTGTGATCTCAATGTGCCCATATAGACTCTACTAGGAAATTTAAATTCACCCATTTTTAGAACTTCAAAAATGGTCCTAAGGTTCTGCAATGTTAGAGAGGAACAAGAAAGAAGGGTGAAGTATAGAGACTTTGGGCTATGTCAAGAATGCTAAATAAGCTTATTTTGCATAAGAATAATGAGTTCCTAAAGGGCCATTTTGAAAAGATTTCTGAGGCGATGTCTGGGCTTAGTAGAAAAAGAGCAGTATGACCACTGCCATTTGCCAATGGCCTAAGGGGGGTAGTGATGGTCCACATGCTAAGTGTTTGCCATTTCTGAGTTACTGAGTTGAAGAAAGACCATACTCATTGTTTTACTCGGTTCAGATACCTTGTTTGGTTTTGCTTTCATTGTGTTTCCCATTCCTTCTTGGTAAAGCCACATCAATTCCAAGTAGCTACTGTATCTTTACTGCCAAAACATTTAAGTAGTGGCTCTGGAGGGTTCCATGAAAATACAGGTATTATTTCAGAGTGTAACAGAGTAGTCACCCCTCCTTCCATAGATATGGAAGGGAAACATTGAGAGTTTCCAAACAGAGGGACTGGCCTGG
Source organism: Lemur catta (assembly GCF_020740605.2). Taxonomy (NCBI): domain Eukaryota; kingdom Metazoa; phylum Chordata; class Mammalia; order Primates; family Lemuridae; genus Lemur; species Lemur catta. Next base: position 25,614,471 of record NC_059132.1, on the reverse strand, counting down.
GTAAAAAAAAAAAAAAAAAAAAAATGGCTAAGAGATTTTGTCTCTTTAAAACTTCCCCCACTCTTTTTGGAAACTGCAGCCTGTCCTGCATCCCTGAGGCAGGTTAGGTCGTTAAAACTCCCAGATGGCACCAGTGCCCCAGGTGGGCGGCTGGCAGAGTTCACAGACTTTGTCTTTGGCAAGGATGGGACATTAGAATAGTGAACCACAGTAACTGCCTGAGGCTGAGAACCCTCCCTTTAAAAGCTCTGTATTTCTGCCTATGTTCAGGAAATTTGGATTTTGAGATGAGAAGGTCTACCATTTTTCCTCCTTTGTTGACAAAGTAAACTCTCTTTCCTTCCTCCCCAAACCACTTGTCCACGTCCTTCTGATTCAGCCTCGTGACAAGTGTCCAAGCTTTCAGTAACAAGTGGCATAACATAGTGATGGAACATTCTAAATGACAGAATAGACTCAGATGACCAGAATCCTGAGAGAATTGAGGTAAATGCCAAGAAAATTCCTATTGGGATGCAGGACTAAAAATGGTATCTTCATGTTCCCTGACCACTGATTGGCCCACAGATGGGAATGTGACCCAAACTAGCCAAGGGAGTCCTTCCTTAGGGTTTTATAATCTGATGCTAGGAAAAGAAACTGTCTCAGATTTCTTGAGTTGTCAGATTGGATTGGTTTAAGCCTAAAACTGTTGCAGCAATACCACTGCCCCATACCTTACCCCTTCACCGGATGCACAGAAGAATCCAGTCTGAGGAAGGGAAAATAGGAGACAGCCTAGGTAAAGAAACATTGCACAGAAAGCAAGAGTGACAGAGACTGGATGACTGTGAATCTTGAGGATCGCCCTACACTGAGTTTTCAGTTACATGAACCAATAAATTCCTTTGCCTTCAGCCAGTTTCTGTCATTTCAAACTCAAATTCTGATTAATATAGGCCTACATCTAATGATCAGCCTGAAATTCTGGAGACATATGTAACTTTGAGGTTCCTTAGGAATCCTCATCTCTCCTGCAGTCTCCCACCCATTACCATAGATTTTTTTATAAGCTAGAAACAAAGTTGTTCATTTCACTTTAAAAACACAGATTTCATACCCATAAGCTATATCTTCTGTACTGCATGGAACCCAGATTAAAATTTATGGAAATTCACAAGAGGCCAAATGTGTCTTTTAGTGATGACTGCATATGAGTGGATAGGAGAGAGAAATCACAAATCACACTAAGCCATTTTGCAAGACGAGAAAATAGAAAAATATTCCTATGATCCATAGCCATCTCTCTCAGACTCTGAAAATGTTCTGGGGCAATATGATCATGAAAATGAAAAAAATTCAAAAGTTGTCATATTGTCCTTAAAAACAATTTTGTGAAAAGAAAGACAACGGGAAGAGCCTGCTCCCCCCAGGGATGCCACTGTTTTAATTGGCCTGTAGAGCTCATGTCTAGTCAATACAACCCTCTCCTAAAAATGCAAATGTTTCCTTGGCTTCCTTAGACTAATGTTTTGCAAATTCTGCTTCCTGGAGCCCAAGAATTGTGTTGAGATGTAGCAGGGAATTTGTCAGGATAAAGGGCAAAGCAATAGAACGGACTCTCTTAGCATCTTGGATCAACCAAAATATTGTTTTTACAAAATTATCTTTTACGCATTGGGCTCCCAAGGAAATCTTGTGTGAAAAAAGGGGTTTGACTGCTTAAAAAATTAGAAACTAGCTGCTCTAACTATATAAATAGCATAAATCCAGGTATCGTGTTCTCTGGTATCTCAGATATTGAGGGTCTTAAGGGAAGAAAGCACTACTGGTTTCACATAGATAGAGGTACCTCTGGCACTGTAAATTATGTGCATTGTATTAATCTAAAAGGATCACCCACTTCTGCCAACACTTTATTAGAAAATAAGATTCTGTGACTCTTGCTCTCCAGAGCATGCATACATTTGTTAGGAAGTAAAATAAAGATTGAGACAGGACACTAGTGCTGCCTCTAGGGTTTAATCACTTGGGCTTATCACTCTTGATGTAAAATTCTACCATTTGCAATCAGGAGCTCAGCACACAAATAAACTTGTATTGTTCCAATATAGAGATTTCCATACATAAGCAACATTCCTTCAAGGCATTCCCTTTACATGTGATCAATAATGCAAAAAAACCTGAGCTGGCACTCTTTGGTGCAAAGGAGAGGTAGGAGGAGGCTATTAGGAAGCATTGGCGTCACAAGCCTTTAAATACATGATGTATTTAACAGACCTATAATTCCCCAACACATCAGGAACTAAAGTTATTATGACCTTATTAATTTACAATTCTCTCCTTTTCCGTAACCAAAAAAGGCCTTAAAAGAAAGAGAAGCACCTCTAATTCTTCATTCTACTCTCCACCTTCAAAGTGGACTTTCTTTTCTCCCTTGCATTTAAGATTCCATGCTTCTGCTTGAGGTAGTAAGTTCAGGGAATTTTCAAAGAGACAAAATCTACTCAAAAGAATATAAATGTCAAACACATGTAAATTTCTCCTGCTCCATTTTTTCCGGAGTCAGGAATGTCCTTTGTTGTCTTCCGGTATGTTTCAGCTGGCTGACATCTCTGGTGGAGGAGCAATCGTCTCAGCAGCATCCTTACAATGTAATGACAATCAGTTACCAAAAATGTGCAGGCACTGATAACAGGATTCAGAAGGGTCAGAAATGAGTGGGGGAAAAAATCGGTATTTCAAACAAGTGCACAGCAGCTGCTGCCGACCTTGGCTTATGATTGCATCCAAAACGTGTATTAATGTTCTGCTATAAAACAGAGGCAAACAATGAAATCCTGATAAAGCGTCATCGTGGAGAGGGAGAGAACACCTTACAGTTTAAATGGTATTCCTGCACTGAAATTAAATTCTTCCAAAAAATCTTTTCTCCCTCTTGTTCAGCCAAGAAGAGGGAAGTGCTGAGGAGGAAGCAAAATGTATCTTCAGATTTTATACCTTGAGAGCGAGTCTATAGTGTTTATGGAACTGGCTAATTAAACTAGGTACATGTAAAGAACAGGTGCACAAAATATTTCTGAAAACCAATACAAACACAACCAAGAATTTACCCTACCGAGATGCCTTATCAAGGAGATAACAAGGATGCAATTACGAAAGCAACTACAGCAGCTCACTTTATTGAGTGCCTGCTATAACCAAGGTGCTCTTTTATTTCAAAATGACTCTGCAAGCTTGGTGGTATTCGTCACCCTACAAGTGAAAAATCAAAGACTTAAGTAAGTTAACTGGTTCATGGTCAAGCATTAATGTTAGAGATCTAGGATTTAAAAGTAACTTTTTTACTCTAAAACCGGACATCATCATCTTTGTGCTGTCCACTTAAAAATCAAATGAAAGATAAATTGGGAAGCTAGAATGGTGGGAGGTCTGGAGACCATGTCACATGAAAGAACTTTATCCATTTAATCTAGAGAAAAGAGGCTTGACAGGCAGCCTTTACAGGAGCTGTGGGAAAACATCTGAAAGGTCACCATATGGATGGGGAGTAACTTCCTTTGAATCCGTATGTTTTATTAAAAACAAACAATAGTTTGCAGGTTCTACTTCTAACTATGACAGGGAAGCTTGATTCGTAGTAAATGTGCCACTGAAAGCAACTACAAAAGTGAGGTAAAATAAATTTACATTATAAGAAACTGTTTGTTTACCAGAGAACAACTAAGGCAGCCAGGATTCAATAGATCAAGATCTTGAAGAGAAGGAAAATGTATTGAGAAAATCCCTGCATTTGTCATTTTTTTCCCTGCATGGTACCCTTGCCAATTTTTTAAGAGAAAAGCAGAGAAGCGGATCAGAAAGTGGCAATCAAGAGATTCTGGCAATCTCTTTGGGTTGGAAAGACAAAAATAAATGAGCTCAAGGCTACCCAGGAAGCCAAGATTTAGGAGAAAATGAAAACATTTCCAGATAATCTTCCCTAAAAGTGAGATAATTTGTCACCAGTAGAGTGACATTAGAGAAATATTAAAGGAGGTTCTTTCAGTAGAAGGAAGATGATCCCTGATAGAAGAACACTATTGCAGAAAAAAGTGAAGGATAAATACATGGATAAATCTAAAATACTGACTGTTACTAAAACTCATGGGAGTAAGTTATACACACACTCAAATGAATATACTGTATTTTATACATACTTTAAATACGTGACAGTAACAACACAAAAAATGGGCAAGAATGGTAAATGGAGTTAAAGTTTTTAAGCTTTGATTTATCCTATAAGTAGCAAAAGCAAAATTTAAGATAGAATAAGTCAAAGATTTATTTTGTCATCTTTAGAATAAAATCTAAAATGTAATAAAAGAATGTATAGTTATCAAAACTTTAACGATTAGAGGGAAAAGAAAATAATATAAAAATATTTGATTAATTCAAAGGATGACCAAAAAAGCAGGTGAAAAAAAGTATAATAGGTGGGACAGACAGAAAACAGAGTAATAGGCTTAAACCCAAATATACTGGCGGTTGCATTAAATATAAATGGGTTAAATATCCCGTAAAAACACAAACATGGCTAGATTGGAAAATATAGGAAAAAAAAAAACTTTACTAAATGTCTCTTCCATGAGACATACCTGTGGGGGTGCAGGAAACCTTCCCCTTCCTCCAAAAGTTCATTGAAAGATCAACTCACAATTAAGGCAGATTAATAAGAGAGAGAGGTTTATTTACCAAGCACCTGGGGAGATCACAGAGTGATTACTCAAAATCCCAGTGGTGTCCAGATATTTTTATACATGCTTTTTAGAGGGGAGGGGGGATAGGAGGAGTATAGGCAATTCTGTTCAGGGGCAATAAACAGATGCTAGAGTGGATGAGTAGATACTTGAGAGAATGAATGGATGGGGGAAACAGATTGACTTGTAAATTAACCTGAGAGACAGGTATTATGTTTAAAATGATTTGGGCCAGGTCTGGTTGCATTCTTGATTTTCTTTCCTGGAATATAATGAGATATAACAGGGAAGGGGAAGGGAAGTCAATTGTTCTTTTGATAGGTACACCAGGTTATGCAGATGGGGTGGGAGGCCTCTTCTAAGAGCCTGTTAAGCTAAGGGCCTTTAATTCAAAATACTGTTTATACCTAGCAGTCGTATTTTGACGTGAAATTTCCTGAGCTCCTTCATACCTAATATAACAAAAGCCAGAAAGCATGAAAAGAGGGTATTTTGCAAATACTAATCAAAAGAAAGCTGGTATAGGTACACTAATATAAAACCAAGAAGATTTAAAGATGAGAAGTGTTATTACCTATAAATAGGTATAGCTTATAATAATAATAGATTAATGCTAGTGGAATATAAATGTACATATACCTAATAACACAGGCACAAAATATATAAATCACAAACTGACCAAACTAAAAGGAGAAACATAAAAATACATATTTACAGCTTGAGAACAATTCAGATATCTTAGTAACCGATAGAACAAAAAGAAAAACAAAGAATAAGATATATTTTTGAACAACCCAATTAACCAGTTTGACATAATCGATATATATACACAGCATTACACCAAACAACTGTAGAACACATATTCTTTTCAAATGCACATAGTCTCTTTACCAAAATGGACCATGAAGTAAGAATATGTCCTTTGACCATAGTAGAATTAAGTTAGAAACCACTATTACTGAACACTTGGCCACTTGTCCACGAGGCGGAATCAGAAGAACGAGGACAAGTGGTTTGGGGAGGAAGGAAAGAGTTTACTTTGCCGACAAAGGAGGAAAAATGGTAGACCTTCTTGTTTCAAAAATCCCAATTTCCCTGAAGTCAGGCAGAAATACAGAGCTTTTAAAGGAAGAGTTCTCAGTTTCAGGCAATTACTGTGGTTCACTATTCTAATGTCCCGTCTCTGCCAAAGACAAAGCCTACAAACTCCATCAGCTGCCCACCTGGGGAGCTGGTGTCACCTGGGAGTTTTAACAAAAGACTTAACCTGCCTCAGGGATCCAGGCCAGGCCGCAGTTCCCAGAAGACTGGAAGAAGGTTTGGAAAAGCTTTTTGCTGCTTTTTTATCCCAAGCCATTCCCCGTTACACCAACAACCAGAAGATAACTAGAAAGTCCCTGAATGTTTATAAATTAAGCATTGTTTTCTAAATTGCCCATGAGTCAGAGAAGAAATAAGGCAAATTAGAAAAGATTTTGAACTGATTAATTAATAAAATAAAATATAGCTATCAGAATTTGGGGAACGTAGCTAAAGTCGTGCTTACAGAGAAACTGATAAAATCAAATGCATACTTTAAGGGAAAAAACTGAAAAAATTACATAATCATCTTCTAAGAAGCTAAAAAAAGAAGACCAAATTAACTGTGAAAACAAGTAGAAGAAATGCTGAAGAGCAAAAAAATAGAAAACATACAATGAAAAAACCAAAAAATCTGCTTTTTCGAAGAGATTAATAAAATTAATTAACATTTGGCAAGACTAATTGCACAGAAATGAGAGAAAAAATTAAAAATTTCAGGAATTCAAAAGGAGATATCATTAGCAATCTTAAATATAGTTAAAAGATAGTAACTTCCAGCCTTCAGATAGGACATAGAAGGGCTTGAGGGACCATTGCTCCCACCAGATAAACTGGGAGAAAAAAAAAAGCATTGGATTCTCCTCCCCATCTCTCTCATATCTTATTTAAGAGATTGGAGATTTGCAGATACAAAATGGTCTAAAAAATTACATAGGAGGATAAGGTCTTTCTAGGCAAGCAGATCCAGCGGTCCAATTCTCTTCTGTAAAGTTTCTACAGAGGCCAGTAGAAGACTGGGGTTAACACAGGCACTGGAATTTTGCTGGGATATAGAAAAAGCCTGCAGACCTTGTGGGCTGGCATGAAAGGATTGAAGTCTCCAGGAGCTTCAAATGCAAAGAACTTGTTCTTCTTGCCTGCCAACCTTCCCCATGGAATTTTTGCTGCATGTGTAGAAGTGGCATGAACACTGAATTGGAAAAGCAGAGAGAGCACTCTGTCGACTCTTGGGGCTTAGATTCATGCAGTCCTACTATAGAAAGTGGCCTATAAAATATATTAGGACAGACCAAGTTAGCCCTAAAGACATGAAAACAGGTTAAATGAACCTAACTAATGCTGTATCCCAGCCACAAACCAGCTCAAATCCTGATTCATTTATAAAGATTGACCTTTCTCCCTAACTTAGAGGAAAAGGACATGCCCTCCCCTTGTAGAAAGATAGTATTTACACCAACGTCTACCGGTTTTTTTATTACACAATTTTTGGCATGCAATAAGAAGTTATGAAACAAGTGAAGGAGTAGTATATGACTCCTAATTCAGGAAAAAAACCTGAATAGTACCAGACCCATAAATGGCTCAGATATTACAATTAGCAAAGACTTTAAAATAACTATTAAAATATATTAAAGAAATTCGATGAAAAGATGGACAAAAATTGATAAGAATGAGAATTGCAAAAAAGAAATAAAACCTCTAAGATAGAACCAGGTAGAAATTCTAGAACTGAAAAAAATACAATATATAAAATTAAGAATTTATTTAGGCCGGGCACGGTGGCTCACGCCTGTAATCCTAGCACTCTGGGAGGCCGAGGCGGGTGGATCACTCAAGGTCAGGAGTTCAAGACCAGCCTCAGCAAGAGCAAGACCCTGTCTCTACTAAAAAAAAAAAATAGAAAGAAATTATCTGGCCAACTAAAATATAGATATAGAAAAAATTAGCCGGGCATAGTGGCGCATGCCTGTAGTCCCAGCTACTCGGGAGGCTGAGGCAGGAGGATCGCTTAAGCCCAGGAGTTTGAGGTTGCTGTGAGCTAGGCTGATGCCATGGCACTCACTCTAGCCCGGGCAACAAAGTGAGACTCTGTCTCAAAAAAAAAAAAAAAAAATTTATTTACTAGACCTGAAGCAGAATGGACACAGCAGAGAAAAACTACAGCAGTTATTTCATATACATCATCTCAAACTGATTGAAAACCAAAAATAAAGGAAAATTTTTAAAATGCAGACATAGCATAAGTTCTTGAAGGCACATATTGAAAATATATTCAGGAGAACAATAAAAATGATGGCTGACTTTTCATCAAAAAACAATGAAAGACATCAAAACAATGAAAGAAAAAAGATAATAGAATTGACATCTTTAAAGTTCTAACAGAAAAAACACTAGAATTCTAAAAATGAAATGTATATAAAGACAATTTTTTAGACAGACAAAAGATGAGAAATTGTTACTAGCTTTTTAGGCCAAGAGGGAAAAATTTAAGATGAAAGCACAGATTTGCAGGAAGGAGTGAAGAACACCAAAAAGGTCAAATATGAGCATAAATATAAAAGAATATTTTAAAATTTTAAAAATTGTTGACTATTAAAAAACCACAATAAAATTCATGGGTGCATAATATATAGAAAAACAAAATATATGACATCGATAGCAAAATGAACTAGAGGGAGATAATATGTAATTATATCCTTGCAAAGTTTTTACATTGTTCATAAAGTGGTAAAATACTGATTATATGATCTTGATAAATTGGAGTAATAAATTGAGGATGCATATAGTAATCGCTAGCACAGTGGTTCTCAAGCCGTGGTCATTCCTCCACCCCCACCCTTTTTGGTTGTCACAGCTAGGGTTGGGGGACAGTTGCTACTGTCATGTAGTGGGAAGAGGCTTTGTTTTAACAAAATTTTGTATTAAATAGATGAGGAAACAGACTTGCAGAATTTAAATGACTTTTTCTAAGACTATCTGTTAGAAGCTGAAGAATGGCTCTCCAAAGATATTTATGCCCTAAACCCCCAGAACCTGTGAATATGTTATTAACACCTTACATGGCTAAAGGGACTCTGCAGCTGTGTTAAGCATCTGGAGATGGACAGATGATCCTGGATTATCTGGGTGGGTCACACATAATCACAGGATCTCTTATAAGAGGGAGGCAGGAGGGTCAGAGTCAGAGAGGAGATAATATGACGGGAGAAGAGGTGGGAGAGGAAAGAGGGGGTGGGAGAGAGGGAGCAAGAAAGAATGAATGGGATTTGAAGGTGCTACACTGCTGGCTTTGAAGATGGTAGGAAGGGGCCTCAAGCCAAGGGATGCAGGCAACCTGTAGAAGCTAGGAAAGGCAAGGAAATGGATTTTTTTCCTAAAACCTCTCAAGGTAGCACAGCCCTGCTGACATCTTGATTTCGATTACTGAAAACTATGTCAGACTTCGGACCTTCAGAACTGTAAGGCAAATGGTGTTGGTTTTTAGTCACTAAGTTTGTGGTAATTCATTACAGCACCAATGGAAAATTAATATGTCTACCCAACTATGATTTACTTTCAGGTTTTTCTACGTTCCCAGTCTATGCTTTTAGTCACAAGATGGTCATAGTTACCATAGTGGGAAAGAAAGCTAAAGCATTTATCAGAATGATTTGCCCTGCAGAGATCTTCAGTATCGCCTAATTGATCATGGTGTTCCTAAAAATTGAAATAGACAGGCAACCTACTAAAGCCTTATGTGATTTGTGTAAGCTACAGACAACTAAAAGAATCCAGCAACTGGCAGAATCCTCATGAAATGAGAGCTCCCTGAATAATCTTAAACTCTTCTTTCAAATATATATTTGCATATACATGCATACATGTGTAACACATACATACATATGTGCATATATATCCACTCTACATACACATATTCCATAAATATATACAGATATGAACATATATATATATGTGTGTGTGTCTGTGTGTCTGTGTGTGTGCATTTCCATGTATGAGTAAAATATCCTCAAAAGAATACATCAACTATTTAGAAAAGCTGCCTCCAAAAAAGCAAACTGAGTTCTTAGAGAAAATGGAGGGGAGTTTTTTTATTTTACAATGAGATATGCTTTTGTGCCTTTTAAATGTTGACCACTCCTTTAAGTGAATTGCCTATTTTTTAAAAAAATACACGCATTAAATTAAAAAATTAAAATAATTCTATTATACTGTTGGGGCTTAGAAAACAGCATCTCGAAATGTAGACCTCAGAATCAGCCTCAGAAGCAAAAATTTCTCTTTCTCCTGCCTTCCTGTCTCTCACTGGCCCCCAAAGTTGGCCACAGAAACTAGAATCCCTCCGCCCCAATGCAAGTCATAGAAACCAGAACCCCTTTTCCCAAAAACCAGCCACAAAACTTAAATATATTATTCTAACTTTCCCCCTGCCTTTCTGTGTAAAAACTGACCATAAAGAAATTATCTGGCCAAGAGTGGTGGCTCACATCTGTAATCCTAGCACTCTGGGAGGCCAAGGCAGGAGGATCACTTGAGCTCAGGAGTTGAAGACCAGCCTAGCAAGAGCAAGACCCATTTCTCTACTAAAAATAGAAAAAATGGTGACAGTCTCCTGTAGTCCCAGCTACTATTTTATTTCACAATCAGCAAGAGTCAAGCAAGACTCCCTTTGTTTTTCCCCAAGACTCTCAACCAGAATTCACCGTCTTTCCTTCGTGCTCTACCTTGAGAGGGTGAGGCCTCCTCTCTCTATGCCCTTTAACCCTGTTCCCAGAGGAAGACCAGGCCCTTCTGGTGAGTCCCCACTTCTCACGGCTCTCTGCACAAATACCTCCCCCTGCCCTCCCCTCCTCCCTTCCCTACTTTATTTTTCCCCACAGTATTGATCACTAATCTGCTATCCTTTCTATTCTTTCTATTTTATGTCCTTATCTTGATCATTGCCTGTCTCCTTCAATAGAAAGTGAACTCCATTAGGGCAGGGATTCTTGTCTGCCTTGTTCACTCTGAACTAAAATAAATTCTTAACCCCCACCCCAGCTGACTAAATGGACCCTCTCTTTGCCAAGGGAAACCCAGAAATACCCTAAAGCTGAGTTGCTGGCCATGAGAAAGGAGGTCAGACACATCTCCTCATGCTCCCCTCCCCTTCTTAGAGATATCCTTTGTAACTCATTATCAGGCCTAAGGCTAATCAAGGCAACGCTTAAACCACACCTGCAGGTCATCAATTTACTTAACATCACTTTGAGTCCTTAATTTAAAACATTCTTCATTTCTTCAACCAATTGCGAATCAAAGAATCTTTAAACCCACCTATATAACCTATAATGCCCCACCTCAAGACGTCCCACCTTTTTGGTCCAAACCAATGTACACCTTCCGTGTATTAATTTATGACTCCACATGTAATTTCTGTCTCCCTGATATATGTAAAACCAAACTGTAACCCAGCTATGGCGAGACCACTTGCTCAAGGCTTCTTGGGCATGGCTCTCTGGACGCTCAGAATAAAATTTTTAAGGTTATTTTACAGAGTTTAGCTTCTTTTTTGTTAACTCCTACAGCCCAAGCACATCTAAGAGTGCCTAGACATAGCAGGCTCCCAATAGATATTTAATCAGGGAGAGAGAAAGGCAGTGAAGGAATAAGTGAGTGATCTTTCAGTGTTATGCAGGGAACCACAGTTTTGTTGCCACCAAAGTGAAGAAGAAATAAGCAGAGGGAGGTATATTTCATACAGCCACCCATCCACCTGTCTGGCAAGGATTGGGTAGAAAGAAGAAACTGCTACTGGGGCATGTCCCCTCTGCCATGTCAAGCCCCCTCCACCTACTTCTGCCTTACAGCACCTGCTACAGCAAGAGTGCAAGAAAATGCTGGAAGCCCACCAACTAGACAAGAGGTGTGGTTGGACAGCAAAGGGGTCCTCTGGCTGGGAAACCACGGATGTGGGCAAAGGAACACAATTACATTCACATTTGCAACAGGTAGTCGAGTATCATGATCAGCTTAATGATGAAATTTTTACTATGGCCTTAAGGGAGGAAAAAAAAAAACTTGCAGCAAAAAAAATAACTGAGAAAGGTATTTGGAACTTGCTGCATCATTTGTGTTAATCATGGAAATTTTTTCAGGGGAGGGGGTCTTAACATTTTTTAGATATAAATATAGCCCTAGCGAGTTTATTTATGAGTATATCATCTATGAAAAGTTACTGAACCATCTAATAAATATTTACAGAGCATTCTTCTGCGCACCAGGCACTGTGCTAGTCCCTGGGGAAAGGACACTCAGGGAGGCAGATGATGCCCTCATGAAATTTACACCCTAATGGGGAAGCCGGGCAACGAGCAAGTCACCCAAACCACAAACGCAGTCATTTCAGGCTGTGATCTGTGACGCAAAGGACGTAGACTGGGGGAAGCTGGGGAGATCTCCGTGAGGATGGGCAGGGAGGAAGGTAGCGCAGGTCCCACCAGGGCCTCCCCGTCCCTGGGACTGACCTTGGCTGTAGCCTTCGGTTGCTTGACGCTCGTGACGGGATTCCTCGGAACAGCAGCAAGGGCTGCAGAATCTCAGGCCTCCTCCAAGAACTCCAGAACCAATCTGCATTTTAACAAGATCCCCAGGGTCTGTGTGCGCACTCAACTTTGAAAACTGCTCCTCAGGCCTGCTTCTAAGTGCCAGTGTTTGCCTATTTCACCAGCCCTGTCTGCAGAGCAAGCAGCAACCCGGAAGTGCCGCTGCGGTAGCTGGCGCCCTCTGTCGGCGGCTCTCGGCTCTGCTGCCCCCGCACCTCCCGGGAAAACCGGTGCCATTGACTGGAAGGCGAAAGCCGTCCCTGAGGAGGTGACGTGTGAGCTGAGAACTGAAGGATGAAAAGGAACCACCTGGTGAAGAGCGGGGAGAGGAGTTCTGCTAGGAGAAGCAACAGTCAGGGGAAAGGCCCTGCGGCTGGGACAAGAGTGCAGTGCGCAATGCTCCAGGGCCAGAACTGAGGCCAGCGTGCCGAGGCTGTGCTGCTCCTGCAGGGGGCAGAGCTGATGCCTAGGCCACTAATGCAGGTGACAGGTGACTGTGGCCGAGAGAAGTCAGGTGGGAGCCATGTCAGTCAAGAGCCTAAGAGGCAGGTGAGAGAGTCTTGACCTATTGCCAAGTCTGGGCTGAAGACATCTACGAACTAATCAAAATGTTCACATGCTCAACTAACTTTTGATGAGTGTCATAAAATTAAGCACATCCTCCAGTCTTACCTGTCCCTAATGTGACTACACTAAGGATGCATAAGCTAATGGCTACACCCAGAAATGTTTGCTACCTATATAAAAACGCCCAGCCCAGCACTGAGTAAACGTTTCCTCTCCCCAAAAAATCTAGTAAGTATTCAAAGAGAAGTAATAGTAACTAAGATAATCACTAACCCACTTTCCTGGCTTCTATGTTCCTGAACTTAGACTAATTTTCACTCATTGAACAAACATGTATCAGGCACTGTCTGTTGGCAAGCACTGTGCCAGGCACTGGGGATTCCCAGATGGGCCAGGTAAGGTTGCAAAGGAAAGTGCCCCTGGGTTTACAATTCCACATAATTATGATAAACACACTATGAACAAAGGATTATGTGACTACAGGAGGAACTATCTAACCCTTTTAATGGGAGTTGGGGAAAGGTTAACAGAAAAAAAATGATAAAATTGGCATTTGAGCTGGACTTACAGAATGAGTTTATGTTTGTCAGCCAAGGAAAAGAGGGAGAAAATCAGCATTTATCCCAGGGACAGTTCAGTGGGGCTGGAGCAGAAGGGGCATCCAAGTGACAGGGGGTGGGGAGGGGCTGTGGCTAGCAGAGCTGGCTTAACTTTAAGACCTGAAGCTCTCAAGGTATGCTTCGTGATTCTCCATGAGAAAGGCATAGTGTTTAGCACTTCCGCAACTTATTTGACCACAGATAGTTCTGTTTCATGTTTTTAATTAAAAAATAAATTAGTCGATTACCTCCAGACAAGAAAAATTACCTCAGACCCCATTATAATGCAACTTGTGTGCTCAAACCAAGAAAAGGCTGTCAGGCCAGGCACAGGTGGCTCGTGCCTGTAATCCCAGCACTTTGGGAGGCCAAGGAAGGAAGATCACTTGAGGCCTGGAATTCAAAACCAGCCTGAACAACGTAGGGAGACTCCCATCTCTACAAAAATAAGAAGAATTAGCTGGGCATGGTAGTGTGCACCTGTAGTCCCAGCTACTCGGGAGACTGAGGCATGAGGATTGCACTGTTACACAGAGCAAGACCCTGTCTCAAAACAAATAAATAAATAAAAAGACTATCAATATGGTCTGACTGGTGTTTTACAATACTAATTCTAAAAGCAGAGACAGTTTGCTTGAACTATGATAGCTACAATAACAGGATTAAAGAGGATCCCGTTATCTCTGCCAAGAATACATTCTAATCTTAAACCCTCCCTTATCAAGTTCTTCAGTGAATCTAACTTAAGTTCTTCATGCTGCAAGTTGTCTTTGTATCATCCCTGCTTCTTTATAATTAAAGTTATTCATCCTACAGATTATGGTAACATTTTCCTCCTTCACTAACTCTAGAACTCTTAATAAGTAAGACTATACCAGAGAAGCACAGGTGATGAACACTAAAAATCAGATGATTTCCAAACTCAAATATATTTTTTAATGATGACCAAGTCAGCTTCCTGTGCATTTGTTCTAGAATCTATCCATTGCTATATGTAGAAATATTCTTCTTACAGAGTCTATTTCTTCCTTCATATGACTATTCTTTTTTCTCCTGAAAACTACCGTCCATGAATGTTTGCATACAACAGATGATGGTGTCCAATGGCTGGGCTGCATGTTCTTCCTCACCAGCTCCTTGTGAGATTAGGAATTAGGAGAGCTGGAATCAGGAGTGCTTTGCCACCAGCTATGTGACCTTGAATAGATGACTCCGCCATCTACTTCACCTTCCTAATCCAGCATATGTCAATGTCTAGCGTAGACTGTCTCTAAAGCCTGTTCTATTGCTGTAAGTCTGAAAACTGCTCTTTCAGACTCTCAGCTCTCTTATCTATAAAAGAGGCAAAGTCTCAGGATTGGGAGAGACTTCTAGATGCTTCTCTCCCATGGCTCCCTTCCTATTAACATTCACAAAATTACCTAGCACTGAAAATTTGGTAGTAATCTAAGTTTCCCAACCTCTCTTGCATCAAATGAGGTTAAGCCTGGATATTCAGCATTTCTGGTTTACCATGCCTCAATCAGCTGTGCAACGTATCTTCTTTTCTTGGGATAATAAAGTTATACAGTTGCCTAAGACAAATAAACCCCCTGCATCTCCCAAGGGACCTTTCCTCATTGTACTGGATCCAATTAGCTCAAACCAGAAGATGCAGACAAAAGAATCCAAGTCAGGAGAGAAAACATTCAAGTTATAGGATAGACATTATAGCTTATTATCCTAAGAAGTCCCATATCTGGCCTACAGATGGGTTTTGATTTTTAAAACATGCTTGAACTTGTTTATGTACATGAGAAAAAACATCACATAAAAATCCAGATTTCCCTTGAAAAATCTGAAGCTCTACCTGTGCTAGGTCCCCATCACCTTGCTGGCATGATGCTGCTGGCCCCTTTATACATTCACTATTGGTTCCCCAACATGTGGCCAAGGGCCATTTGCCTTCTACCATCATGCATTTTCAGGATTTTCAAAAAAAAAAGAGGAAAATTTTTTTGGAATCAATATTGGGCAAATAAAAGATATACCAAATAGACTGATCAGGAAGAAATGGAAAACAGCATATTTCTATGTGGAAGAAAAGAGTACCTCGTCTTGTTTGTTAGGCAAATGCAGAGTCCACTTTACTCTGCTGTCAGCCTGACCCTGTGCGCATTTAAGCTTGAGATCCTGATGTAGCAATTGGGAAGCCTGGGATGGTGCAAACCACCCTGCAGGGAATCAGCTGTCTCTTCTTCAGGACTCAGTCCCTCCAACTATGAAGGAAGCTGATTGTACTAGATGGTCCCTCCTGGTTTGAAGAGAAAATCTAACATTCTGCATTCCGACAAAGCCAAAAAATCTCTAAAAAGGACAAGACAACCCAATTCAGGTCCTTTTGGGGTAAGAAAAGACAATACTGACACCCAGTGGTCCAGTAACCAGCTCCCATTTGATGTCCTAACATTTCTGAGGACTGCTAGATATTCAAGCTCAGCCCACATCTTCATGTCCTGAAGATGCAGGAAACAAAAGGCCACCAAAAGTAATGACACTTAAAAAATAGCAGGTACCGGTTAGTTTCCTAAACTTCTGTAATGAGAATCTGGCTATATTTTGTTTGGCTTAAATATATGCATTACATCAAAGCATTTGTATTCAACAATGTATTTCTCTTACATCATGAAAACAAATACGCTTTTGAAAATGCAAGACTTGTTTCCCAAGAGGTAAAAGCCCAAACACTCTGAACTGTTCTATAATTATTACTTTGATTTATTAATTAGTCTTCCAAGCCCTGAAAAGTAAATAAATATCTGAGATTATGAGGACAGGGACTCTGTTTAACTAGTTTCGTGACTCTCTGCACAGCCTTAAATCTTAAATTTGGGATAATGAGGTTACTATAGGACTGAAGGCTGAAGCAGAATTAGGAGAAACACATTCTGAGAACTTCTTTCACTTCCAACAAGGTAATAATTTCCAGAGCTTTAAAATCAGCAAGATCTAAATTATGACATTTGGTGACATTTAGTCTGACTGCTGATTGAAATAAAATAAAGGGGTGAAAATGTATTTTAATAATTATTATTTCATACTACAAGCTTTACATTTTGACAAAAAGGATAAGTGGTCTGGCCTTCCAATCCTAACATAAGCTGACATCTCATTGCAATACTCCAAAATCAGATTTCAGAATAATGGCATTGGTGAGAAAGGTGGGAGGACTTCATGTTAGTTACAAAAGCATCTAAGGATCAGGCCTTTTTATTAGTGGAAAAGACACTAGCTAGTATCATGGCGTAACTGACAGGCTCAAGACATGCATTCAGGTAAAGAAAAAATGACCTGAATCATAGACTCTCCCTCTTCTCATAAACAATGAAATAAAGTTGTAAACAAACAAAAAAAAAAAATCAGTCACAACCAAACCAGGAAGTTGGATACCATAATATCTCAAAGAGAAGTGAATAGTCCAATTGATCCATTTGTGCAGAAGCATAGGCTACTGGACTCATGTTACATTGGAGGAACGATCTAGAAGGTATTATTCTGTGCTTCATTAAGTGGAGCAATTTCAGGCTTAGGACTGAAAACAAAATTTAAGAAGGAGAAACAGAAACCAGTTTCCCCAAAAATGATTGCACCCTATCCCAGCTGAATTCTCCCTTTTCCCACCCCACCCCACTGGCTGCAGAGAGGGGGATGGAATTCAGCACCTGAGCCTTCCAGTCACAGCTGGAGGATAAGACAGGTCTCAGGTAACGGTGGAAGGAGGGCCAGAGAGAATTCACTCAGACCATCAGAGGAGGAGGTAGGATACTGAGCAGCTCTTTTAAACAGGAGTAATGCAAAAAGGAGTAATGTGCTAACCTAAAAATATCCAAGAAGGTACAGCATAAAACATAATTTAGAAAGATGAATACCTTGGTTTCATAGAAAACACATCCCAAGAATCCTTCCCAAGTACTTTGTCCAATAGAATTAATAAGATTTTAAAAGCAATAAACTAAAATAAAACCTCTTGAAGTCTAGCCAATAAACAATATAAATGAATATGGTAGACCTAAGGGGGGAAAAATATCAAGAATAAAGTAACACCATTTTTAATTAGAAACAGTGAGAAATGGAATAGATGTAATTGGAAATGAAATGACAGACACAGAAGAAAGATTTAAGATAGTCACAGTAGATATAGAAGGGAAAAAATAAAGCTAAGAACAGACAATATATATAAAAGAGAAAGTTATTGTATTCTAAAGAGAGAAAAATCCCTGAAGTGGTGTTGTAGGTTGAATGGTGTCCCCTAGAAAGATGTGTTAAGTACCTATGAATGGGATCTTATTTGTAAATACGGTCCTTGTAGATCTAGTCAGGTTAAGATGAGGTCAGACTCAGTAGGTAGACCCTCATCTAGTCTGATTTGAGCCACTATTTTTGCATTCAGTTACAGCTAATTCTAATTTTCACCCATACAAGTGACTTTGCTTTTTATCTTTTAAGGCACCAGAAACCCTTAATTCATAGTAAAAAAATCACAAAATAACTGTCAGGGGTGGGGAAGCCACATTTTGTCAATGAGAAATGTGAAGGTCAGTGAGAACAACCTACTAGCGAAGAGCAAAGCTCAGATCTGGGCTCGGATCAGTCTGAGGTTGGCAGGAGCTCACTCACTGGCAACACAGCACTGTCTCCTTATACTCCCCCCTACCCTCAATCCTCCTCAGCTCAAGAAGTACAAAAGCAATTTTATCCCTCATCAAGTGTGGAGATCTGCCAAAATATTTTAATCATGCAAAACAGAACAGGCCGAAAGATAATAGACATTGCTTTCAAAAGTTGACATACAATTTTTACCTAAAGAGAAAAGGAGGAATGAAGGAAAGGAGTCAGAGAGGAGCTAATGACAATTTCTGAGCACTCCTATAGCTTCCACTCTCTCTGCCTTGAGAATAATCCCCGATTGTCTCCCAAACATCTGTCTCCAGCATCCTCTCTTCTCAGCTCCAAGGGGATGCTGGAAACTCAAAACCATCCATTCAACAAGCAGTGATAAAGATCTACATGAGAGCCACTATGCTAGACACTGGGAATCCAATATGAGTAAGACATGGCACCCCTGCCTTCCAAAGGTTTATAGCTTCTTGAAAAACTATCATATTTCCATGCTTTATTAGATGTTTCACATTAGCATCGTGATAGCTATTTACATCCTAGTATGAAATAGGCATTGACCAAGGTGCTTTACATGCATATTAGGGGTTCCACACAATAGATCCACAGGAAATGTATGTTATTATCCTCATTTTACAGAGGTGGTGAGCCACATTGCAATGAAATAATCTATCCAAAGTTACACAGTAAATTGCACATGTTGTCTGATTTAAGACTCACAATAGTCTTAATTATTAGAACCTGTATAATATCCGAAGTATTATCCTCCTTGTTGGCAAAGGTGTGGGGAAACAGATGCACACAGGTGAGTGTGGGGACTGTAAACTGAAACAGATCTAGGGGAAGAAAACAATGATTTAGAGAGAGAAAATGACCTACTTAGAAGTCTCACAGGTACTGGAACTCAAACATGAACCTAGGTAAACTCCAAATTGAGCTTCTTCTAAAACTTTGCAATGTAACAAGTGCTATTCTGCGGGTAAGCAGAGGAGCTAATAGATGCACTGAGGGAGGACTCCTGAGGAAGCAGGTAGGGAACATTCATAAAATGCTCCTTAATGGAAGAGACATCCAAGTTGAGCCCAAAAGGGTGATTAAGCCCTTGGTGGGCAAAGGCTTTTTATGTTGAGACAACTAAGTGCAAAACCCTGCAGGCAGATGAGAACTTCCCTCCTCTGGAGAAGTCCCAGCCCAGCTAGAGATTAGAATGGGAGGACTGGAAATGGCATCTCTCTTTGCTGGCCGCCTTAGTCTCCAAGTGTCCACAGCTAAAGCCAATCTTTCTCTAAAAGTTTACTCCTCCTTTTGCTTCTCTAATTCAGTTATCTTAACAATTCACGTTTAAGCCTTAAAATCACCTCTGATGTGCCCCTCACCTTTGCCTCTTCATTCAACTCCTTACCATACCTTGTTAAATTATTTGATATCTATCCCTTTTTGGTGTTCCTGTTACCTCATCATGGGAAGACACTTACCGCAAGTGAAGATGAGAGCAAGATCTCTCTCTAGATGAGAGTAGATATGGGTGTACTGAATGGAGAGTCTTGGAAATATTCATTTTCCTGATCAAATGGATGGGCACAAAATGTGCAGAGACAGAAAGTAGCTTAGAGGTTACCAAGGGCTAGGAGATTGGGAGGAATGGGCTGCTGCTTCATGATTACAAGGTTTCGCACTGGGGTGATAAAAAATTTTTGGAAATAGATAGTGGTGATAGTGGTGACTGTAATTAATAATGATGTATTACATATTTTAAAATAGCTAGAAGAGAGGATTTTAAATGTTCTCACCAAAAATATTCAAGGTGATGGATATGCCAATTAAGCCAGATTTGCTTATTCCACGTGTATACATGTATCAAAACATTGCATTATACCCCATAAATAGGTACTGTTATTTGTCAGTTAATAAAACTTAATTTCATGGTAAGATTCGTGTCAAAAAATAAATAAATCTTAAAAAATGGTTAAAATGGCAAATTCTATGTTATATGTATTTTACCACAATACAAAAAGAGGGGGACTGGCACAGACTGCTGTTTTGCCCCCTCCGCCCGTTCTTCCTGTGCAGGGGGCAGATCGCGCCCAGATGGGCACTGAAGCCGTCTGCGGAGACCACAGGGTAACAAGTGTGAGGGTGAAAGCAACACAGTATTAAACGGGATAGAGTAGCAAGACAGCCTCCGGGTCCCTGCGGCATGAGCAGACTCACAATCCAAACTGATTTTCCCCCGGTTTCTTATTACAAAAGAAAATCGAAGACCTTTTTGTTTGGTAAGTTTTCAGTTACTTCCTACTCAATACACTCCTAACAGATACAGCTCCCCACGGCCTACTCTGAGGAATCAGATGTCTTAGCCTGGCATTTAAGAGCCTTCCCAGTCTCACCCAACATCCCTTTGCAGATTTCTCTCACCCTTTTTTCTTTCTTTCTTTCTTATTTTTTTTTTTTTTTTTTGAGACAGAGTCTCACTCTGTTGCCCGGGCTAGAGTGAGTGCCGTGGCATCAGCCTAGCTCACAGCAACCTCAGACTCCTGGGCTCAAGCGATCCTCCTGCCTCAGCCTCCCGAGTAGCTGGGACTACAGGCATGCACCACCATGCCCGGCTCATTTTTTCTGTATGTTTTTAGTTGTCCATATAATTTCTTTCATTTTTAGTACTGACGGGGTCTTGCTCTTGCTCAGGCTGGTCTCGAACTCCTGAGCTCAAACGATCCACCCTCCCAGAGTGCTAGGCCTCTGGCCTCCCAGAGTGCTAGGATTACAGGCATGAGCCACCGCGCCCGGCCCCTTTTTTCTTATATGAGCCCCAAGACTCCAACTTGGCCTTTCTCTAAAGGAACGTTCACACTCCTGCTTTGTGTTTTTGCTCAGGGCAGTTCCCTAACGAGAATGCCCTTCCCTACCACCTGCTCACCTCCACGTCTCCCAGAACAGTTTTACCTCTCTGCAGCAAGCAGTAAGAACGCTCCATCTTCTGAAATCCAAAAATCCCTGTTTGTATCGCATGTACCACCAGTATCACGTCCATCGGCAAGTCTTTTCAGAGCTATTTCCATACTACATCCCCCCCAAATCACTTCCGACCATGCTACTGGCACCACCTACTGCAGGCCACTTTTAGCTCTCATCTGGACCTCCTAAACAGCCCCCAAATTCTGTTCTGGCCTCCTTATTCTATCCTTACCTCCCTCCTCAAGTCCATCTCTAACACAGATGCCAGAATAATCTATTTTAAGATGTTAAGTCAGATCATGTCAACCCCTTGCTCAAACCCTCCAGATGGCTTTTCAACGCCCTTGGAATAAAATCCAAATTCCTTTCCTTTGCCTACCAGGTCGTCTGCGATGTGGTCCATGTCTACTTCTCAAAACCCAATCTTTATCCCTTTCCACTCGTTCACTTTCATGCAGCCATGTTAGCGTTCCTCTGTTCCTTGAGTGGATGCCGACCTAATTCCAGCCTCAAGGCTTTTGCACTTGACACTCCCTCCGCCTGGAATGTCTCTTCCCAGGTCCACACATATCGCCACGAGGTGGACATTTGCAACTTGAAGTCACACTCGGTATTTTCTCTAGCTATGCCTCTGTCTCTGTCTATCCTGCTATTTATCCCCATACCCTATTACAAAGTTCAGAACATCCAAATGTTGGTAAAAATGCATGAACATTTCCATTTCTGGTTCTATTTTAAGTTTGTCAGGAATCTCTTGGTTCATCTGTGATCTTACTTAAGCTGACAAAAATTGTCCTTCACCCATACGTACCAACTCTTCCACAAAATGGTAATAATTTGACCTCCCCTTCTTTCCATTTATATAGGGCTTTATGTTCTAAGTAAGTTTGGATACTGATGATTATATAATTTTGTTCTATTTTGTTCTTCCATTAGAGAAAGAAAAGTTCTATATTTCTATTTAGTTAGAAAAAGCAAAGCCATTTTGAGTCCTTCTTACAAAGAGGTATAAATATATTTTTAGATAAAAAAGATCAAATAAAGTTTAAAATCATAACAAATAGAAACAATAATGGAGTGATATTTAAAGGGACAGGATTGCTAGCAATCACAAGCCTATGCGTATAAATATTTGGTAGCTACTCTATCTCTGCTTCAAATCATTCTACTTGATGACTGCTGCTCAAGTCTAAGTTTCTAGATTTCTCAAGAATAGACTACCAGGGCCAGCCTCATTCCAGACAGCAGAGCTCATGAACCTGCACCCATGACTGAAGTTCTGATGACTGACATTTTCAGCAGACGACTACTTCAGATGAGGTTATTAAAACCATAGTGCCCCTTAATTGCACATTGGTTAGTGAAAGAAGCCTGTCTGAAAGGCTACACACCGTGTGATTCCGTATGACATTTTGGAAAGGGCAAAGGTGTACAGACAGAAAAAAGATTAGTGGTTGAATATATTTAATGCCACTAAATGCTACACTTAAAAATGGTAAAAATGGTAAATTTTATGTTATATTTTATCATAATTTTTAAAAAGGCAAAAAAAAAAGAGTGGTTGCCAGCGGTTCAGGAAGGGAGTGGGGAGGAATGTATAGGTAAATCACAGGGGGGTTTAGGGTGGTGAAACTATGTTGTATGATACTGTAGCAGTGAATACATAATAGCATGCCTGAGTCAAAACCCACAGAACTGTCAAACACAAAGTGTGAACCCGAATATAAACTATGAATTTAGTTAATAGGAATGTATCAATATTGGTTCACCAATTGTAAAAAATGTACCACACTAATGGCAAGAGGTTAATAACAGAGGAATCTAAAGGGAGCTGGGGAGAGAGGGCATATGGAAACAATCTGTTTCCTGCTTAATTTTCTGTAAACTTAAAACTGTCCTAAAAAATAAAGTCCAGTAAATAAGAAGAAAGACACAAAACATAGTTCCCTTTCTGGTCATTAATGTCTATTCAAAGTGAAGTTTAAAAAAGTCCTTAGTGGCAAATTGTAGATTTAGAGTGACATTACCTTAATTGCATGTTTGTATTTCTTCTTAATTGAAGTGTAAATTTTCTAAGTATCTGTATTTTTAAATATTAAAAGACAACTCATTTGAGTAGATATTTATTAAGTGCCTACTCTTTGCAAGGTTTTGAAAGGCAAAGCAAAATATTTATTCCAAATCATCCACGGTAAGGGAAAAGAAAGATTCCCATGGGATTTCCCCAGAAGCTTTCTTCAGAGTGCACAGGTTACCTTGCTCCCTAATCACTCTTCCCAGGCATCTCAGAACAAAGAGGAACTCTCTCTCCAATCTCCTATATATTGTTACAGATTCCTCGACTCCTCCTCTACCGAAAGATGATAATTTCTTAGAGCAAATGGCCACATTGATATTCATGGGATAAACGGTTTGTAACCGAACAGCAACACCCTGCTAATGCAAATTTCATACACAGCTTCCAAAAGGTTAAACAATACTGCTTAGCTCTGCTGTACCCAGAAAGCAAATGACAACAAGAGGCTCAACCTTGGTGCCAGGCGGATTCCTCATGGCAAAGTTCCCTCGGTGACAAGCTCTTGCTCTCTGCTTGGGAGAGATGTTCAACACCCTTGAAGAGGCAGAGTCTCCCGAAAATGAGCAACTCAGGGCGCACACACACACACACATACACACACACACACACACACTTCATTCAACTTTGTGGACTCAAAAATCAAAGACCACAGGTAGAGGATGAGGGAAAAGCAAAGATGGAAATAATCTCAAGCTGTTTTTTTTTTTAATAAATATGTATTTTTTTAAAAAAACTTTCCCAAATGTATTTGCTGAATACCATTTTCCCCTTCCACTGGTCCTTAACTTAGCACTCTGGCTCTATCCTCTCTCATTCATCAGTGTTTATTAAGTGCCTACTGTGTGCCAAATATCCCTAGAGGTGCTATGGGTACAATGAGGAATTCAGACAACTTCTTTGCATCCCAAGGAGCTTATATCCTGGAGAAGCAGACAATAAACAAGTTAATTTCAGATTGTGTTAAATGCTATGGAGAAAAATAAATTGGGTAATGGTGTGACAAGGAGAATGATGGTGGTGGGGCATTTGGTATGAACTTTAGATAAGTGTATCATGAAAGGCCTCTGCAAAGAGGTGACATTTAAACTGGTACTTGGATGATGAGAAGGAGCCAACCATCTAAAGATGTATAAAGGCCCCCAGGCAGGAATAAACTAGCATGTTCAAGACTGGGAGGGAGGCCAGAGCATTCAGAGCAGAGTGAGGTGGGAAATGTGGGGGCAGGGCCTGGGCCATGAGGGTCATACTACGTATAACACGAAAGCAAGGGAGGATGTTAATCAGGAAAGCAAGATGATCTGATGTATGTTTTGAAAAGATCCACTTTCCTGGTGTGCAGAAAGGGTTGCAGAGGAACAGACTAGATGCAGGGAGGTACACTGGGAGAAGACTAGCGGGAGTAGACCAGATGGCATCTGCTGCTCAGTCTGCACTGCACATGAGCCCAACCCAGGGGACAAACAGGGGTTGAAATCTAGCCCTCGCCGTCTTGCCAAACCCTGAACGCAACTTGGCAAGAGGCCGATTCAGCCTAGAAAGAGGAGCCTTTTGACAAGTTGTCTACTCCAAGGGAATAATTTTTACCCTATATATGAAGGTGACTTATCTGCTTGGGGACCCCCTTAGACCAGGACAGCCCCAGCGTGATGGAGAAAAAAACTCTGATAGAGAAAATACTATAGAACTGCGGTCCCCAACCCCTGGGCTGCAGATTGGTACTGGTCGGTGGCCTGTTAGGAACCAGGCCACACAGCAGGAGGTGAGTGGAGGGCGAGTGAATGAAGCTTCATCTGTATTTACGGCCGCTCCCATCACCTGCCCCCCACCCCACTGTCCATAGAAAAATGTCTTCCATGAAAACAGTCCCTGGTGCCAAAAAAGGTTGGGGACTGCTGCAGTATAGAAGATGACCTCAATAGGGCCTGCTGATGGATTTGATGGGGGTAAGTAGAAAAAGGAGAATTAAGTGATTCCTAGGTTTGTGGCATGAGCATCATGGCAGGTGGTCCCAAGATGGGGAAGACTGAAGGGGAACAGCTTGATAAAGCTAGAATACCAAAAGTTTTGTTCTAAACATGCTCATCTGAAGTGTCTATTAGACATTACAGGACAATCAGGTAGAGGGAAGACTGGGGAAGGAGGTGAGAAGAGGGTGGCAACATGTAGAGGTCAGACAGAGGAAAAGCAGCCAGCATATTCTGTGCCTGGCTCACTGAGCGGCTAACACACACTCACGCAATGAACAGGACATGGAGCCCATTGGCTCCAGAATGGCTGCCTGGCCGGGGGAGGCTGGGTGTTGTTCACTCAACATGTGTTTTATAGCTCATTTTCAATCAAGGGCTCCCATATAAACCCAGACAGTAGATCATCTACAAATTTAATTAACTATATTTGTGCAGAATCTCAATTTGACCATAAAAATTTAATGCTTAATATAGTTTAAGGTTCAATAGCCTTTCTTTTTAAAAGGAGACAGATGAAATGGCCACAGATTAATTTTTCCGGTCATCCTCAATATATCAGAGTTATGAAGACAACCGAGAAGAATGGATGCTGCAAGTACCAGCCCAAATATTGGATAAAATATAGGGTTTAACTACTTTCTACCAAACTCTCCTTAAACCAGAATTGTTTTCTCTAATTAACTGTTCATAGTAGCATCTAATTAGTGCCTCCTGAAGCTATTCTCTGAAGTCAAGTGTCTTAGGCTCAAGCAGAACAACCGTATCACTTCCTGATACCTCCTCACCTTTGGGTGCACCCTGGTACCCTGTGTCTTTGCTAATAATAGTGCAGGAAAAACATCCTGTGATCCATAAATATTTATGAGAATTTATGTGAATTCATTCACAATTTTAGGTCTTCCAATATAAGATGAGTTGTCATAAAGAACACTAGACCTGGATTTTAGTGTTATCTCTGACATTTGCTAATTGTGTGACCTTGAGCAAAGCAGTTACCCTCAGTTTCCTCATCTGTAAAATGGGGAGAAGTTTGCCCAGCCTGGTTATTTCACCGGATGGTTAAGCAAACTCAATGAATCCAGCAAGTGTAAAATCACTTGCCATTTCGGTTACCAGAATAAGTGAATTTCGGTGCATAACCAACTCAATGTTGTTCTGAAATAGCTTACCCTCTAGGATATCAGAAATGTGTCTGGCAGACCTGATACCAACACAACACAAAGCATTTGTTCTTTCATGCTAGCACATAGTAGTTGATAAGTTAGTCATTTGCTTTCTTTTATATATGCTTCCTTTATTGCTCACTGAAAGATTTCAGAGATTAATTAGTTCACACTTGTTTTAAATATGAGGAAATCAAGGCTCAGAGAAGTGAAATGACATAGTTCTGGTTTCACAGTAAATCTCTCTCAGCCCAAGCTTCACCATCTGTTAAATAAGGGGCTAAGAATAGAGAAATCATGTTAGAACTGTGTTTCACAGCAGAGCCCACCTGCAGGGTTAGGAAGAAACAGAAAGAATACGGCCTCCACCCACCCAGAGCAGATCTGTTTTAGGGCACTATGTATTTCAATTCTGCAGAAAATTAGTCAGAAAACAGAGTTTCATGCTGTTAGCAATGACAAAATATTTTAGAACAACACTTGGTTTATGGGAATTGACAAACTGGCTTGGCCAAGTTCCAACAGCAGACTCTTTGAGCTGAAATAAATGTTAATGTCTTCAGACAGGGTCACAGCTCTACAATGCACCTGGTCCCCACACCTTCCATTTGTCTTATAAATAGCTTGCTTAACACAATCAAGTTACATAGCTGGCCCCAGAATGATCCCCCACCCAGATGTGTTTCAAATTTTGGGAAATCCTACAGTCCACTTGCTTGAGTTCCTACCTCCATACTTAGGATGCCAATTAGGCTCCTATAAAATAGAAGGTTAAATGAGATGGTTTATTTCACTGTCACATAGCAGTCAGAGTGTACGCAATCCAGGGCTGATGAACAATGTCCCTCCTATCTTGTTGCACTGCCATCATCCACCTGACATTAGTCACTCATGAGCCCAGCTACAACTCAGGATTCCTAAAGGAAGAAAGGAGAATGTCTACTAGGGGAGAGCTATTGGTTTATGCCACATCTTCTCTATTAAATTTTAAATGCTGAGGAAAGATATCCTGAGATAAACTTCTATGTACCCTATGTGGCAACCAGTTACATGCAAAACCTATGCAGGTAGCTACTAAACACTCATCTATCTACTGAGAGAGAAAACCAGTAGGGAAAGAAAAGATTGTAAGTAGGAAAGGGAAGTTGGGTGTGATGGAGCCCTTTGGTTTTGGACACATTTCACTTGAAATGCCTATTAGGCATCAAATGGAGCGATCAGGTTGACAGCTGTATAGACCAGTCTTCAGAACAAGGACAAAGACTGAACTGGGAATGTAAATTTGGGGTAATCCACACGTGGACAGTATTTAGAGCCTTGAATGAGAACCCAGAGAGATGGATGTAGATGGAGAAAAACAGAGGCCCAGGGAAATGGTCTTGGGGTGCACCAACATTTATAGGTTACATAAATGAGGAAAACCCAGCAAATGAGACAGAAATAGCAGTCTTTGGGGTAGGACGGGAGAAAGGATGATATTTCAGATACCAAGAGAAGGGTTTTCAAGGAGGAGGTAGGGATGAATTGTGTCAAATGCTAATAGGCTGAAAATAAAGAATCAGAGTAAAGATTAAATTTGCAAGGGGAGGCCATCAGTCACTGGTCACTGTTCCAGTAGAATGTTGGAAGCCAACCTGTTTGGAACAGGTTCAAGAATGAATGAAAGGAAAAGATTTGGAGACAGCAAGAATCGATTCTTCCAGAAAATTGTGATGTACAAGGAAGCAAAAACAATGTAGCTAATGAGAAAACGGGAGAGAGAGGGTCAGGAAAACTTTTTTTTTTTTCATGTAAGAAATAATAGCCTGTTTCATCGCTAATAGGAATGATCCATTAGAGAGGTAAAATTTAATGATGTAGGTGAGAGGGAAGAATTGCAGCAATGTCCTTGAGTAGGCAAGAAGTGACTGGATCTAAGGTAGAAGTGGAACGTGAGATCAGGGCTGGACAGTTCATCCTTGGTCACAGTTGGGAGGACAGAGGGTATAAATGCCAAAGCTGGCAACGAGTAGATGTGACGGTGGCACCCAAGGAAGATCCCTCTTGCGTGAATTTTTTCAGTGGAACAGGAATGAGATCATCACCGAGTGAGGATGGGAGAGGAGGTATTGAGGTTTTTAAGGAAGAAAGTAAGATATGAAATTCTTGTGTAGAAAATGGGACAGTGAATTGACTAAGAATGTGTAGTTATGCCTGCCTGGCAGCATTCAAGAGTCCCCTTGAAACTTATGGTCATGAATTTAAAGTGAGACCAAACCAGACCAATTACATGTTTTATTCCAGCCACGTTCAGCTGCACAGATGCAGGGATGAGAAAGTGAGAGCGAGTCAAGGGTGTATGAAAGGTAATGATTATAATGAGTGACCTTGGAATTTAAAAAGGAAAGCGAGGTCATTATGGTGGTGAGGGTAGTGAAAAAGCCTTACAATTAATAAATTGGAAGTCCAGGTGGGTTTAAAAGTCTGTTGGAGTTGAGAGCTAGAGGTAGTGAGTGGAAAGATGAAGGTGGTACTCAGAGACTAGGTTACAGGAAATAGAATTATGGAAGGGGTGCAGCTAGCACCTTAATCTTGGACCTCTAGTCTATAGAACTGTAAGAAAATAAATTGCTATTGTTTAATCCACTCAGTCTATGGTATTTTGTTATGGAAGCCCAAGCAGACTAACACACTCTTGGCCACTCCTATGAGTATACCTAAATTTGGTCATCATCTCTGCTAAGTGAGAGAAGTGGAGTTTATAAAGGTTTGTTTTTTTTAAATCAGTATGCTTTATTGCCTTCCCCTTGACATTCATGAAGGGGACACAGACGGAGATGAATTTGACCCAAATTCTAATTTAGACTCTGCTGCTTATTAGCTATATGACCTCGAGCAAACTGCTTAAGATTTGCTTTCATTTCCTTATTGGAAAAGGATTGTTTAAGGATTAAATTATGCATGGTAAAAGCACATCATGGTGCCTGAAACTTCAAATATATGATAGTTATAAAATTATACTTTTCCTGCTACCTCTCTACTTAAGAAACAGTACGATATACTTACTACTAAGAGCATAGACTCTTCAGGCAGTCTGTCTGGATTCAAACCCCAGTTCCACTATTTTAATCATGTGCTCTTGAGCAAATATCTTAGCTATTCTGTGCCTCTGTATCCAAATCTGCAAAGCGAGGATAATAATAATGCCTACCTCATTAGGTTGTTGTGAGAACTAAATAAGAGAATATATGCCAGGGGTTGGCAAATTACAGCCCACGGGCTGCGTGGCCTACTCCCTATTTCTTTTTGAATAAAGTTTTATTGGAACACAATCACATCATTTGCGTAGGTGTTGTTTATGGCTGCTTTCCCATTACAATTACAGACCATCTGGCATGCAAAATCCTCAAATATTGACTGTCTGGTTCTTTACAGAAAAACTTTGCAGACCCTTGGTGTGTGCCAGCACTTTACACAACCTTGTTCAGTGTAAGCTCTTGATAAGCAGTAATATTTTTCTTCTTTGGAAAAGACTGTTTCAATTTGCTCAACAAATTATGGGAGGAAGTTGGATATAGAGGAGGGGAGTTAGAAATAAATCACAGGCATTGTGAAGTCCAACAGTAAAATCTACAGCACATAGCCCTTCATACAAGGTCAGATTTCCCTGGGTGCCATGGCAAAGTTTTTATGCTGGGCATAGGGCTGGGTTGAACTTATATTGGATTTTCATGTCATTGCTGATGCTGTTGCTAGTATACCTATACCAAGCATAAAATATGTTCGCAAGGCTGTAACCTAAAGAAGATGCCTAACTAAATCTAGGGTTCTTACACTAACACTGGGAGGGCAAGCCTAAGAGTAAAACTATGATGTTCTCAGAAAATACAAACATTTGAAAATATAGTTTTATTTTATTCTACACTTCGAGTGGCTTTAAAAACTAAAAGTAATGGATTAGCAGAATAATTAAGAATGTCTAAAAGCCATTGGTATGTTATACTTCCTTGAGTGATATGTATATAGAAAAAGTCTTTTGTCACAAGTTGAGTTGCACAAGGAAATAAAAGCACTACATAAAAATGTGTTTATATACCACACATTGAAACACTAAAAAGAAAAAATAAAACTTTAATATTCCTCCAAATGCTTCAATGCTTCTACTCAGCCCTGGATATAGTACATTGCAGAAACTGGAGCTTACATAAAATGTATTTCCTTATTCTATGCAATAACTCATGAGTTTATGTTTGACTAAAGTTACAAAACTGGAAGGCTGTGTTAATTGTAGGGATGATCACATAGTAGAGTGGCTACCATCTAGGCTCAGGAACTGGACAGTTCAGGCTGGAATTCTAGAACTGTCACTTATTAACCTAGAAGGGTATTAAGGTTATTTCAGTTTCCTCACCCCGCCTCCACAGAACTGTTGTGAGGACTTAATGAGATGAGGCATTTAAAATACTCAGCACAGTGCCTAATACATAGTAAGTTCTCAATAAATGTTACCTAGTCATATTAAGTTCACCATCATTGTATTGTAAAAATTGTAAAATACAAAATTGCAGACTCTTAGAAGTCTATTTGAATTGTTGATGACTTCATTTTTACTATTGCTGAGGAGTCTAAAAATCCGTAGCCAGTTCTGTATTGTTTAATATACTGGAAGATAAAAGAATAACAGCTAATACAGTTGGTATTCCTGAAAAGTAGATTTACATCATAGTTTAGGCATTTTATCTCAATGTTGATTTTAAAAAGATAGTTTGGGGCTGGGCATGGTGACTCACAGCTGTAATTCTAGCACTCTGGGAGGCCAGGTGGGAGGATCACTTGAGGTCAGGGAGTTAGAGACCAGCCTGAGCAAGAGTGAGACTCCATCTCTAGTAGAAATAGAAACATTAGCCAGACAGCGTGGCATGTGCCTGTAGTCCCAGCTACTTGGCAGGCTGAGGCAGGAGGATAACTTGAGCCCAGGAGCTTGAGGGTGCTGTGAGCTAGGCTTACACACCATAGCACTCCAGCCCAGTGACAGAGCAAGACTTTTTGTCTCACAAAAAAAAAAAAAAAAAAAAAGATAGTTTGGAGTTTCTGGTTCCAAAATAGCAATATAGAAGCAATCTGACTTCACTCCTCCCCCCTGCCACTGAAAACCAAAAACAAATGTACAGCACAAAAATTACCATCAACAGTATCTCAGAACTCAAATACGAGGATAGGACAGTCCCTGGGAGCATAAACAAGTGGAAAAACTTTGAGTAGATGGTAAGAAAATTGGACATACATATTCACAATGCCTATCCCCTCCAAACTGTCTGATACCAAGTACATGGAAAGTTTTGTCCAAACTCACCGTTTCTGTACTGGAAAAAGTAAGATTGAGGCAGACAACCAGCTTCCCCACCATCTTAGTTTTCTGTCTCAACCCATGGGAAACGTTGTAAGTGCCTGAAGGAACAAGTATCTCTGAGGACAACCTGAGACAAAGGGGGCAGGTAGGACTATCACCCCCAGCCTTTAAAATTCTGCTCTGTAACTTGGCCAAAGAAGACACCAAACCAGAGTGGCTGGTCAACAGAACCAACCTGTAGAAGGTACCACAGGACCCTGGAAACTAACCCATAGCCAGCCTTCCCACAATGCTGGGATATCCCCTTTGGGACCTCCCCGCCATTGGAACTGGCAGTGCCTCAATTGTTTACTACATCCAAGGCAAACTTGGGCTTAAGTTGCCATCTAGTCCCAAAAAGGAGGCAGTGACCAAGCAGGAATAAAGAAAAAAAGGAAATTCAACAGGTAAACTCAAATAATCTCTAAGCAACTGTATCCAATAATAAACAAGATGGACAGAGAAGACTGCAATAAATAACTAATCCTTCAATGAAAAAGACATAGATACATATTCTTAAGAAGCAACAGCAAACAGGGAACCATGACTTTCCAAATGGACAAAGGAAGAAGCCTGACTAACCCTGATGAGATGGTTATACGCAGGCTCTCTTATGAAGAATTCACAATAGCTGTTGTAAGGAAACTCAGTGATCTCTAAGACAACACAGAAAAGTAATTCAGAAATTTATCAGAGAAATTTAACAGATTGAAATATTAAAAAGTTAAACAGGAATCTTGAAACTGAGAAATACATTGGCTGAACTGAAAAATTAGAAGCACTCTGATTTTACCCAATACATCATGTTTAACATATTGGTTATACATTATTATATAATTACTATTTCTATATTATTTTCTATACATATGCCTGGGAACCTTTATTAATATAGTTTTCACCTCATAAAAAGAGGGAAAATAAAAATGTAGTTTTAATTAAAAAAATTATTAGAATCTCTCAAAAGCAGAATGGATCAAGCAGAGGAAAGAATCAGTGAGCTTGAAGACAAGCTATTTAAAAATACACAGAGAAGAAAAGAATTAAAATGGAACAAATATTGCATACAAGATATAGAAAATTAGCTCAAAAGACCCAATATAAAAATTATGGATGTTCAAGAGGGAGCTCAACAAGAATAAGTGGATAGAAACTTTATTCAAAGAAATAATAAAACTTCCCAAACCTTGAGAAAGTTATTATCCAGGTACAGTTGGTATGAGTATGCTTTCAAATTGTGAATTCCTCAGGACTCTAATAAGCCTTGAGAACAAATATATAAATAGAAGCAAAATTCATTTCTTGTTGTTAGGTTTTGGGTTTTTGGGGGGGGGGTCTTTTTTTCAGTGAATGCTTTTGTTTTATTTTGCTTTGCTAATTTCCTTAATTTAATTAACTATTCCTATGTTACCTCCAAATTACTTCCACTGAGATATGAATATCATAGATTGTCCACACATTTTAAAGTAGGAAATGACAATATCCAGAGTATGACTTGAGGGAATTATAAATGAAAGAGACAAACTTAGTTTGAGGTGAT
This sequence comes from Lemur catta, assembly GCF_020740605.2. Lineage (NCBI taxonomy): Eukaryota > Metazoa > Chordata > Mammalia > Primates > Lemuridae > Lemur > Lemur catta. The sequence continues at coordinate 25,581,200 of NC_059132.1, read as the reverse complement.
GGTAAAACAAAATTACTTTAGGGAAGAGAGACATTTTTTATTTTAAAATTAGAGATCTTATTGCCCACAGGGAGGAATAGACAAATAGATCACTTATATTACCTTCATGTCTAAAATATAATTTGAGAGGAGAAAAGAAAACGGATTATGATTTAAAAACAGAAGAAAAAGCATAGGTAATATGAGTGGATAAAAAGGAGATAAATTTGAAATAAGGATTGAAAGTGAAGATTGACAAATGATTAATATTATCAATAGACGCGTGTTTCGAAGGTAACTTGTATAGAAGACTGCCCTTGAACTAATCCTATCATTCCAGTGTGATATAGCCTCTTCTTTCATCTACTTCTTCACGTACTCTCCATGCTATAAGGTTATTGAAGGTGAGATTTGAGTCTTTAAGGAGATGAGGCTGCCAAGAAGCTGCACTGAGTCAGCGCAGTCCCTCCTAGGGCTCACAGGTTGCTCTTAAAGACTGAATAGACTGTAGGAAAGAAATTCATGACCTTGAAGGAAATGGATATTCTTTCTGTTGATTATCCTGTAAAAATACTAATTATAGGGCAGGAAATAAGGAAATGTCCTCTCTTGTCTCTTGGGTGTAAGGCGAGAAGAAGAAAAAGGGAACAGTGGGGTACCATTTTTGCCTTGAGTTTCAGCACAGAGTTTCAGAGTTTCTGGTAATAGGAAACAGACTGGTCCTGTGCACACAGAGTTGAGCCAGGAATAAGCAAAGGAGCCATCATGGCTGATGCCAGGCAGATGCAATTGTTATTCTTTGAGTATTTTCCAAATCCCTTCAGTTATTGCTAATCATTCTGTAAAAGCTTGTCTCCAGTTGTTTTGAGGGAAAATTAGGAGGGTATGAGCCTAAGTTAAGGCAAAAAAGCAGTTGCCCCTCTTCCAAGCCTGAGCAGTGATAGCAGAAGCAGTCTCTGGTAGAGGAAAGTAGACCCCATGGTACAGTGATGCCTTAGGGTCACCAGCAGCAGAGGCAATAATGTGGCAGTTGGGGAAGGAGACCAGTATGATAGAACCTAAAGACATACTCCTGAACAAATACAAAAAAAAGATATAGGCCCTTTCAGAAGAATTAATTTTCAGCAATGAATAAACTAGGGGATTGTGTTACACACAAACTATTAACTTCCTTGGTAGCTCTAGGATCAGGAGGCTAAAGGAATAGTTTGGGCTAATTTTAATGTTTGTGTTTCTCACAAATTATCTTTTAATTAGAGTTTTAGAGGCTTTACTCTGGAAAATCAGGAAATGAGGCAGAAAAGACAATTCTCTCATTTGTTACAAAAACACCCCCTCCTCCCCCTTGCTTAGTTCGCTATTCTACCCCTCTGCAGAACTTGCCCTATGGGATGTTTCCCTTTAATATCTTGTCTTTGCTCTTCCCTCCACTGGTTTAGTTAAAGACAGGATCAGTTTAGCCGAGTATGATAACGTACAAGCCTTGTGTGTAATGGTGACTTCATTTCTCCAACTTTGAAAGTGGTTAACAGCCCTTATCAGCAAATAAAAGCCTCCTACAGCAGACAAGTAAAGTGATCGAGAAACCCATAAAAAAATGAAAAAATCAAAAAGAAAGGTGGATGAAGTTAAAACAAATTTCAGCTCTAGGTTTCCCTTGATCTCCACAGTAAATATAAAAACCTAACATGTTTATTGGCCTTCTTTTGATTATACATCATTATTATTGCACTATTTTCACATCTACTAGTACCTTCTTAGGACTTTCCAATAAAACCCTCAAACTGAGGCATTTTTAAAGATAAACAGGCACAACTGTATTCAGATTCTAAACTTGTATAGTTTTCCAGAACTCACTTAGAATTATACCATACACATAAACAATGCAAATCCTAAAAGCCAAACTTCAGTTTTAGAAAATATTTGTCTAAATTTTGTTCAATAAAGAAAATAGGCATTGTTAAATTAAGAAAGCTGTCGTGTAAAGTGCTCTTTTAGGAGATAATGGACTAGTTAAAAATAAGTACCACTAATAAAATGAGCACAAAAGGTCATTACTATATGATCTTATATTATACCTCATTTCTGTATCTAGAAGCAGTAAGATTGAAGTAATTAGAATTCATTTATACTGAAAAAAGAGAAAACTTTGATATGATTTTTCATCATCAAATATAAAAGCCATTAGATGGAAAAAATATTTTACACTTACTTTGTGTAACCCCAAAGGTCAGTATTTAGGTATTATTAGAAAAAAAAAAAGCTATAGGGGAAAATATTTTGAGTATGAGTGTGAACATTATTGCTTTAAAAAAATTTAATTTTGAAATGAGTTATAATAGGACTTAGTGAGCTCCTTGTCACTGGAGATATTCGAACATAAGCCATTAGAATATTTCAGTGGTCCCTCAAATATGAGATATTAAAATAGTTAACAAATTTCAAGTTTATTTTACATGTCTTAGCAGTAAAAGACCTTATTGAAAATGAAATCTTGGTTTCTGCGTTCCCATGGAAATGATGACAACTATAGAAATCAGAATCTGTCTACCTATCTTCCAAAAACCATTCCAAAAGAACACAAATAAAAACCCATGTTTAAAAAAAACCAGGAAATACATACTACTTTAAACTTCAAATTATGTGTATGTTTGAGTGAATAAGCATTTTGAAACCACCAGTGCCTTTTCAGAGCTCATGTCAGAGCAGAGTCACACAAAGTGGAAAACAAGATTGGTCAATGGGATACTAACATTGGTGGAACACAGACAGAATTGCCTCTTAGGAAAAAGAGTTCCACCTTGAGTGGCAAAGTTCTTAAAACAGGCCGAGATCGTGTGTATCAGAGCACTGGCTACTGGGGAAGAGAAATTGCTCAGGACTACAGGTGGTAGATTTAGAAGCATGCGTGCGTGCGTGCGTGCGTGCGTGCGTGTGTGTGTGTGTGTGTGTGTGTTGCGAGGAGGTGACTTGGTGATTGTTTAAAAAAATAAAATATGAAATAGAGGTAAAATGAATAAGAGAAAAAGTGATAAACCTAGAAGAGAAGCAAAGACCCAACAAATACATAAGTTGAGTCCCTGAAGACAAAAAACAATTACCAGTTTTCAATGTGGAACAGAATTTAAAGCAATAAGCCCCCAAAAAACCTTTGTAGATATTAGACTAGACTTGAATCTACATAGTAAGAGGGCCCATTCTGCACATCAAAAAACTGGCAAAGAATGGTCAACTCCATGACATAACTTAGTAAAACAATTATGCTTGGAAGATAAAGAATTTCCATGACTCTCCAGTCACTGTTAGTTGTCATTTAAAGTCTCACCAGCAAGAAGCAATGCACCAACATTTTCAAGAAATTCAAGGAAAGAAAACTTGAGCCAATAATATGGTTCAACTACCCCTTCAAGTATCAAGGCTACAGAAAAACAATTTTAAACTGGGGAATACTAACCCTACAAATTCTTCTTGAGGAATCTACTAGAACCTGCTACTGGATATATAGTTTGCCATCAGCACCATCACCTAGGAGACTTCTAGAAATGCAAAATTTCAGGGTCTGCCTTAGACCTTCTGAATCAGAATCTGCCTATTAACAAGATACCCAAGGGATCTTAGCAATGCACATAAGAGTCTGACAAGCTCCATTCAATCAAAAGACGATTGTGGAAACTTTGGCAAAAGGACTGATGATCTTTTATTTACAAATGAAAAATGTTTAATTATAGAACTGAGAGTAAAACAAAGGAGAAAAGGTAAATGTTCTGCCAAAGTAAAAATATCACAACTTAAAAATGGAAGAAAGAAGAACAGAGGAGTAAAATACTGATTGTCTCATATGGAAGGTGTGGGTGACAAAAGGCATTTTATATAAACGTTTATAAAGGTTGCTAGTAGCACAAAAGCATATACCTTCCTAAATTTAAAAAAAAATTAAAGGAGAAAATACACAACATAAAAAAATGAACACAGTAAATGTAACAAAAATAATATGAGATATTTGAGAACATATTAAGTCATATCAGATACATAAAAAGGCTTAATTCATCTATTAGAAGAAAAAGATTTTCAGTTGACTTACAAAGTAAACTCATCTCTATGCCATACACAAGAGGCATGCTTAAAACAAAGCGATTCAGAAAGGCTAAAAATAAAAGGCTAAGTGAAGTTACACCAGGTAAATGTAAACATTAAGTATAACTGCGAACCTGATAGCAGACAACCTAAAAGAAGAAAGGCCGTTTATTTTCTGACAGGCCATAGTCTACAATTAAGATAGAAATTATGTATATCTAGACTCTAATTAACATAGCAATCACTCACATAGAGCAGAAACTATAAAAGATGCAGCGATAAATAGACTAATAAACAAACTATAATCTATAAACAATAATCTATAAACTAGTAATAATAGATTTTAACACACTACTCTTGGTCAAAGGAAGATCAAGTGGCCAGAAAGTGAACATATGGAAAGTTCCTAAACTTCAAAATCAATAAAGTAGATCTGATAAGTATACAGCAAACTATACATACTGACAATAGAAAATATACCTCTCTAGCCATGTGGAACAGTCACCAAAAAATGACCATATATTAGATTACAAAAACACAAACTCAGTAGGTTCCACAGGGTAGAGCAATGCATACTGTGATCACAATGCAATAAAATATAGTGAATACAATGCAATAAGAAATTTGTAATGAAAAATATAAAAAGTTTTTCTCCCTAGAAATTGTGAAAACTCCTTTGTAAAAATGCTTAGTTAAAAAGAAAAATGTAAACTGAAGTTGCAGAATTGCTAAAAGTTTAGAATTCATGAAATATAAGCAAAGCTTTCAAATAAGCAGAACATTCATGACCCTAAATATTTGTATCAATAAAAAGGTTAAAGGTCAACAGATTAATTTCTGAATAAAAGTGCAACGGAGGAAGCAGAAGGAATAGAAAAAAATGAAGACAAAGGTATAAATTAACAAAGTTGAAAACAGAAAAAACAGTACAACTAATAAGTCAAAATACTGGTTTGGTTTACTAAAAATATCAACAAAATAGATAAATCATTAGTTTCTTGTTCAAGAAGAAAAAAGTGAGGGATAGGAAAAAAATATAACAAGTAAGAAATCACAAGGAGAAAGCAGGCCCTGAAATAGAAGAAATCTTGAAAAAAATTCTTCAGATATTACTTTTCACAATGTTACACAAATAAAATTGAAAATTTACATAAAATGGATAATTTCCCAGGAAAACACAATTTACCACAATTAAATTCATAAAGTTAGAAAACTCAGATGAATTTCCATAGGAGAAATAGAAACAATTATCAAAGTACTACCTTACAAAGGCACAAGGTCCAGATGTTTTCACAGGGGAATTCCATCAAAACTTCTAAAACTGGGTAATGTTGATGTCACATAAATTACTCAAAAAAAAAAAAAAAGAAAAGAAAAGAAAATATTCAGATTCTTTTTATGAAGAACCTGTAACATGGATACCTAAATTTGATAAATATGTGTGTAATAAAGAACCATACTACAAAGAGTACAATCCAATTTCATTTATATAAAAAACAAAGTATTAGCAAATAGAATCCAATACTTTATAAAAATTTTTCATAACTGCAGGATCATTGTAACATTAGACAATCCAGTAATATAATTCACCATATTAATAGAGCTTAAGGAGGAAAATAATATACACAGGATACTGAGTTTCAACAAAATTCACCATCCCAATAATATAGGGAATGATATATATTAATACTTCCTTAGCATAATGATACACATCCCTTCATCATAAATCACCACCTGACTTAATGGGAAAACATTACAGGCATTCTCAGTAAAATCAGGAAAAAAGCAGGAGTGCCCTTAATCTCCACTATGATTAAACTGGAAGTATTAGTCAATACAACACATAAAGCAAACCAAAGCATGAGAATTGGAAGATAAGTATAACTATTTCTATTCACAGATGACATAATATTACAAATGGAAAAATCAAAAGACTCAAAGATAAAATTAATACAAGCAATAAAAGAAATTAGTAAGATTGTAGGATATAAAATTGTCATTAAAAAGATCAATAACCTTCATATTTGCATATATCATCCACTTAGAAGAAATAAGGAAGATAAAGCCCTTTTACATAGCACCAAAAAAGATAAAATACTTAGAAACAACCCTAAAACAAATGCAGGAAGCTTATATAAGGCAAATTGTATTTCTGAAAGTCACAAAATAGACTTGAAAAAATGGACAGACATTCCTCATTATAGGATAAGATTCATAAACTTCAGATGACAATCCTCTAATTTATAAATGCAATGTGATCCCAATTTTGAAAAGTTTGTTTCTAGACCCACACAATTGTTTTGGTTTTTAATGTTCATGTAGAAAAAAAAAAAATACACACACAAAATAGCTTTCCAAAAATTTGGAGAAAAATGGAGAAATATGAAAACATATTATTAAGTTTCTATAATTAAAAGAACATAGTACTAGCATCTGACTAGAAAGTGAGAGAGACCAATGGTACAGAAGAAAAAATGCAGAAAGAGACCCAAGTATACATGGACTTTTAATATATGATGACAGTGGAATCTCAAATCACTGGGCAAAAAACCCCCAAAACAAACAAAACCCCCCACAAAATGGCATTTTTAATCAATGGAATGGGATAACAATTGGGGAGAAAATGTGCAGACAATTGGGAGGAAGAAATCTGGGTTCATGTCTCACAAATATACCAGAATACCCTCGCAATTTATCAGAGATCTACACCAAAACAATAGAAACAGCAAATATTATAAGAAAAGCTGCATCAATTACTTTATAATCTGGTTGCAGGAAACACTTAGATACAACTAAAGGAAAACTTGACAGACCTCAGCTGCATAAAAAGTGTCGAATGGCAAAAACTATAATAAAAGTCAAAATACAAATGACATGTTGAGAGAAAATATTTGCAATACATGTCACAGATAGAGGCTTAATTTCCCAGCTATGTAACAAACTCTTGAGGGAAAGAAAAAGACAACTGACTTGATAGAAAAATGGGTAGAAGATATAAATGCACAATTCACAGAAAAATAATGTATACAAGCAGCCTCCAACTCTGTGACATTATATGCCTTTGAATGTGATAAAATGGGAAGTATGTAGACACATACAACATTGCCAATAGCGTTCTTGCCAAAAATGCTTTGCTTCAATTTAGTCATGAGGAAAGACTAGGACAAATCCGGATGATGGAACATTCATGAAGACAACTGACCTAGCCAGAAAATTGTTTTTTTTTTTTTAAAAAAAAAAAAAAAGGTAGAGAAACACTCCAGATTAAAGAGACAGGACAACTGTGGGAGGCAGCTTCTGAAATGGCTCCCAGTATGATTCACACAGGGTAAAAGGACTACCTCTCCTCCTGGCATTCACACCCTCATGCATGCCTTGAGTGTGTGCATGTGCTCCAGGTCCCACGTGTACACACACTTATGTGTGTAAGGGAGGTTGGACCTAGAAAATTGCTCCCGATCAACAGGAAACTGCAGCAGTGATGGGAAGTCATTCCAAGATTAGGCTGCAAAAGATTGAATTCCATTTTGCTCGTATTCTTTCCAGCCCTTCTTGCTCACTTTCAGAGGAAGCAAGATGCCATGGGATAAACTGCCCCAATGAAGAGGCCTGTATGGCAAAGAATTTAGGGTGGTACAGTAGTATTTTACTGGTATGTAAAACAAAATTACCACAAATTTAGTGACTTTAAAAAAACACATTTATTATTGCACATTTTCTATACGTCAAGAATCTAGGCTGGGCACTGTGGCTCACACCTGTAGCACTTTGGGAGGCTAAGGCAGGAGGACCATTTGAGGCCAGGAATTCAAGACCAGCCTGAGGGATACCCCATTTCTATAAAAATAGAAAAAATTAGCTGGGCCTAATGGCACATGCCTGTAGTCCCTGCCACTTGGAAGGCTAAGGCAGCAGGATCGCTTGAGCCCAGGAGTTTGAGGTTGCAGTGAGCTTATGATGACATCACTGCACTCTAGCTGGCATGACAGAGTCAGACTCTGTCTATATGATATATATATATAAATAAATAAAGGCTAGGCGTAACAGATAAGGCATGTCTTAGCTGGGTCCTCTGCTCAGGATGTCATAAGACTGTCCCCTAGGAATCAGCTAGGTGAGACTATGTTCTTTTGTGATGTTCAGCATCTTCTCCCCCAAGCTCACATGGTTGTTGACAAGTTTCAGTTTCTTGTGGTTATAGGACTGAGGTCCCACTTTCTTGCTGGCTGTTAGGCTGCTCTTAGTTCCAAACGTCCCTGCAGTTCTGTGCAAGTTGGCCCTTTCCAAGGTCCCCCATGCAGCTTAGTTCTTCAAAGCCAGCAGGAGCACCTCTGGATCCAGTCTGCTGAGACAGACCTTTGAGTAACATAATTTAATGAAGGCTGTGACTCGCCCATCACATTTGCAATAGCCTATTGGCTACAGGTAAGTTACAGATTCTACCTGCACTAAAGAGGATGGATTATACAAGGGTTACTTTAGAATTCTGGCTACCATGGGCAGCCTCAAGTCAACAACCAGTTAGGAGCTAAATTTTGTCAATAACCATGAGCGTGAAATGAACCTTGAGATGACTAGAGTCCCAGGCAATACTCTGACTGTGGCCTCCAAGAGACACTGAAGTAGAGACCCGGCCATACCAGGACCAGATTTCCTGACCCAAAGAAAGCATGAGATACTAAATGTTGGGTTAAGACACTCTATTTTGGAGTAATGTGTTACACAGAAATAGCTCACTAATACAATAAATACAATTGCGATTATTCATTAGATCTGGGTTGGGGAGAACCCATAGATACAAAGGACATTACTAAGACAATTGGAAAAATTTGACTATGAACTGTATACGAAATAATGCAGTATCCATGCGAAATTTCTTAGATGTATCATCAGTGCTATGTAAGAAAATGACTTGGGTCTTCGGAGACACATGCTAAAGCATTTCGGGTTAAATGGCAGGATAGCTACAATTCACTAATGAAAGCAAACACAGTAAAAGATACCTATAAGCAAGTGTATGATTGGGTATGTATGGCATATGTGTGCATGTATGTGTGTGGTGTGGGTATGAGTACAGAGAGGTAGATGTGGCAAAAATCTAGTAATCTGTGAATGTACATGAAGGGTACTTGGATATTCAGTGCATTTATCTATATAAATTATTATTTTAAAACATCATTGTCTAAATTAATATTGTCAGCTCTTCTGTAGGTTTTCAATTCTTCAACCTCAAAGTTTATGTGTCAAAACTGAATATTGCTTAGATCCCCAGTATATAAATAGAATTGTTTAAAAGTCTAGTGACTCCATGGGGTGAGGGAGAGAGGTACAGGGACTAATTCCAGAACTCTGCCCACTTTGTTCCCCAGCCCTCACAGTGGCCAAAGGAACTCTGGGAAGAAGGCCCCATGAAGAACACTGTTAGAAAACCACTAAAATAGGTAAATTTGCAGGTCTTATCCCATTCTGAACATTGCAAAATTATGCTTCTTGATTCATTGTAAAACCAGATCATCAGGCAATTATTTTTGCGTCTGTGTAAGTACCAACTTTAACTATTTGAAATCGCACACCTTCCAGGAAAAGTTACTAGAGAGCTATGCAGGTCTTTTGAGTTAAAATAAAGCTCTCTTCCCTCCAATTTTCTTTTCTTTACAGGTACATAGGAATTGCTTGGGAATCTGGTAAAGATGCAGGCTCTGATTCATTAGGTCTGGAAGGGGGCATAAGAGTTTTTATTTCTAACAAGCTCCCAGGTGATGCTGACGTTTCTGGTCCAAGGACCACATTTTGAGTTGCACGGCCTTGGAGCAACTTCCCAGCAAGGTATGATTTAAAGTGAAGTTGAAACTCTGTCTCAATCACTGCAGTGCAAATAATTTACCTGTGGATTCACTTACTCAAGAAGGCAAAAATATAAGAGGTTTGCCACAGCAAATTTATAAATGCAAAAAAAGGGAAACATCTAACTATCCATCATCAGGAGAATGGTCATATAAATTATGGTTCATCTATATAAGGCAATGCATATCTCTTTTTAAAAACTGCAATATACAACTGCCCTGTGACTCAGCAATTCCAATCTAGTTGTTTTCACAAAAGAAATGAAATAGGCACACAAAAAGACCTGTGCCAGTATGTTCATAGCAGCTTTACTCAATTTCCAAACACTGGTAACAGCCCAGGTGCCTATCGATTGGAAAATGGATAAACAAATTGTAGTAATATCCATACAATGTTATCCCACTCAGCAAGAAAAGGAACATCCTGCTGCCATCCTCAACAACATGGATGAAGCACAAAACATAATGCTTAGTGAAAGAAGCCTTCCACAAAAGAATACATTGTGGGGTTATATATATAACTGTCTACTTTTTGGTAGAGATTTGAGTTACTTAGGTGCATGCATTTGTCAAAACTCATCAAATGTTACACTTAAGATTTGTAAATTTCACTGCATGTAAAATTTATCTCCACAAGAGAGAAATGTATACAAATATTGAACTTTGGTTAATGATATGTATAGGAAGAATTTAGGGAGAAGTTCACCAGCATCTGCAAGATGGAATGAGAGAGGAATAGAGGGATAGGTATGTGGTAACTCAAGCATAGTAAAATGCGAATGGTGGAACCTAAGTAGAAAATAAAATCTCTTTAATCTTTCTGTACGTTTAAATTTTTTTTCATGTTGAGCTGTTAGGAAAAGTGAGATAGATGTACGTGTTGACATGGAGAAAAAAATGTTAACACAGATACACCCACACATCTGCATGTTAGATTTCTGGGCAGATAGGGAAATTAACTGTTGTTACTTCTGAAGAATAAATAGGAAAAGATGTTGGTAGCAGAGAGAGGGAGAATTTCACCTTCTAAAAGGGGGGTAAAAAAAAAAAGGGGGAAGTTAATAAACGGCAATACTATCAGAAATAAAATTACACGAGCAGAGGAGGTAATGACCCAAACCAGACAAAAGTAAAATCAGTGTTGCGTGTAATGATGTGTGTGTGGGAATGCAAAACAAGCATGTACGCCTGCTCTGGCCTTTATAACTCAAACAGAAACATTAAACACTTCCCTTGATCCTGTCTTTTGGTGCAGGCAACTTCTATGATACTGAGAAGAATGCATTTTTTTGCATTAAAATTAATCCTCTGCAAGGTGTGGAGATGTAACAATTGAAAACAATCTAGTCCCTTCTCATACTACTTCCAAAAAAGTGAAAATTCAGACACCTAAATATGTGTGATGGTGATTTGCAGTGTTGGTTGTGATGGAGAGCAGCTTTGGGATTCCTGCCCAATCAGTAGCTCCCATCTCTGAGAAGGGATCTCACAGGGGTGTAATCCCAGACCAACACTGCTTCACTCCACCCTGGACCTCTAGCCATGGCTAATCGCACTAGGAATGACACCAGAACCAAGATGGTCTAATCAGATGCTCTCCTCCATGAGTTCAGAATTAGATTAACCATCAACTCATTGGTTTTTGCTAGTTTTGGACGAGGGAGGACATGCAAGCTCAGGAACGATGGAGATGCTATTTTCCACCATATGCAAGCGAGAGGCAAAGAAAGCTGCTCTGCTGAGAGAGAGAACAGGGGGTGTGCAGACAGAAGTAAATATAAACGTCAATAAAGCCCCCAGAGGGGTACCTGATTTCTCATCACCCCTTGCACTTCTGTCTCCAGGGTAAAATACATGTATGGGTCATTTCTCCTGGGTTCCATGCAACGACCCTGAAGCTGTCCATAAAATTTCTTTTGTGCTTCAACTAGTCTGAGGAATTTCTCTTGCAGCCTGAGGAACCATAACTAAAACAATTATCACAAAGAATGTGCAAGGTGCAATTCAAGAGGCCAGAGGAGATGCTATCCATATCTGAGGCTCTGAGAACTCAGACAGCTTCACACTAGATACAAAGAAACTGGGGACCAGACTCTTTGGACCTTGACACTCGAAACCCCTGCTCGCAAGGGCTGTGTAATGCCTACCTCCATGAGATCTGCACTGTGACTTTCCTCCTCCATTCCTTGCAGTTAAATGTCCAGAGGGAGAATATGGCTTGGAGATGCTAAAATCTTTATTAACCATCACTCCTAAATTAACATTCAATCTTGCTTTGCAAACACAACCTTCTCTTAAGGCTCCTAACCACTATTTACAAGTAAAAATTTGCCCCAATTCTTCATAGGTAGAAATTCCCACGATAGCAAAGATTCTGGGTCATTAAAAGGCTATTCAAAATATTATCCATGAAAACTGTTCTTTATCTCTCATCTTCTTGTATCATACTAGTGGAGAAATAATGAACAGCTGAAGGTTCTGACAAGTAAAGACCTAGGATTTTGCAATCTGAAGTCTCTCATACATTACAAAAAACGTGTCGGTTTCTGCATGCATCATTTTGGACACATGCTTACTTGCTGGCTGGCTTTATAGGTCCTGGTAGGGGTTGTGGTCCTCCAAGCTTTCTAGACAGTATTCCCTCCATTGTACAAACAACAACATCTCTCAGACAGATATGAACACCCACCCGAGAGAGCTAACCTTCTTAGGACTCAATGTCTGGGTCATACTTTCCTCACACAGAGGAAAGCAAAAAGAGGTGAGCTAGTCTTTTTTTCCAAAAGGGAGAAATATCAAACCCCACTCCATTTCAGCAACTTCTTAGTCACAAACTAGTAATAAGCAGTCAAGATGAGGAGATGGTAGTGTGTATTTATTTGCTCATCCAATAAATAGCCTATGCCAGGCCATACTCTAGATGCTTAGCTCACAGAGCTCATGGGGGAGAGGTCAGAATAAAAACCTGTCAGAAAATAATGTGCTCTCTGGAAAAAAAAAAAAAAAAGGGAACACAAGGTGAAACCACACTTTAGATAAGGTGGTCAGGGGCAGACCTGCCTGATGGGGATATTTGGGCAGAAGCCTGAAGGATAGGAGGGAGCAGCCATCCTAGAAAAGAGAATTACAGGCAGAGGGGAACTGTATGTGCAAAGGCCCTGAGGAGTGACAGTTCCAACAAATATCTTCTAAGAACAGAGGATAATGTCACACAGAGTGAAAACAGGCCTTGATCTGTGTAAGCAAAGCACATCATGAGTGATGGGCTGCCTTGGGTCCTCAACACTTCACCAGTCTTCATAAATCCCTTCCGTCTATGTGCCGCATCATTTGTCAGCAAGGCTCCAAGGCAGTTTATTATTGGAAAATAGTTACTGGTTATTTGGAAGTAAAATGTTCTTTTTTTTCCATTTTACCCAACCCTATTTCATCTGCTAGATCACATGTTACTTCCTAATGTGATACACAAGGACCAGAGGCTAGCCAAAAATAGCAAAGTGGCCCTAATGTGTTTTATTTCGACTATCAGTAAAATTTGGAATGTAAACTTAGGATAAGGATGAGCCAGTACACGTAACTTTCAAACTGTGGCTTTTGCGAGAAAAGACAGATTAATGGAACAGAACTGAGAGTTCAAGGTGGCCTCCTGGCCCCTGACCCCCACCCACACACACACACAGAATTGCTTACAAAGGTAGCATTTAAAAGCAATGGGAAAATGTGAATTGTTCAACAAATGGTGGTGGGATAACAGACCAGACACTGGGGGTGGGGTGCTGGGGGGAATAAAGATGTATCAGTACTACTTACACCAAAATAAATTCCAGTGGTAAAAAAAGATAAAATTGTAAAAGTCATCAAAGAAAACATTGCCACTAAAAGAATAATATCGGATTGGAATGGAAAAGCTAAAGCAAGATACATAACTCAAAAGCCCCAAGGGAAAAGATTAATGACTGTGACTACAGAAAAACTTCAAAACCATAAAATGGTAAAAAGATAGTTACAGCAGGAAAATGCAACATAACACAATAGGTAAATTCCTCAATTCATAAAAAGTTCTGATAAGTTAATTACAGAGGACAAACCATCTCCCACTGCCCTACAAGTGGATACTTAGAAAAAAATGCAAATGGCTTTTAAACATATGTACAGATGCACATTCAAAACTGTTAAAAAATGCAACTTAAAATTATAAATATTTTATATTAACACTAAAAATTTGAAAATAAATTGTTGATGAGGGGTGTAGGAAACAGGCCCTCCTAAGCAAATCTTGGTGGAAGTGTTAATTGGTATAACCATTGTGAAGGACTATTTGGCTCTTTCTATAACAATTAAAAATCCACATGCCCAGCCAGGTGCAGTGGCTCACGCCTGTAATCCTAGCACTCTGGGAGGCCAAGGCGGGTGGATCGTTTGAGCTTAGGAGTTCGCAACCAGCCTGAGCAACAGCAAGACCCCATCTCTACTAAAACTAGAAAGAAATTAGCTGAACAACTAAAATATATAGAAAAAATTAGCTGGGCATGGTGGCACATGCCTGTAATCCCAGCTACTCAGAAGGCTCAGAAGGACTGCTTGAGCCCAGGAGTTTGAGGTTGCTGTGAGCTAGGCTGATGCCACGGCACTCTAGCCTGGGCAATAGAGGGAGACTCTGTCTCAGAAAAATAAATAAATAAAATTTAAAAAAAAAATCCACATGCCCTTTGATTTAGCAATTATACTTCTAGAGATATATCCCAATAGATATATTCTTACACATGTGTAAAGAGGATTGCCTAAGGCTGCAGTAAAATTTGTAACAATAAAAATTTGGAAACAATTTGAACATTTGCTGAGGAGGAATGAGTTAACTAAAGGACAGCACAGTGACACTATTGTGATATTGTGCAGCCATTAAGATGATTGAGGCTGACTTATATGAGCTGATAAGAAAGGACTTCTAAGATATAATGTTAAGTAATAAAAGAAGGACAAAGGTATTATAGATATTATATGTACATACCCACACACATAAGAAATATATACTAGCTAAGACTAACCCTAGAAAATATCTATCATACCAATTGTGGCCCAAGTTCGTTGATGATCTTACTGCCAATGAATAGTGAACATTTAAACTCAGATCTGTCAGACTCCAAAGCTCACATTGTTAATCATGATGCTATATACCATTTGATGATGTTAAAAGGACAAAAGTAGCATGAAAACAAATGGCAAGACATTTCCTACTTTCTACTTCCCAAACAACCAGGTGTAAAAGTGAGCAGATCTATAATAAACGAAATAATGGAATTTTACAAAAGAAAGGCATAGTCACCTTTAAGTCCTTGAAGGGAACAGGCTGATACAGCAGAAGAATGTTTAGCTCTATGTTTCCTTCCCAGGGATAATCCAAAAAGACAAGCAGAATTTGTCAACACGTAGAACCCTCTCTTCTTTCCAATGTGAGTCTTGTGCAAACACTATTAGGCTAGAATTCTTACCTTCTGGCCATGCATGAAACCCAGTGTCTCCCTTGACTGGTTTTAACTAAATTCCACCCAGTTTAAAAATTAAATAAATCCCCAGCCTGTTTAAAAGCATTGTATGTCAAATAAACATACTAATCTATGACCAGACATATGAACATCCTTCCCACACATTGCCAACTCATTGACAAGGAGTGAGAATCCCAGATAAGTTTTGAAATTTGCAACCCTAGAGCCTGGCACAACCGCATTCCACCACCATGTCAAATTGTCCTATGCCCAAACCAACAATGATAGCTGCCCAGCCCTCCAGAATTCGCTTGTCTCTGGAAACAAACTGTAGTAACTGGGTGACGGCAGAGCCCAAAGGCCATCTCCATGCTCAGGATGCTGTAACCCAGACGAAGCTGACTGACCCAGGGCAAATAAAGAGCCTCAGCTTGGCCAACCAAATTTTCCACCTCAGGAATCTGAAGTTTAGAACAAGGTGACCAGGAGCTTGTTTTATTACTGAGCCCCATAAATGGCAGTACCCTTGAGAGAAAGTCCATGGATTCCTGCTGCTGAAGTGCCCAGGGTTCCCCTCACATCTCCCCTCCGAGGGCTTTCTCCATCCTGGGAACAATCTCAGTGTCCTTTTTCCTCAAACTGCCCAGCCTCAGTTTTGGTTTTTAACAATAAAACAGTATGAACAAATACACATCTCTGCTTGTTGCCTATCCAATACCATTTCCCATTTTCCCTTTCAAAGAGGACCCTGATTTTGTTTTATATAATGGTGTTCCTATTAAATACTCAATCTCCCATCCTCCCTTGCAGCTAAAAATAGTCATGTGAGCCTGTCGTAGCCAATGAGATGAGCAGAATTCACTGATAGCACTTCCCAAGTACTTCCTTAAAAGTGGCCGGACACTGGAGCCTTATCTTTTGCCCTTTGTTCTCACTCCATCTTCTTGACTGGAATGCAGATGTGATGCCCAGAGATTGAGCCTCCATCCTGTAACCCTGACTCTGAGAGCCACACACTAAGGATGCAGAACAGAAATAGGGAAGGAGCTTATGTTCTTCAAGACATCCTTGAACAACTGCACTAGTCCTACCCCATGACTTCTTATGTGAGGAAAACTCATTTGGTAAAGCAGTTTGGGAATTTTGGACAAATTTCTTAACTAGACAGCTCAACACAATTTCAGGGGATACACTACCTATCCTTTTGTAAAATCTATTGTATGGCCAGACTGGCCAAAATGAGTCTGAAACATTTTGGAATATGCCAGAAAGTAGTGTTCAAAAAATGATGAGAGCATGTCTGTCACAAAGACACAGGAGTCAGCTTTGGGCACCAAAGTAATTAAGGAGAGTAAATGAATTATAAACCATTGGAAGAAAATGAAGGAACTTATGGGTTCATTCCTAGGAAAAGTAAATAGGTAAATAGAGTAGAATAATTGTAGTAGAATGCTAAGGGCTGACTGGTTTGTATGGAGGACATGCTGGAGTTGGAAAATTAGCATTTTGCAACCATCCTAGTAAAGATTGGATCAGCAAGAAGTATCAATGAATGTTAAATCTATAGGGAAATTTTAAAGAGAAGGATAATTGCGTGGTCTTTATTATTAGTTGCAAGGGAGAAAAATAAGCAATAGTACAGTGGAGAAGCCAGACGGAATCTTAAATGAGTGAACAAAATTAATGTCAACAAAGAGGGAGAGATGGACATGATGTGCCTCCAGATGTGACACTCTTTGAAGAACATGTCACTTACACAGTGTTCCAGCCATGAATGTGTAACTTAAACATAATCACAAGGCAAACCCAAACTGGGAAACATTCTCTTAAAAATGGAATGGGGGGTAGGTGGGAAGAGATGAAATACAACATGGTATCCTAGATTGGATACTGCAACAGAAAAAAGCCATCAGTAGAAAGACGGTGAATCTGAATAAAGTCTATCATTAATACTACTGTTCCAATATTATTTCCTTAGTTTTCACCAAGGTACTATGGTGATATTAGATATTAACATTAGAGGAAACTGAGTAAAGGATATGCAGGAACTTTTGTATTATGTTTACAGCTACTCTGTAAATCTAAAATAATTTCAAAATAAAACCTTTTAAGACAAAAAAAAAAAGGAGAAGAGCCTGTATATTTCAAACATGCCAATGTTACAAAAGACAAAATAATAAAAAAAAAAAAAAAAGGCTGTGGAACTGTTTCTGCTTAAGAGAGACTAAAAATACAGGACAACTAAGTGCAATATCTGACCTAAGACTGGATCCCGTACTGATGGAATAAAATTGCTCTAAGTGACATTAAGTCAGTTGACAAAATTGGACTATGCATTGTAAAGTATGATATTAATGTTAAATTTACCAACGTTGATTACTGCGTAAAAGAATATCTGTATTCTTCATAAATACCACTAAAGTATTTAGGGAGAGGTGGAGGGAGAGAGAGAAAGGAATATTACAAATGATAAAGCCCACAGGGTAAGATCTTAGCAGTGGATGAGTCAGGGTAAGCCGTACCGGAATGCAATTCTGGTACGAGCTATCCAGAGCCGAGTCAAATTTCAAGGGCATAGTCCTCCATGAAACGGCCCTCACTTCAGAGACCAGCCACAAGCCCTGGGTTTCCCAGACCAGCCACACCTCTGACCACCTGGCTATAAATTCAGGAGCTCCCACTACCCCTTCAGGCTTGATTAACTCGCTAAAACAACTCACAGAACTCAGGAAAATGCTGCACAGTTGGATTTCCTATATGCAGTTTCTGCATTCATGAATTCAACCAGCAGAGGGTTGAAAATATTCAAGAAAAATAAAGATAACAATACAACAATAAAAAACATTACAAATAAAAATATAGCATAACTATTTACTTAGCATTTATATTGTATTGTAAGTACTCTAGAGATGATTTAACATATACAAGAGGCTGTGCCTAGGTGACATGTAAATACTATGCCATTTTATATAAGGGACTTGAGAGTCTATTGATTTGGTATTGAGGGGGAAACCAATCCCCTGAGGACACTAAGGAACTATTCTTACCATCATAGCTTTCAGGACAAGCCAAATGAAGAAATACATAGGACAAGTTCTGAGAAGACACCAAATGAAAAAATTCCAGGTCCTCAGGAAACATCACCGTCCTAGTACATTGATGTAGGATTAACCACCAAACAGGGATGCTGTCCTGAGCCTCAGTGTTCAGACTTCTCACTGGGGCATCATCACATAGGCATGGTTGATTGAATCATTGGCTACCTCATTGAACTCAATCTCCAGCCTTCCATTCCTAAAGATCAGGCTGGTATCACCCGACTTAAATCCCAGCCATCTAATCACATGGGTGGGCTTTCTGGCATAGCCAGTCCCCCCCCTTAATCACTAACTCTGGTATGGTCCCAGAGGCCCACCATGAGTCACTTCCTATCATTCAGGAAATTTCAAGGGTTTCGAGGTTCCCTCCCAGGAACCAGGAACAAAGCCAGCCAAATTCTTTATTATACAATGACAGTATGTAAATATACCATGTGCTATTTTTATTTTGTGACTTTTCTGTAAATTTCCCAGAGAACACATTAAAAATATGTGTGTGTGTGTGTGTGTGTGTGTATGGTACAAAGATTGTCCAGGAAGAAATAAACTAAACATTCACAAGGTATATGTTTTTATATATAAAATCAAAAGCATCTAATCAAAAATGATCAAAACTTACAAGCGTTCAAAGGGTTTGGGGGTATGTGTCAGCCTACAGACATGAGCTGTGTTCCTATGCATGAGCAACTGTTAGAAAAGGTAACATTGTAAGGATCTCATTTATGATAGCAACAGATATAAAAAAATTATGAATAAAGTAAAAACTTACTAATAAAAAGTAAAAAAATTTTATATTAATAAAACACTGAAGACCTGAAAAACAAGTAGGTACTATCAACATGGCATATTTTATTATAGAGATTATCAGTTATTCTCCAAATTATCCTGCCAGTGTTATTGTTAATGTTCTAGTTGTTATTGTTACTTTTTAAAAGAGAGTGTGTGTCTATGTATAAATGGAGAAGTTGAACTTAAATTTAATTAAAGGAACAAAGAACCAAGAATAATCGTAACATTCCTTAAAAAGAATAGGCCAGGTGCGTTGACTCATGCCTGTAATCCTAACACTCTGGGCTGTGAGGTAGGAGGAGTTGCTTGAGGTCAGAAGTTCAAGACCAGCCTGAGCAAGAGCGAGACTCCCATTTCTACTAAAAAAAAAAAAAAAAAAAAAAAAAATTAGCCAGGCATGGTGGTACACACCTATAGTCCCAGCTACTCAAGAGGCAGAGGCAGGAGGATCATTTGAGCCCAGGAGTTTGAGGCTGCTGTGAGCTATGGTGACGCCACTGCACCCTAGCTGGGGCGACAGAGTGAGACTCTGTTTCAAAACAAACAAATGAAAAAAGAATAAAGGGACTTGCCCTACTAGATAACAGGGTTTACTAATAGTAATTAACACGATGTATAATTTGGCGCAGGTATAGACTAGCAAATGTTAGTAATTGTTGTATCAAGTAGATGCTTTGGACTGCAAATAGGAAAACTACGACTCAAGTGGCTTAAACAATAATTTCATAGGAAATCTAAAAGTAGAACTATTCTCAGGGTTGATTAGTTTTGTAGCTTGGCAGCATCATCAAGGAAAGAGGTTTGCTCTACCCGTCTGTTCTGCCATCCTCAGGCGATGGCTTTGCCACCCATAAGGTGGCTACCACGGTTCTAGGCATCACATCAAGTAATGACAGAGGCAGGAAGGGTAAATATCTTATGTTTCTTTCTCAGAAGTTAGAAAACTTTTCTAAAGGCCCCAAGACAAGTTTCCCCTTATGTCTCTTCACGGCCAGGATTGAGTCACTCACTCAATTCCTAAACTAATAATACTTATTCCCCAATCAAATACTGGTGAGGGATTCAGGTCAGCATAATTGCCTTAGACAAATCATTCTGGGCAGAATGGATGTTGAGGTGTCAACCATAAAGATTGTAGTGCTA
This sequence comes from Lemur catta, assembly GCF_020740605.2. Lineage (NCBI taxonomy): Eukaryota > Metazoa > Chordata > Mammalia > Primates > Lemuridae > Lemur > Lemur catta. Next base: position 25,560,791 of record NC_059132.1, on the reverse strand, counting down.
ATTCTGTTCCGTGGGGGGGGGGGGGGGGAAGAGAACTCTTTTCATGTTATTCTTTGACATTTGGGGTTTTCTTGTCTCTTATAATTAAAAATATGTTATTTTTGCATTTCATTGCCAAATGAAACTCAAATGCCCTACTTAAAGAGCCTCATAGCCAATCCTTTCTTTGAATAGATGTGGCACCCACTGAGAAGCTAGCATTTGTTAACTGCCTACTAAAAGCCAGGTACTGAACTGAGTACACCATCACATCAATCCTTACACTGCCCCTGTAAGTCTAAATAATTCCTATTTGATAAATAATTCAATTATGCCTGGAGAAGGAAAGTGACTGGGATCTTTATAAGTGGTAAAGCTGGGACCTTTCTCTAATTTTCAGACCAATCCCTTACACTTCAACTCAGACCTGTGTTCTCTACCCCTTGTGCCAGGAAAAAAAAAAAATCATCATTTTATATGTAGATTCTTGTACCAAAAAGAGCTGGCAAATATTTCACTCAATGTTTTCTTCTCCACAAACCATATAAGAAAAGATGATAAGTTTCAGAATTCTTGGGTCCGACTCTCAACCATCAGACAATATTCTGGGGTGGGCAGGTGGGTTGCTTCATTGGAAATAACTTAATCTGTCAAAGCAGCTTTAAAAGAATGTCCCGGGAAACACAGCAGGTTTGGCGTTCCCATGGAACCCACTCACGCAAATCAGCTTTCGCAAATACTAGGGCACCTTGGTTTCCTTACAGAGGGCGTTAGGGATGTCAACAGCCCAAGGTGACTTAAGGCTAGGCGATTAAGGAGGAGCAATGGCGTGGCAGGGAAAAACTTTGCGAAGAAAAAGATGAACTTGGCCAGGCAGACGGAAACGAAACAGCCCAGAATCGCAGGGCTGGTGGTGCGGGCATGATGGATAGGTTCCTCCGAGGCAGCCTGTGATTGAAGCCAGATTGTCAAAAACAGACAGTAAACCGGGAGAGAGAAGCGAGAAGTTAGATGGTGCTGTCAACTTGCCATGGGAGATGCAGCAAAGAGTATCGGACTTGCACGAAGAGTGAGGAAGCGAAAAGAAAAATAGGGGGTAGGTGGCGCTGGAGGAGTTTTTAAAATAGGATTCAAGGACACATGGGAGGAGATCTTGGGCACCCGATGTCATAACAATGAGTTTGCGAACAGGTAATCTCACTGCCTTCCAGGATATGAGGTTCTCTGCTGGTACCAGGGCTGCAAGCCGAGGGGAGCTGGCTGTGGGTCCCCACCTTTAGCAAACATCAGAGACTCACAGGGGATCTCCTTAGGAGCTAAACAGCAGAGGATGGGCCAGAATCCCTGGCCGGCCTGCCTCATTCCACCTAGGGAGAAAGGATGCACCTGGGGCGATCAGGGAGGCTTGGCTCTGTTCTGGAACCACGACTGGTCACACCCGAGAACCATGGGGCAGCTGCTTCATTCACTCCATCTTAAAATTTGTTGTGGAAAGACAAGCCTGCTAGTCTCAGTGCACCAAGGAATCTGAAAACCCCAGGGGAAAACCAGCAAGTCCAGTGTTTTCACATTGTGCTTTACTAAGTCTTAGGAATTCTATGAAATGTTTCAGGAACAGAATTAGTGGCTGGGGGACTGTGGAGGCGAGATGAAGAGAAATAGCAGGCAGGGCTCCAAACAGAACAGCCTTACTTTTCCATGTGTTTCAAGTTATAAGTAATATTTACCCAGAGCTTATGCTATGCCAGACACTGTCTGAAGCATTTCACATGTGCTCTCCCACTTGGTTCTCATAACAACAGAATGAGGTGATGCTATCAATATGCCTATTATACAGGCAAAAAAACAAACAAACAAACAAACTAAAGCACAGAGAGGTCAAGTAACTTGCCCAGAGTCACACAGCTAGTAATTGGTAGCAGCAAGATTTAAACCCAGCCATTTGCCATCATACTATATGGAAGTTCTCTGTAAGATTTCCTCAGATGAAAGGGTTTTCTCCCCAGCACACAGTAGGGAATTTATCTAAGAGGTGCCGCGCTCACAGGCAGCAAGCAACCTTAAGACTGAGAGCCTAGGGCTTATCAGACTCTCTCTTGGCAGCTCCTCAGTGGTGAGAGTCCCAGCTGCTCTGCACTTCGCTCTGCCGTCTGTTAAAAGGAAGAGAGTATTAAACACTGACCTCTTGTGGCTCAGGCAGGCTTTGTGAGTTTTTCAGGATTTCATGTCTGAAAATCACCTCCTACAGTCACACTGGGAACTTCACGGTCACCCTCCTGTGGACGTCACTCTTTCTCTTCTGTGCACCCAGAGCTAAGGACGGAGCAGGAGCCCATGGTGGGGCTTTATCCAGACGGGCATCACAAAGAGAAAAATGTTGTCATCAAGTGAGGAGAAAGCAGGCTGCCCGTGGAGACGATGGGGAAATGCTGAATAAACCCGGGTGACCGCCAAATGCGTGTCATCTTTGACATTAGAGGAGGAAACAGTTTGTCTCCTGAAGAATCACTGTTTGCTTTTACGAGGCCATAAGAGACAGCCATGTTTTTCCACCTTGCCTGTAAGAAAACTCGGTTAAATCTGGTTGGATTTTAGTCTATTTCCTTAGCTTAAGTTTTTGGCAACGGCCTCTGCCTTAAAACAAAACTGAAAACTATCCAAAATGAGGTAACTGGGCCTTGTTATGATCTGGCTTCATGTTCTTCAGGGGAAGTGGAAAGAAGAAAACTAATGAATTATTATGCCAAGAATGGAAGGGAACATGCGCTGGCTCAGGAAACACTTGCTAAAAAAAGACTTTCTCAAGCAGAATTTTTTCAGAAACAATTCCCACTCTGGGAAACAAAGCCTGAGAAGAAAATAAATGATGCTCTTTTTTAAGTTATTTAATTTATAGATGTTTAAAATTTTTAAAAATGAACTTAAAATATTTCGATTATAGGAAGAATCTGAAACAAACATGGAAATAGGACGTGGGTGGTAGGCACACAGCCCTTTTTCTATATCTTTGAAATATATCATAATTTTTAAAATAAACCTAAATTGCTGAGAAGACCAGCCAGCATGAGAATGAGAAGTCCTGGACAGCCTGAATGGACCCCGATTTTGTAATACATACAGCTCATATTTTGAATCTGAAGTCAGGCAAGATTCAGGTAAGGAACCAAATGCTCAATCTCCAGTCTTCTGTTTGCTTAATGATTCAGACATTTATAGAGCTCCAGTGTATACCTGGCACTTTTGTAGGCCTTAAGGACATAAGGCTGATTTAACAAATTAATTACCATGTGAGTTGTATTTAACTCACGCTAGTTTTGAGCCCAAGGCCTTGTGAAGCGTATATAACACCCACAAAATGGCACCATTTTTTCGTCAATACGTATTTCCTTATCTGGAGCTACAGCAACCTGAACCCTTCCAAGAAGTGGCTGGATCTTGAAGAGACGGTCACCAGGAAGACATTCTTCATTGTTAGAGAAATGCCACATTCTCAGAAACATTCTCAAGTGGTTAAATCATATACGCTTTTTCACTGAATTGTCGTACAAAATGTTTTTTGACCAATGGTCTGAAAGTATTGGCTTCACGCTAAGGCACATCCAAAACAATATCCCCCAAAATAACAGATTTTCATTCAATTAGAAATGATCATTTTGTTTTCAAATTTTTTACTCTATTTTCATAATAAAACACCGTGGCCCCAAGGGAAAAAACTTTTTTTCCTAGTGTGGCAGTCAGTGTGTTAAACAGACATGGTCTCTGTCTTCCCTGAGCTTCTAGTCTAGTGAAAGGAACATATTTAATACAAAAAATAAGCAAACGAATAACTACCCGTTGTGATAAGTGCTCTGGGAAAACAAAGATAAAAAATAGCATAGATAGAATACAGTGGTGAGGAGGGTGTTGTCCAACTTAAACAAGGGGGTTATAGATGGTCTCTGTGAGGAAGTTCTATTTAGCTAAGAACTGAAGGACAAGGAGGAAGGAAGAATGGCTGTGCCAGGCTGAGGCAAGAGTACAATGCCCTGAGCTAGGACACAGCTGATTAAGTGTCCAGGGCAAAAGACGGCCAGAATGGCTGGTGCACACCATTGAGGAGAGAAAGCAGCTCCAGATGAGGTTCAAGAAGCAGGCAGGGCCTTGGACACACGGTAAGGAGTTGGCTTTTTATCCAGAAATATTAATAAACATGGCAGCCACTCATCATCCTGGTGCAAAAGGGTGACATGTTCTGAATATACCTTGAAAAAGATCACTCTGGCTGCTGTGTCCAGACTCAGCTTAGAGGCTGTAGAAGTAGAAGCGGGGAGATGGGTGAGAACAAACTAAGTCTGCGAGCCGAATCTGGCATACCATGTTTTTGTAAATAAAATTCTATTGCAGCGCTGCTCACTCATTCATTTGCGTGTTGTCTGTGGCTACTTTTACACCCCAACAGCACACTTCAGTAGCTGCAACAGAGAGTGTATGGCCTGCAAATCCAAAAATATGTACTATCTGGCCCTTGACAAAAAAAAAGAAAATGCCAATCCCTGAATTAAAAGGCTGTAGTGGAGATGCTACGTAACAGTTGCTGTGCACATTCACCCAACAAGGATTTTGAGCACCTACTGTGTGCCTAGGAGCAACCCAGGTCCCTGTAATTATAAATACTATGTAAGAGAGCAGGTCTCCATCCTCCGTAACTCTCAACCCCCCAAAATCCACCCCCTCACCGATCCTTACAAAATCGACACTGCTCTCTGAACCTTCAAGTTTGGTTCAAATCCTATCCCCTCTGTAGAGTTTTCCCTGACTTACACCTTACTCTGTATTTTTGAACTCCAGCCTTAAGTATCTCCTACGGTATGTACTTCGGCCTTGTTTATACTGTGCATATTTGTGGTTTTGGATAACCAAAAGATTTTTCCCCACAGTTATGAAACGCCTTCCCCACCTTGTCCTCTAACCTCTGGGGTACCGCTCAAGCCTGCCCAGTGAGAGAACCCCAGCTCCAAGGCTACGGCCGTTCATTCAGAGATGGAATGGGATCCCAACAGAATCTTCTCCAGGGCGGAGCGGTGGGCAGGTGGGTTCTGCTGGAACCCATAAGAAAGATTGCTTTGTGTCTCTGCGGTGACAGTACTAGAAGGCTCTAAGTCTGGGACTGCCAACACCCTGTCGACCGTGTGCATGCGGAGCCACGCACGGTCACCTTCAGTAAGGGGAGAGGCAGTGGAGAGCGAAGGAAGCTGAGGGGTGGGAGTCCTCACGGCTTCCTCGGAGCCCAGCATCACACAGCACCCCTCGTCCTTCCCGATCACAGAAGCTAAGAAAGCCTTACTTCTTCTTCACCTGATTGCGTTTCTGCCATTCCCAACAGGAGGAGACCTGACCAATGTAATCGTCTTCATCAACCGGGCAATTATCTCCACCAGAAGAAGACCGAGTTAGGGTCACTTGGTATCTCCACAGCCCTTAGCCTGGTGGTGGTGTAGGAGACCAGAATAGACTGCCTTAAAATAAGGATTGTTGAGCTAAAGACAGTTGAGAAACAGATGCAGGAGAGCTCTCCACCCTCCCTGATCACCTTAAAGAAGGACAGAGATGTACAAAGACAAAAGGTATCCTGCCCCTCTCTCTGCCAGGGAGAACTAAGGTTCAACACTGAAGCCAACTTCAAACCTTCTCAGCCCAGAGACAGCCCCAGAGGAATCTACATTAACAAGCTTTACTAACTGGCCTTTCTCCATCAGTTGTTTGTCTACCCACAAGGTGCTCCCCATAGAGACTCAAAGTCCTTTTCCTTTGTCTTGTCAATTCTCTAAAATTTACTGCTCTTTGTTGAAGATGCTGCATGGACTAGAATTCAAAGCCACCTCTTTGGGAACAACTCATTCCCTGGGTGTCTCCCATGTGTCTAAGAAATACACATGTTAAGAAACATCCATTGTTTTTCTCTTGTTCTTCTTTTGTTTCAGGGGGTCCATTCTAAGAATCTGTCGGGGTTATTCTTCCCCAGTATCAGGGAAATTCAAATCACTGGCACACTGGAAGCGAACTGGTTGTTGGGCAGAAAGGCCCTTGACACTTTGCCTGGGCTGTGAGGGCAACCCCATAATCAGCCTCTGCTCAGCAGAAGAAACCCGGGAAGGGTCTGGTACAAAACCAAGATACTCCGTCGTCTAACAACTATGGTGTCGTCTGAGCCACTGACTTGTGTCTGAGCCACTTGTAGTGTGACCTCAGGCAAGTCTTCCTCAACTTCCCGATCTAGAAAATGAGACAATTGGCCTTTCTCAGCAACCTTCTCCATTCTCTGAATCCTGTGCTTTAAGGTCACTGTCCAATTCTTCCAGGCAAAGGAACATTTTTAGCCCATCACTTTGGGACAAGGTGACAGTTTTCACAGAGCGTTATTTGATTTTGTTCTGGAAAAGTTAATCTCTGAGCCACACGCAGAAGCAGGCATCTGCTATTTACATTGTGCTTCGCATTCCGTCCTGCACAAACCAGACAGGGACAGGCCAAGGGGAATGAGAGAGAACACTTTTGTTTTTTGCTGTGGTTATGCATGTCCCATGAAAGACCGCAGGTACTTCTTGAAAAATGCATCAAAGGGATAGGAAAAGATTTACAAATGTCTTAGAGGCATTAAGGAATTCCAAAGCTAGCTGAAACGCTATTTTCTTCTTTCCCATAAAAGCACCTTGTTAAAAAGTAAACAAATAAAAACCCATCAAGAAGTCCTCTGGCAATGGTTTCTTGTTTCCTACTCTCAGTCCCCTTTCTCTTGAGCCCTGTTATTCATAGCCTATCACAGCTGCACGACAGGTCAAGCTCATCACAGTGTTTTCCAGCTGGGGCACGATTAGCATTTTAAATGAGATAATTCTTCTTTGAGCTTCAATGTCCCCTGCATTGTGTGCGTCCCTATTAACTGTCCACCATGGCAGAGCCAACCCCTCAGAACAGACCTCCAGGCATGCCCAATAACCACAGGCGGGCCAGTGCTATCACCTAACCAAACTCTTTTTTTTTTTTTTTTACGAATGGGTTAAAGGAGGTGCAGAGCTGTGGCGTGACTTCCCCAAGACCACACAAACAGAATAGGGCTAAAGGCTGGATCTGAAGCCACATATACAAACCCCCACTCCCGGCAACCTTTACATTAACTTACTCCATCTCTGCTATCTGGATTTCAATTCTACAGCTTGATGCTGCTATAAAACTTAGAACCATGTTATTAATATTAATAGCAAGCGTTGCTTTCCAATTATGATTTAATTGCACGTAACATATTCTTACTCTGTAGTTAGCAAGTATTTTCATATTCATGAAGGTCTTCATTTCCCTAAGTAGCTCACCATACTTGCATGTGTTTATGTACAAGGGATAACCTATCAGGATCCGAAAGTGGCATTTTAATTCTTGCCCATTGGCTCTCAAGGAGATGAGTTGGTGGGCGTATGCTTAGAAGGCAGAGATCAAAGATATTTATTCAGCAACTCGGGAGACTACTTTGCCCATAAAATTCTAGCATTTCTGACATTTGGAGCCCTTGTTGGGTGCATGTTTATGTTTTCTCATGAGTTGCTCCTCTTGGGTAACTCTACTACTTAGAATGGGGTGGGTCTAAGGTGTTAGCAATAATAAGATATTGTGGCTAAATATGCTTGTCCCCTGCCTGTTATAGCTCCCCCAAATCCCATCCTATTATTAAATTCTAGGGGAGATGTGAAAAGAAAGCCGTTATGCTGGAGTTAGTGGTATTTGTATTGCACCGTCCTGCTACGGTAGTCACTGGCTACAAGGACAGAAACATCTGCCTGCAGATGACCTGGCTGTGACTCCACCTCACGCTCACACACACCTGATCCATCAATATTACACAAAGGTGAAAAAGGACAGAGCCTTCAGGACTCTGTGTTCTCACGGAGTTTTCAGAGCAATTCATGAAGCCTTTTAAATGCATTTGCCTCCTCGGAGATGTGCTTCAGACAAGCCTGCGTGATCAATGACCAAGAGATGCCCAGTCAGTATTTCACAGTTTTGGTAGACCAACAGGTCTGAGGTTACATATTAATAGCATAACCCAGAGTCTTTTTTTTTCTGCATAAGAAAATTGAAGACAGGAAAAACAAATTTATTTAGAAGTGTAATAAATTGTGAAAAGAATGAAGCTAAGGTCCTGAGTTTTGGGTACTTCATAGCCAAAAGCATTTGAAGCAATAAATATAACTTCATGAAGATGCCAATTTATAGCCAATAACCATCACGGGAAAATGGGGGAGAAATATACACACACCCCAAAGAAAAAAAAATGTAGTAGTGGCAGAATGTTTTCTCTTCCATATTTTTAGCAGTGTTATTAGGAACTCATTAGGAATCAATTACCATGTAATATCTCTAAAATATCCAATTATGGTTGTGTTGTCCAGGGACATAATTTTAAAAAATGTTCCTTCATATCACATGGGCCTCTTCGAACAAAACTAGAAGTCTGCCCTTTTTCTCCCACCAAAAGGAGGTCAATTAGGGGCTTCAAGTTCCAAAAGCCCCTTTTTTTAATTTTTGAGAATAATCTTCCAGGGTAACCAGAGAAATTTGCCTGAGTCCTATAAAAATGCTGGCAGTTAAGCAAAATGCCCTCTTAATCTCCCTTCCTTTTATAAAGCTGAAAGCTACCCAAAGTGTTTATCCAAATCCACTCTTCAACAAATATTTGTGGCAAACAAAGACAAGGCATACAAAAATTTACTGTTGGCAAGGAGAGTGAAAAAACAATCATTCGTGAGAAGGGGGACAACAAGACCCTAAAAAAATGCAATTATCTGGCATGCCTTAAAGTTAGTCATAACTATTTTAAATGACTTTGCATACAAATATAAGTTATCCCAATGGGGAAATGTAAAGCCCAAAGAGAAATACCTAGAAATGATTGAGTTATAAATCTGGTGTTAGCGTTGGTGGAGCTACACAGTAGGGAAATGTATAGCTCCCTTCCCCACACTCCCAACCCACCTTCAATTCTTTCCTGTGAAGCATATTGACAAAGTAAAACTTTCTGGTGGTGAGAAAAAAAATAAGAAAAGCAAAACAAAACTTGGAAGCAAATCAAATAACTGCATCAGACAAAAATCAATAAGACTGATCTTCAACTCAATTATTTCCCCTCTGAGGATGAACAGCTTTCACAACAAGGTGTTTGTAAATAGTCTATTGGTGTATATATAGTTTGCTTGGGCATAGCATCATCTCTCAGCCCAGGCCACTATTTCATTCTCTTCCCAAGGCCTCACCGCCATCCCCAAGAGGTAGTAATCAGAAAATTATAAGGGAGGAGGTTGTTGTCTTGTCACAAACTGCAGATGGTAAAGGAGTAGATCTTATTTTGAAAAGCTTGCCAGAATGTGGACATAAGAGTTTTCAAAGCTTAAGTCAATAAAATTCAATAAGCTCAGCTCTAGTATTATTTGACCAATTATTAATAATAAAGGAGAACTTCAAGTCATCTGACCCCATGTAATCAAAACCCTCAAGCAAAAGAAAATCCTCTTGTAGTCCCCTGAGATCAACGTCAGGGTGTTAAGAAACCCAGGGCAAAGCAGGCCTTGTGCCTTGGGACACCAAACTTTTGTTTTTAATACAAGTCAGACCATTGTTTAAATAATATCAAGGTGAGATTTATAAGAGACACTATAAGAGACATATCAAGACTATAAGGTTAATGATAGCCATAGGCCCACTCAAACACCTCACAGGGCTGGCACTGTGTCAATTTTCAGTATGATCCAATCCGGCCTGAGGATTTCCAGCCCTGGCCAAGAGATTTCCAGAAGGCCAGACCACCTCAGCACAGATGCAGACCCTCACTAGAATAGCTTCATAGACCCTTACTAGAATAGACCCCTTACAGACCCTTACTACAATAGCTTAAACTCCCTTTATGAAAAAAAAAAAAAAAAAAAAAAAAAAAAAAAACACCTGGTCACTGACCCAGACTGAACACAGGTGTAAGAAAGGGGTTAAAGATTCCCCAAACTCCAAGAATGTTCTCCAGATGGAGATTCCCCCCCCCCCACCGAGTTAGGAGGTCATCGGCCCCACTGACTGCGTCTAACCTGTGTGCTGTTCCCACTTGCCATCTCATGAGAGCTCTGCCAGAGTAAACCACTGGGGCATCAGATGGTGCCTAAGACTCACCTTTGACTCACACACAACTGAAGGGGAGAAGTTGTCCCTGGGGAAGCTGACAACTGGGACCACCAGAGAGCCTTGAATGGGACACAAAGGCAGAGGCGAATACATTTTGGAAGAGTGGTCATCAGAAATCTTGAAGAAAAAAGGCAAGAAATCACAAAAGTGAAAAAATGAGAAAAAGTGTTCATTGAAGGGCATTTCTTGGGTGGATTTGCAAGTGTGTGACCACCTCCTGTCCTTTGTTTTCGTTTTAAAGCATTAACTCAAAAATTCCTTCTGACTTTTTCTCTCTCATAGCAGTATGTGATGGTTACAGGAATTCGGGGTTACCTATGGCTCCCCTGCACCATGCATTAACATTGGCTCTTCTTTAGAGAGGGAGCCACATTGCAAGATAATGTGTCCATCCTGGGTAACTGAAAAACACTTTCAAGGTCAGGGTTGTGGTCAGGTTACCTTCATCCTAATTGCTTAAACTTTTCCCAACCTACAGTCTTCTTCAGTGATTGGTGAGGTTCAGAATGTTGTTCTAATAAAATTTTCTTTTAGTCATCTTAGGAAGTGCTAAGAGAGCAGAAAGGAACAGTTGGAAAGATTTTTTTAACAATGAAATCCAGAAGTAGTTGTGATTTGAGAGTAGGTCAGAGGAAGAAGAAAATTCTAATAATAAAGAAGACGCAATTAATGCAGAAAGTGGCAATCCCCATACCTTCTGGCTTATTAAGGATGTGTAGTTTGTTTTTGAATTTCTTTGTTTTTGAATTTGTTTTTGAATTTGTTTGTTTTGCATTAAAAGATAAAAAGTCATGAAATAAACTAGGAAGGCAGTGAAAATCGAGCCCCTCTTCTGGCCATTTTGGCAGAGTAGAGGCCCCTGGTGGAAAACGGTAAGTGCCGGCAATGGGGTGATAGCTCACAGAGCCCACTCGGTGCACAGCTGAGGAATAGTGATGTATCCTCTGGGCAAGGAGAGTCATTGAAGGTTTTGGGTGGTGTGAGTTGTGATTTAGAAAGTTCCCTGGGAGCGTTGGTCTTTGATGAACCGACGGGGAGACACCATAGGAAGAGGGACCAGCTAGCAAGCTACTGTGATCGTACAGACAGGAGATAACAAGGGCCTGAAGCCACCAAGAGAGTAGGGGTGTGGGAGGATGGACACAAGGAAGCCCCAGAAGGACAAGCTAGACAATAAGGTGCTATGTTTGGAACATGCTGGTTTCCAAGTGCTGGGGAGATGTGAGAGTGGAAATGGCTAATCGACTGTTGAAACACTCAAGAGAACAAGGTCAAATTGATCAAGTCTCTGCCAGGCTCCCGACCGCTTTAACTAGGTATGAAGTATGGAAACAGAGCAAATTCATCTATACAAGCAAACACAGGCAGTCTGCTGCAAAAACAGACAAACAAAAACGGACAAACGGCTCTTACGAGCAGCCCTGCTCGGTCAGCCAAGCCCAGAAATGGCTTCACATAAACCTCAGCCTCATTCATTTAGTAAAATCTTTCCCCTTGTACTCGGGTTTCTCAGCAACAGCGCCCGGCCAGTTGCTAGGTTGATCCAGTAACCTATGGCCTCTCTCCCTAGGTGAGGGGATCGTGGGCTCATGAATGCTGCTGCTGATGCAGGCAGTGGCCTCTCCCGACCCCCAGAAACACCTGCATCACGCTGCTTCCCCTCAGCCAATCTCTGCACACCTGAACTCCGGCTGTTCATTGCCCTGCCAAGACAATAGCCGTCTTAATTCTCAACCATCTTCATGGCCACCAATTTGGGAAAAATGACTTCCTCTCGGTAAGAATTTCTAGAAAACTTAAGAAGAGTCTGAGCCTTGGCTTTGTCTCAGACTGCATTTCATCCAGCTTCAGAGAAAACCGGGAGCTCCTTTCGCTTCCCCCTCGCTCTACTTCTTAAAACTACAAGTTAAAGATACTGGGAAACATCCTACATGTCCATCAGTATGTGATCAGTTAATGAAGTACGGATTCTCCATGCAGTCAAGCACCATTCAACACTTAAAAAACGAGGCAGATCAACATATACTGATATGTGACGATCCCTATACTGATAAACGAAGAAGATGCAAAATAGTATGCATCACATTCTACCATTTGAGCCAGGAAAGGGGCTCTAGATGCTGATATTTGTATCAAAACGCTGCAAGCTCTGATTTGGTGGGGGAGGGCAAGGGTAATATACATAACCTAAACTTTTGTACCCCCATAATATGCTGAAATAAAAAAGAAATAGGGATTTGGCAACAACAACAACAAAAAGCTGCAGATGGACCCTATTTTTAAGCTGTAAAAGGTCAACCTCAGAATGCAGTGCCCATAAGTTTGCCCCGGTCTTGTGAGTCAGGGGAAAAGAAACTTATAAAATAATTCCAGTCACTACTTCTTCCATCTTACCAAAATTGATACAAACTAGTTTTTTGCTAGTATCTTGTTACCAGAATACCACTTTTTCCAATTGCACACCAAGAGCAGAGATTATTAACTCTGCAATTTTATTCCATCAGGGCTTTTCAAAATTGTACTTCCTGCCAGCCACAGAGGTTAAATAATGAATTGTGAATGGCACAACAATGAAGAAATTCTCAGAATGAATTTATGTAAGCTCCAAATAGGTTTTCTTGGCAGGGTAGAGGGGGCCAAGGGAAGAGACGCCAAGCATTCAGAATGTGAAGGTCACTCAATTGAATTTTATAGAGCAACAAGGAAACCCCCAAAGCCTCAGTCTCAGAATTTACCCAAATTCCACTCAGTGTTGTTAAGCCCAAGTGTCTGGGAGATTTTAAAATTAAATGCAATGGGAATCATTTGCAATGTTGCTTGCTGCCAAATTACCTTACTGGGAATCGGAGCCTCTTTGGAACTTCCACCAAAACGGAATTCGTTAGCAGACTCTGACCTGGGCATCCATGCAGAAGGGAAACGGGGTTAGAAATGGCTGGTCCCGCCTCACTTTCCTTATGATGAGTTCACGGGGAATTGGTGAGGCCTCAACTCAGGTGAGTCTACCAGGTGCAGGTCCTTGAGAGGCAGAAGGTGGGGGTAGCAAGTTTTAGGAGTAGCCGAGGAGGGCTAACAGCTGGGCCTGGGCTCTGGCTGCAGCACGCAGGCACTAGGAAACCATATTGATGCCGTAACAGCAGCTGGGAGCTTGTTAGAAACGCAGAATCACGGGCCCCACCCCAGATCTACTGATTCAGAATCTGCATTTTAACCAGATCCCCAGGTGATTCATATCCACAGTAAATTTGAGTAGCCCTGAGGGTGAGTAGAACGAATGAGAAATGTTTGCTACAAACACATAATGAAGAGTCTCTCCCTTTTCAGCCTAGCCTTGCAAAATGTTTAAAACTTACCATTTTCTCAAGTCTTGGCATGACACGAATGCTTTGGAAACACACTCCTGCAGAGATGCACAGTATCCCAGCTCTCCCGGGGTCGGGGAAGGAAGCCTGCAACAAAGGCTCTGTTCTGAGCTTAATGGCTAACACCGTGGCCCTTTCCAGACCTCACTCTGCCCACGTGTAACACAAAGACTTTAGAACTGGACCATCTTCTAAGCACCCTCCTAGGCAGTGACGTCTATGGTGCATTCATGAGAAGAACAGTAGCTGCTGCCAGGTCCCCACTTTCTCTGCTTCATTGCCCCTTGGATTAGACCAGGCCTTTCTTGCCAGAACTCTCCTTTCCTCTTTTTGGCTTTCTTGGTTGCGTCAGCAGCCCTTCATCCTGCTAGAAGACCTCACGTTTTTACATTGAGGACAGCTGTGCTGCATTTCCTGGACCTTTTCCTTCAGGGAGTCCTCTTAGACATGGATGCCTGGAAGTCTAAGATTCCATCAGGAAAACAGACTCCTTCCCAGAAAGATGGATCCCTCTCTCTCTCTCTCTCTCTCTCTCTCTCAACACACACACAGAGAATTTATGAAGACGAATAGTTTTTTGGTGTTCATCACATAGTTTTAATCATCTTAGTTTTCTACAACCCACAGTGGCTGTAAGCACAGCTGATTATTCTTAACATAGAATCTCAGGATAAAAAGCCTCCTTAAAGATCAAGTACCCCAACTTCTATTTAATATCCCCTTTACAATACCCTGACACATCTCTTAGTCTCTGTTTGAGTATCTTTATTATCGGGAAAACCGAGTACCTCGATGGCAGCCCACACCATTCCACCTGTTCTCTAGAAAGTTCCCTCTGTTCATGGGTCACAGATCTGCCTTCTGGTCACTCTACCCACTAGGACTGGTTCTTCATTAAGCCCCATAGCACCCCTCTTGTTCAGAGTAGACTTCCAGTTATTATTCTCTAAATAAGCACCCTGTTTCTTCCAACGTTGTTTAAAATCTCTTTCGTAGGTTCACATCCCTTTTAAAGAGTGGCACCTGGACTTGAAATCGGTATCCCAGGCAGGATTCAGTCATGGGTGTTTTGCTGGTTCCTTTCTGAAAAGGAACTGAAAGGAAAGTATGACGTGGCAGGATGATTTGTTGAGACACTAGCTAATGTTTTGTTCTCCCTATTTGTCTCTCCATGCCACCCCGACCACGTAGTGGGAACTTTGTGCTCCTGTATCTCTGGGGAGGTTGGTGTTGCAAAGTCAAGAGCAGATGTTGTCCCCAGAACACTGATGCACTTGGCTTTCCTTTTCCAGGATCTTCTACTTCTTGGAAGGCTTGGAGGTGGCAGGAAGAGCAGAGAGAGGGGGGTGCATTTGAAACAAGAGAAAAAAAGAGGAGATGCCCCAAGAACAAAAGGAGGTGAAGGTGATCCACAAGGTCCTGAGACTTTTGCCATTGTGGTACCTGAGAGATGTGACCAGATCTTGCAGAGGAGAAAGGCTGCCTGGGAAACCGAGGGGACTGGACTATAGTCATTGGCGATTCCACCTGAACTTGGCACAACAGCAATGGAAGTGCTGTGTTCAGGAGATCCCACCCTCCCCACCTCAGGCTTCACCATGGAGATTTCAGCAGAGGTCACGACAGGCTAAAAACAAAGGAGTCTTTCCACCATTTTCTGGTCACAACCTCTATCGCTAAAACTTGGATGTTACCGCTGGGAAGGGGAGGGGAACCTCCAAAAATGACTGAAAGTTACTTTCCTGACAGCCCACCTGCTTGTAAGTTCAGAGCATGATTTAGAGAAAATAAAATACATTGATCTTTTTAACACTTGCATTTATTGTTTAAAATGCATTTCCATTATAACTGTAAAGTATTGTGAAGGAACTCAAAAGAAAGGCATCTTGCCTCCAATGCTATCTAATCTGGAGGTAATACTTTGATTTTTCTTGGCGATGGAAGGAATTTCAGCCCAATATAAAGCAATGTGATCCCTTGTCATGTCATTTTATTTCTCTGTGTCTTACTTCCCTCCTCTGATAAATAGAGATCATAATGCAATAACTTCCTAAAATTAATGGTACAATTCTAGGTTCCCATGCAAATGGCCATATCAAAATTTTAAATAAACATAGGATTTGTAGAGATTGTTTAGGATATGGGTTAAAAGCTTGGGCTGCGGGTCAGAGCACCTGTGTTTAAACTCTGGCGCTGTAAGCCTCTCTGTGTGGCTCTGGGAAAGCTAGTTACCCTCCCATCACTTCAGTTTCTTAATCTACAAAGTGTGGATAAGAGTAGTAGTCGATCTATAGGGTTTTTTGAGAATTAAATAATATCCATGTAATGTTCCTAGCAAAGTACTTGGTACCTGGTAAGTGCTAATTAACTATTATATATCGAGGAAATTGGGGTGAAAACATTTTGCAAAATTAAGCACATCACACAAATGTAAGTCATCATCATTATTACGTACTTGCTATTTCAGTTGATTTGAAAAGAAATTTTCTCATTTTTAAAAAATAAATTAAACATCTGGACCTAAACCATATATAATTATGGCAACAAAAGAAGAGAAAATGTTTAAATCCACAGATGGGGAATATTACTTATATTGGCCTAAAAATAACCCAACACTGCGCTATAACTCAGATCCAGTTTCCATAAATATTCATGGGATGATTAAACGATGGAGTGTTGAAGTACAGTACTCAAAACTTCTATTGTGCATATGTGTCTGAGTATGAACATCTTTAAAGTTAAACAGTTTTCCTTCATCTGCCAGGCATCTACCAAGGTCTAATCAATAATTCATCCTGGCAAAGAAACGCATTACTCAGCCAAGGCTATGATGCAAATCCCATCAGGAAGCCTTCTTTTGGTTAAAAAAGATAATTGAGTGCAAAGTGAATAATCTAGCTCTCTGTAAATCATTCATTCCAGGATTAAACATTATATATTTATCCATTAAATATGCATCGTAGACCTGGACATGTATTAACTTCCATATTGCTTGGCCCTGAGGGATGGCCAGTCCATTGTTCTTGGAGTCTCTCTGAGGCTACCAAGTCCACGTACAAGTGAAACAAAGGAGTTTGAGAGAAGCCAAGAGTTTAGAGTTGGAAGTCCTCAAAGCCCACCTTTCACATAATCTGGGCATCCATACCTACTCTGAGGGCTGGTCATCTTCTTCTGTGTGAATACTATTATGGATGGGGAATTTGCTACCCATTTTAGTTAAAACTCTTCCCATTTCAAATGGCAGAAAACCCAACCCAAATTGGCTTAAGCAAAATGGAAATTCACTTTCTCACAGCATAGATCATGAACCATCTAGGATCATAACTTCAATCTTGGCATGATCAAGACTCAACCTATGTCACCAGGGTCTGGTTTTTATTCCCACATGTGAGCTCTGCTTCTTCCCAAATAGGCTCTCTCAGTGGGATAGCACAATGGCAGCCTCCCATTCTCTTCTTTAGGGCCAGCATCCTCAGCATCCTGGATAACTCAAACAAAAGTCTTAGGACTGCATCTTATTGGGGTGTGGGGAGTAAGGTGGGGTCATGCAGTGCTCTGATTTGCCAGGCTCAGCTCTCATACCATTGTTGGATGGGGGTTGAGTCAATTCCAAGGGGCCTATAAATAATGAAAGATCAGAAAAGGGATATCAAACAAATCCAAATGGACAAACAGAACAAATGAATGCTAGATGCCCAAAACCTTGCTCTCTATGATGTTCACCACTGTAAATTATTCAGTAATACATTTCTTTGGTGAAACAGAAATCAATTTCTGGAATTTCTGTTGCCAGTCCTAAATTTACCTTCTGGAATCACATAGAACAAGACTACTTCCTCTTCCCAATGGCAATTCTTCAACTCTTCATAGATAGACATTGAATTTCCCCTGGTCTACTTACTTCCAGGCTAAACATTACATACCAGGCAGTAGACTATACAGATTGGAAATAAATCAATACATGCTATTAGCTAGACAGTAGAGTCTTACTGTAGAAACTAAATATAACTTTTAATTTTTGCTCTTTTCATCTTGGTTTTGAAGAAAATGGCTTTATTAATAAATTTGTTAATGATAAGCGTTGGCAAGGCTATTGGGGAAATAAACATTTTCAAGGATGATCAGTTCTGATAATGCTGATTAGGTAATTTGGACCAACTATCCTACATTAGACACATAAAAGGTGAACAAATATTTTTAAATATTCCTTAAAATATCAAATCGCTAAAAAAAATAATTAAAAATTGGTAGACTTAAAACTAAAGAATATGCTAGTCCATGGAGGTAAGTCTAAAACTCAAAGTTGCTTTTGCCTTGGATGTATTTTCCAAACTGGAAGGAATATCAGCAAAATTGAGCTGTATTTTTGGCTGCTTCATAGAGCTAAAGGAAACATGCCAAAACCTAGAACTCACCAAAGTTAGGGACTTTGACAAACAACTACCCAGGATAAGCTAGGACAAAAAGGGCTATACTCTGAGAGTGAGTGTGAACCAGTAGGAACTCTATTCTCACAAGGGCTTGTAACCTGGCTCCAGGTCACCTAAGTGATTCATGGAACTTAAAGCCTTGAACTTGAATTAAGATGTGGCACAAAAATAAATGCAAGTTTTCTAGAAAAGATCACACATTTTTCTGAGCCTCAAATTATTCCTACAAATAATTTTTCAAATGCAATAACCTCCATATAATCAAAGATAACCAGGCACACAAGAAACTAAGACACACGAGCAAGAGCCATATTCCAAGATCCCCCATCCTATTGGAAGCCCAAAGGGGCACTATACCAGAGGCATGAAGGAGAGGCAAGAAAAGACGGCAAGGGACAACCCTACACAGAGAACCCACATTTCGACCATACCAGGTGTACGGAGGTCACAAGAGGGCCCGTGTCACCTTGGAAGAATTGAGGATAGAACCCAGAATTAAGCCAAAGCCATACCTCAGTCAGATAGGAGTGTCCAAAGAACTTAGCTGTGAACCAGGAGCAATAGCTGAGGTTAAGAACCAGAGAAAAAGAGGGTACTGCCCTGGGGTTGACCACAGTGGGCCAAGAAAGAGTAAAATCAGAGCTGAGCACTGGGTCCAAACACAAACAAATACCAAGCAGGGTGAGAATTTAGAAGAGGGTAGCAAGATGGGATTGGGTAGGAATCTACATGTCAGAATGTGATTCTCCGACTTCTGCTTCAGAACTCCACAGGGCAAGGAGGAGCTGCAGGACCCCATTCCAGACTCACTGACTTGGCTTCTCTGGGGGTCGGGCCGAGACATACGCATTTGAACATGTTCCCAGATCATTCTTAGGCTCTCTAAAGTATGAAAACCTCAGACCCAGGGATACATACTCAGCTTCTGAGATAGGACAGAAATCCCCATGGCTGGCATCCAGTTCTCCATGTACACTGGATGTATCCTCCCTGGGAAAACTACACAGGTCCTGCCAGCAAATATCAATAAACGTACACTTACAACTCTCAGCTTGCTAACAACAACAGCAGCACCTACTAATCATGGAGCACCCACACTGTGCCAAGCACTGTGCTGATGGCTTTACTGGTGTTACAACATTTACCACTTACAAGGAGGGTACCACTATTGTTCCCAGTTTATAGATGAGGAAACTGAGGCTAGGCAAAGCCAAGCAACCCGTCCTAGACTACCCAGCTGGGCAACAGCAGCTTCAGGTTCTAGGCCAGTTTGACTCCAAGACCTGTGTTCTTTCCACATGCCAATATGTGGCAAAAATTTTTAATAATTGTTTTTTAAAAAGGGGCAGTGGAGGTCATAGCATCAATTTGATGGTGAGTCTTCGGCTAATTAAGAAACGTGATTCACCACGGCGTACCCAGGGCATTTATGGTGAAGCCGGACCCTGCTGTCTTTTCTGATCATCTTGATCCCAGAGCCAAAAGGCATGGTCAGCATTTGCAATCTTGGTCAGGCCTTTTCATCATCTCAGTGAAGAAGGGTCCGAGATTAAGTTTGGGAAGAGATTGAAAACCAGAACTCAGAGGAACAGATTAAAATGATGTAGAGAAATCCAAATCCAGAAAAAAATAAGGCTTTGTTGATGAAGCTGCTGAAGGGAGATAAGATACCACCCTCATCTCAGAGGGAGGGGAGATGGGAAAGGCATAGAACAGAGAGAACCTCAATAAACATGGTGGAGAAGAGAGATAAGAGATTGAGAAAGGGCAAGATCAGGGAGGAGGATGATGAGACCAGGGCTCTCTGAAGGGGACCCAGGCCACCCCCCTTTTTCCCCAGTCTTTCAGCGTCCAACTTTAAAGGAGGGAGGAAAACAAATTCCTAGTATAGTTTAAATGTTCGATACTGATCATTCCATCTCTGTGCCTGAATACATTGCTTCCCTTGGAGATCTGGGTCTACACTTAAGCCTCTTTGAGAATATGAGACCCAGGCCCAAAGACTCTTCTAACTCCACGCTCCCTCACCCATCTCCAAGTTGGTGGCATTCAGACAGACTGGGGACAGAGAACATATCATCTTACCAAGGTGATAAGGGGGGGAATGGGAGCAAGCTGAAACCCACAGCTGCAGTCCTTGCCACCTTCCACAGGGGTGTAGTCATTAAGAGATCAAAAAGGTACCTTTACGCACAGCGCTCGAGGCCCTGGGCTTTGGAGCCGCTCCAGGGTTGGAATCCCTGCTCATCTGCACACCGGCTACTCTATCTGAGCTTCCATTTCCTATCTGTCAAACAGAGATAAAACTGGCAACTACCTCACAGAGGGATGTGATGCTTAAATTTAAAAATGTTTTTTTAAGTGCTTAGGGCAGTATCTGCTTACTGTAAGTGCTGAAATAATATTAGTGATGATGACGGGCCGTTATTAGATCACAAAGCCATGTGCACAGGGTGGCATCCCATAAAGATGAGACGGATCTGTTGGTGAGGAGGAATCAGGATGCTTTTTATTCCTTTTTTTTCTTTCTTTAACACGTGCTTTGTGCTGATGGAGGAATCGAGCTCCTTGATTCTATTCCTGTCTCACTCACTATGGTGGGAACGGACAGTCACTTTGCCTCCCTGTGATTCCATTTTTCTCCTCTATAAAATGGGGACACACCCTTCCTCTGACACAGAGCACTACATGTTTGCAAAGCTTAGAAAAGTGTGAAGCAGCATAGAAATATAAGGTGGGATTATTTCTGTTACTCTGACACTGCACTTTGATAAAGCCAACTAGTCTCTGCCAAGCTAATGAAGTTCTGCTATAGCTAAGAATTCTTGCTGTCATTTGCCATCACCTCTTAGGTCTGAAAGTTTCAGCCCCATTCCTCCACGGACTCATGACCCCTTACATCAAAGGTACAGTTCCACAAGCTCAAGGAGAAGGTGTGTATGTGTGTGCAGAATTTCTAAACTTTTTTATCTCTCAGGTCCACCAGAAATGACCCAAATATTTGGAATCGTGAAATGCACAATAAATATAGAAATGGCTTTGTAGACTGTAAGCTGTCAGGGAAGGGACTGGGATGGTCTTATGCATTTCTATACCCCAGGATCCCACAGAGCCCTTCGGCACATAGGAGCCCACCAGTGAGCTTGTGTCGGCTGAGCGAATATGGCAGAAATCCAGGTAGTCCAACCCAACAGCCACTCTGTTTCTCCCATGCTAACTCATCCTAAGTTTTGTTTCAATGGCAAGGCGCACAGCCCGGAGGATGAGTAACGATTGGTATAAACTAGTCTTAGCAGTCTCAATCTCCTTTGCCAAGGGCTGGCAATGTGACCCAGTTGTCTGGGCAATGAAACACATGGGAAAGTCTTCTAGTAACTTCTGTGGAAGGTTTCCCTTTTTGATAAAGAGTCATATTGGAGGAAAAGTTCATTTGTCACCCACTTCCTCTCTCCCTGCTTGAGATGCTTTCGTGTGAGGGCAACATCACAGTTCTCTTCACCATCCTGCAACCATGAGGGAAGAGCCAAGAAAGTCACAGTGACCTAATACCTCGTCCTAGGGAAGCTGCCAAACCAACCCTGAAACAGTCCCATGTCCAGGACTTTCGGTTGTGTGAAATAATTAAAAGTCTTTACTAAGTTAGTCACTATTTTTTGGTATTCTCTTACTTGCAGCAGAATGTGATCTTCCTGAGACAATGAATGTGCCCTGAGGAGGATCTCCCATTATATTTACATGCAGGAGGACAGGTAGTTGCCAAGTTCCTTGTTGTGCAACCAAGGTTACTACTTAACCAGTCCTCCATGTTTCTCTTATAATCTTGGCGTCATCTTTTCATCACCTCTCTGATGTCCTCTGAACAAATTAATAGCACCACCCTGACCTTAAGACATTCCTTCTCTGCTTATCTTTTCTGTTTTCTTATTATCACTTCCCATAGACAATTATTATATCTTGGTTCTTAATTACTTTATTGGGCCTCTTCCATAGTAATTGGTCATTACCTTTACTCCTCAGCTCTTCTTGAGTAATTTAATTGATCATTTCTTTAAGCAAATTCTTGCGGGGGTACTAGACCCACATAAACTTGTCACTTAGGCCAAGCTTTATCCTGATTAATTAGCAACACTACTTTCTGGCACAAAACCACCCTCACTTTAGAGCAGGGCTTCGCAAACATCGCTGCATGTTAGAATCACCTGGCATGCTTTACTAACTCCTCACATCCAGCTCTCCCTCATGCCAATCAAAGCAGGACCTCAAGGGGAGCCAGGCATCCATATTTTAAAAATTTATTTCTTTGCAATTGACAAATAATAGTTGTGTAGATTGATGGGGTACAATGTGATGTTTTGATCCATGTATTAGGCATCACTATTTTTTAACTTTCCTCACATGATTCCAATGGCAGCCAAGTCTGAAAATTAACACCTTAGACACGCACTTCTCAAACTTTAACGCACGTATGAGTTACCTGGAGATCTTAGGTGTTACAATGCAGATTCTGATTCAGTGGGGCTGGAGTAGAGCCTTTGATTCTGCCCTTCTAACAAACCCCCAGGTGACAACAATACAGCTGGTCTGAGCTCCACATTTTGAATAGCAACGGTTTAGAATCTAGATCTAGCAGTATTCTATTCTAACACTGGATCTGAACAAAGTGAACTCCATTTGGATCCAACTGCAAAGCCACAGGAATAATGATCATTGCAGTAAAGTCAAGAGCAGGAGCTATGAGTCAAAGAACTGAGAGGGTGGTTGTCTTTGATCTCTAGTTGCAAACTTATGTCAACCAACCATCCCTGTTTGCTGGGGACTGAGAGGTTCTCGGCATGCAGGACTTCAAGTTTTAAAACTGGGAAAGTTCAGGGCAAACTGAGATAAGTTGGACACCGTAGTTATGGCGGCATTATGAGAACGACAGAGCAGTCAAGCTTTGCACTTCTACATTCCAATTGCTCTTCCTGGGGACAGCTGTCTGCCTAGAAGTGAGGGGTGTGCTGGGAAAGACGGCCCAAGGAAAAGAAACACTGAGTTGCATGGCTGCCCCAGCAAGAACTTACTGGATGTGACTCCAGAAGGGCAACAATCGGGCAGATCCACGTGAGCTTTGAAAAACCCAAGAGTCTGAGTTTACAACATAGCCCCAGAGACAAATCGAGGGGACACAGCTTAGGTTCTTGCTGTAGCACTGGTTTACGGTGTAACCTAGGGCAAATCATTCCTCCTCTCTGGGCCTCAGTTTCTTCAGCTGAAAAATGGGAGTTAAACTGAAAGATGTGTGAGCGTCTTTCCCACCCTCCCACGCACTATTCAATATACAATATGGATAATAGTGCTTTGGGAGGCCGAGGTAGGAGGATCACTTGAGGCCAGGAATGGGCAACATGGCAAGGCCCCATTTCTACAAAAAAATAACAGAATTAGCTGGGTGCGGTGGTGCATGCCTGTAATCCCACCTACTCAGGAGGCTGAGGCAGGAGGATCGCTTGAGCCCAGGCATTCAAGGTTACAGTGAACTATCATGATGCCATTGCACTCCAGCCTAGGCGACAGAGCAAGACCCTATCTTTATAAAAAATATATATATATGTATGGATAATGCATATAACTGCAGACCAGCACCTTCTCAGCTCAAGCAGAGCGTGAACCAACCTTTTGTTTTGCAATCAACTATTTTCAGTGTTCTCCAAGCTACTCCCGAATAGCATTAGCATTCATCTTATGAGGCAACACTTCCCTTCCCTGTCCTTTGATGCTCAGAGAGCTGAGAACGCACAGTGCTTTTTTTTTTTTTCTAAGCTGTAACATGTTTACAAATCTAAATGAAACTCTATTTCCAGATCCAGTCTTTTGGTTTCAAGTGGCTTCCTCCTTCCGCTCTCCCCTCCACCCAGGGAGCTCACTTCTCAACTTCCTGTTTTCTTTAGAGAGAAAAGGAATCTCCCCAGCCACCCATTGGTGGATTCCTGTTAACCTTTCATTAAGCCCGCTGACAGCTGGCTCCAACTCTTTATGAGTTAGTTCAACACATTCTCATTTAAATGCGTCCCACCTGGCTTCATTAGGGTTCCTGCCAGGTTCTCCCCTTGCAGCTTCCTCTGGAAATGCAAATCAGATTCTGAGTAAATAATATGGGCACAAGGGAAGATTGAGTTCCAAGGGGGTTGGGATTGGAGAGCCATCGATGCACTCAGGTTGCCTGGACCTGAGGAGACTAAAATTCATTTGGGTCCAATGCAGCCCAATGCCACAGTGCCATCTGCATGCAGTCTTAAACTGGAGCACAGGCTGGTGGTAAGAGTGTGGAGTCCTTCAGGTCTGGTTCAAGACCTGGCTCTGCTCCAGGAGATTAGACTATGTGACCTTGGGCAAGTTCCTTCACCTGCCTCTACTTCTGTTTTCTTAGCTGCAAAGCAGGAATAATATAGCTGCTCCTGTGAGGATTCAACGAGATAATTGCCTTGAAACATTCAGTAGTGTACTCAGAACACAGTAAGTGCTTGTTACAGATCGAATTTTGTCTATTTTATGTAGCCTACAAAGGCTGGGGTCAAGGTTGAAGAATTAGGCTATTTTAAATCCTCAAGGTTTGATTGTGGACCCACCGTGTAAAACATCACCTGTTAAGAGTTGTGTACTACATCAAAGTCCTTCCTTGTGGAAATGGAGAAACGACATTGATCCCATTCCATTGTATTTCCCATGTGAGTTTTGTCTCATTTCGATTTGGAGCTCTTTAAGAGAGGCAATCCTCTCTCCTGGGCCCCCACACAGTAAATACTAGAAAGTTGTTTGTAGATGGCTACCAATTCATCCTGAGGACACAAAGAGGGGATGAGAGGAACGACTACATCAACAACTCCTCTGATCAAGGAGTCTCGGTGTAAGAATTATGCATTTATTCAAAATTTTGTAAAACCCACCCTCTACCCTCATTCTCAATCTGGCTGCCTTGTTCTAGCTCACAGCCATGTTTGTTAATGGGCTTGCTCAGGACATTATTTTAACTAATTTTGAACTTCAGTGCCTTTACGTGGGCACACACACACACTCCGATTTGTCACAGGCCACACCACCTCCCACGGCCTCACTCAGCTGAATCAGCCCCTGGCCCCCACCTCAGGCTTCTTCTTGATAGGTCTAAGGGCAGAGGGTGGAAAGGGCTGGGAGTCAGGAGGCAGGAATCTGAGCTCTGCACTGAGGGATGATGTCTCTGCCATAGCATGGACAATTAGGGCTGGAAAGGAGTAACGGTGGTGGTTCTAGTTAGGAGGCGACTGCAGGGGTCCAGGCAGAAAGTGATACCAGCTTAAATGAGGAGAAGCAGCAGGGCCTTTACCTGCTGGCACCGGAAACTCCTGACCCCTGCCTGGCCAACCCCATCACCATACAGCCCTGGCAAAGGGAGAATCTTTTCTTGAAATTTCAATCCACCTGTTAGGAATTATTAGGCTGTAATAGTTGCCAAATTCCAACGTGCATCAGAATCTCCTGGAGGGCTTATTAAAATATAGATTGCTGGGCTCCACCCTGGAGTTTCTGATTCAGTAGGTATAGAATGAGGCCAAGAATGGACATTTCTAGCCAGTTCCAAACTGGCCGAGGCTTCTGGTCTGAAGTGCATAGTTTGAGAACCACTTTGGGACATTTTTTTAAAAACTCAGGTGCACAAGCCATACCCCAGACCAATTGCAAAAGAAACTCTTAAAGGGTAGGACTCAGGAATTGGCATTTTTTAAAAGCTCCCCAGTTGACCGCAGTGTTCAGCTAAGCTGACATTGAAAACTCCTAGGACAGAGGCCATTACCAGTTCTAAAATGTTAGGATGCTCATGCCAATGTTTCTTACCCAGAGAAGGAGTTTCAGGAATGTATTTGGGAAATGACTGAAAATGCCCCCCTTACAAAACAGAAAAATATTCAGACTTTAAATGTTCTCTTGAGGAAGTATTTCCTGTCTTCTTTCTTTAGTTAGAGCCCAGTCGGTAGTAACATTGGTGGGGGTGGTGGTTCTGTGATGGTGGTGGTTGTTTTGGAAGATGAATAGGGAGCATGAGCTAAGTTAGGGTGGGGTGTATCATTGACTCACAAAATACTACAACCTGACTACATGTACAAAGTCATCTGGCTCCATTTCATTTTCCAGATAGGGCTATTGAGGCTCTGAGCCTGACTCTAGACTCAGTTTCTAAATAAATGTTTGAGTTTAGCACACTAGTCAAAGTCATTTTCCAGTATCTTAAGCTAACATCAAACAAGTCAAACCAACCAACAAACAAACCCGAAGAAGAAGCTACCAATCTGCTGCTAGCTGTTTCTATCACTTGGGCCAAACCTATCATTCTGCCCAACAGCAACAGAATAATCCAGAAGGCAGGCTGCCCTGGGCCAGTTGTTTCCCCAGTGCCCAGGGGACAAGGGATTTTTATTGAGGGCTGGAACCCTGTATGTGAACTAACAGGGCAAGTGCAGGAATCTATAGGCTGCACCAGGCAAGTAATAAGACTGATTTTTTTTTTCTCTCTTAAAGGAATGTCAAGAGAGTAGAAATCTAAAAGATGGCTACCCCTGAGGGCTGTGTGTTTATCCCATTAATGCTGCTATTGCTCTGAATGTGCAGGGAAGTGCTTCAGAGAAATGTCTTTCAGATCTAGTTTACTTTTCACATTTCTGCCCAACCAGAAGCCTCTCACGCAGGCGTGCATTTTCTATTCATTCATTCAACAACTGTTTGCTTTAATCACTCTCTCAGGGTTCCTCGTGCTAGTAGTTATTAAAGTTTTAAAAGAAACCTGTTCTTAGTGAGGAGCCAATTTCCATGAATTATATTTAGAGAAACTTATTCGGATTTCCTTGCTGTCACGTGCAAACACTGCCCCTAGTTGAATGTCCCTGTCATTCATCACATTTTGCTCCCGTGGACTCTCGGCTATTTCCAAAATTAAATTCCCCAGGCAAGAATTAAGATATGACACTGTGGTCACCTCTCAAGACACTCAAATGTGAAAAGGAAATAATAGAAAATTCAGAAATTTTAGAAGTGAGTCAATTACCATGTGATTCCATGTCACTCCCTGCATTATTAATGAAGCATAGACTCTGGGCTGCTCAGACCATACCCAGAGTGGGTCACTGAGCTCTGAAAGCTGGGCATAAAAGGAGAGATGCAAATACAAGGAGATGAAGGCACCTGGGATAGCGAAGGGAC
The DNA here is from genome assembly GCF_020740605.2 of Lemur catta. Taxonomy (NCBI): domain Eukaryota; kingdom Metazoa; phylum Chordata; class Mammalia; order Primates; family Lemuridae; genus Lemur; species Lemur catta. Next base: position 25,533,613 of record NC_059132.1, on the reverse strand, counting down.
CAGAAATCATGTCCCCAAAATGAGAAAATCTGGAGAGACATCAGGTTCTCCTTGCAGTATCTGGAGAGCTACCAGGTAAAAGAGAGATTAGACATGTTCTGTGTAAGCACAATGATTTCAGCTAGGACCAACAGGCAGATGGTATCTGGAGGCAGATTTTGCTTTAAATAGTTCTTAATCTCAGGACAGCCCTGAGATTGAGTGGATTCCCTTGGGTGTGGTAATGAGTTCACCGTCACTGAAAGTGTTCAAGCATACTGTGAAAGATCACTTAGCAGTGCTACTAAAGAGAAGACACAAGCATGGGCAGAGAAGGTGTGGTCTCTAAAGTACCTTTCATTTGCAAAACTAAAGCAAGACTAGATCCATAACAGCTGTGGAACAGGTGGGGCTTTTATAGAAAACAAAACATATTAAGACTGATTTTGACACGTCAAGCGTCATGCCCTCATCCTGTCATGCTAAGAAAACATAGCATGTTAGAGCGTAAAAAGGCCATCTTCATCTTCCCGTCCATGCTGCATGTCACTGAGGACATTTTTACATTCTCCAGCATTGTCTAGCCTGGAAACAGAAAAGAGGGGCTGATGAAGGGAGCCACCAAGACCAGAAAAAAACAAAACAAAACCAAAAAACCCCAACAAACCAAAAAACCCAGATGACGCTGCTAAGTTATAATGCAACTACCCTTGAGTTCAAAAGACTCAGAGTCCCTTTAGCCCAAGCTTCACATTTTACAGATGGGAAAACTGAGGCTTCAAGGGAGAAAGGGCTTCTGCCAATGTATTATAATAAGGAGATTAAAAAGTTCGTTAACAAAATATAAAATTATGATCTAAATGCATTTATTTACCTAAAGATCTCCAAGTATGATCTTGGAAGTTCACCTCGCAGGGCCTCAGTTTTCCTACTTATTAATATTTATTTGTAAATAAATATGATTGCATTGATACAATTAATTAGTGAAGGCAAGGCTTTCATTAACGGCCTACACCAAATCTTTTCATTTCTTTCCCAAAAAGCTATAGAATAAGGCAGATATCCAAAATTCCTTATTAGAAAATGTTCAAATAGTATTTTTTAAAAAACCCAAAAAACAAAAAAGCTCCTCCCATGGTCTAATTGGGCAGAGGAACAAAATCCCAGGAATAATATTCTACATGTTTTTTTCATTTTCCATACTGCCAACTCTCCTCTTAATGAACTCCAGTTTAACAATGTCCCCTTAATGTGAGTCACCCAGAGTTAAGCAAAGAATTTCCAGCACATAATGATATATCACCTTCTTTCTTTTGCATGCCATACCTCTATTAATGCCACCTGCCTTTGTATGTGCATTTTGCTCATATAGTGTTAATAGAGACAGAGGTTATTGTAAGCTAAATCTACATAACTTTTTCCCCCTCTAATGTCACATCTTTCCAACCCTGTGCTTAATCAGAACACAAGCACAAGTCATTAAACCACTGAGTAGTAGCTAATCATTTGTAACAGCTTGTACAATCATTACAACAATCATTCATGCAAGATAAATTACCTTGAGTGTTTCTGTGAACAATTGGTTTCCATGACTTTACCTGAAAAGACAAGGCCACGGTGTTAGCAGAGTAGCTATGGTAGATAGAACATGTAAAGTGCTGGGGGCAGGCACAGGCCAAAGGTGAGGGGTAGGGCCTGGCATTGGCAGGGTCAGCCATACCTTCTCCCAGGTCAAATGCTTGCTTTTTAAAGGACCCAGTCAGTGCCCATCAATTACAAAGTTGTTCCAACGTGGTGGGCAACGATGTTAAGCTGTTTCATTTTGAGTCATTTGCTTATCCAGAATTCAAGTACTCGCTTGGGTTTTAAAACACTTCTTCATGAGACATAGGCAGAACTTTCCAAAACTGTAACCTTTGTATGAGGGTTAACAGCGGTTAACCCTCTAAATTCCCTCTTGCAACTTCACCCAGGGTGGGTGTTGAAATATACAAGTTTCACTAGTGTTCAAACCAGCTGAGACGGTTACTAGTCTTACCCGATGGACTGCCCTGAAACAGCTTTTGTTAATGACAGAATAATTTCTCTCCATTTTGCAATAGTACCAGGCGCCCACGTGCCTATACTTTGCATGAAAACTATAAATCCTGTTTCATGGCTCCTTTCTGGAGTGTTTTAAAACTTTTTTGGGTGGCAGAGGTACAAGGTCATGGAACAGATTGAGAATTTAATAAAAACTATGGACCCTGTCCCCTGAAAAATACAGGCATGAACATATAAGCACTTTTACACACACTTTCAAGGGATTCACAGCTCCCCTGAAATCCATCTGTGGCCCCTGGCTTAAGAAAACTTGCTTTCAGGCAACACATAAGACCGGGACCATTCTTTTCCTCCTGGGACCGTCCTAGCCAAAAGAAGAGGCAGGCCAGCACTTTCTCAGCACTAGGGCAGTGATAATTATAGTACTTTGCCCTGAAGGCAGTAATGAGGATGAAATGAATTAGGCACATTCAGGACTGGCACAGAATATGTGTCCAATAAATGAAGGTGCTCTTATTATGTTTTTTTTTTTCTTTTTCCAAAATGTAAACTCTACCAGGAGGATAATACACAAAGCCATTAGCACCTTATGGAGAATGAGTTTCCCTATGACCTCACTGACTGGGATGGGGACTGACAGAATTGAGCTTCTTTGGGGAGGGGAGGAAGGGGAAGGAAGCAGAAACCACCCACTCTGAGATCCTCTTGGAGTCGCCAGGGTTGTGACGGGCTCCGTCTCAGCTGGTCCCCCTCCTTACCTCGTAGGAGAAACATCAGGAGCAGTCCCAAGAGCACAAACCCCAAGGAGGACGCAATGATTATCACCAGGTTGTTGAAGTTGGGCATTCCCATCACCTGGGGAGACACAGGCAAGGCCATTGGCCCAGTCACTGCTCGATGCCATCATGGCAGGACCACAGCCCAGCCCAACAACACCTTCCAATCAGCAACAGCTTAGCTACCTTCTGCCCAACGTGTCTCAAAATCAAAACAAAGCCAGCTTTACAAATCAGCTATTTTTCCAAACATATCTGAAAATCAAAAACATTTTACGCATATCCCAAAATTTTCCTAAGTCTTAGACATCAGGCATAGGAGGCTGTGAGGCTCAGGGGGTCAGAAGATTCGAAATAACTGTGTGGTGAGCTGTGTTTGCCACCGTCAAATCTCTTTCCTGGCCACTGCCTAAATCCTTTGAGCTCTCCCTACCCCTGTTCAGCTCTTTTCATGGCTGACTTAGGTTTCCGGAGGAAACAAGATTAAAAAGAAAATGGAGCTCAATTTCATATTTTCTACAGCATTGGTTCTCAAAGTCTAGCCAGGGAGTGCATGAGATCAAAATGATTTTCATGAGATGTTTTCGCCATTTTCACTGTCACTCTCTTAACGAGAGGTAGAGTTTCCCATAGGTAATGTGACATGTGATGATGTCATTGTTCTCATTTATACAGAATTTGTAAAGCAGATGTGAGCATCCCTCTGTCGTCTATTAAGCCAGGCAGTAATAAGGTTGGCAAAAATGTAGAACAATGGTATTTTTTCTCACTATTTTTTCATCTGGGAAAATAGTTGTCATAAAACATATGTTCTTTTTGTTAACATGTATCGGATTTGTTATTCTTGTTTTTAAATGAATTAATAAATATTTTTAAATTTCTCAGTTTTAAGAAACTGAGTTTTAAGAGTTTAAAGGGGCCCTGACACCAAAAAGTTTGGGAAGTGCTGCTCTTTGGGCAGGTGTGGATGCATCTTGCAAGAACTATGTCATCTCTGTTGGCTGGGCTCTCCTCTCTTCCCTCCCTGATCCATTCTCCAACACAGAATCCTGGGGGCAGTGGGGACAGTGGCCAGGGTAGGACAACAGATTGCCTGTGAGGACAGAGATCAGGGAAGAAGACAGAGGGAATAGGGAACCTTCCCATTTCATTTATAGACATCTGTACTGCCCCCAGTTTTCATTGGAATAATAAAAATAAATGAAGGGTACCCTCAGACAATAAGAGGAACACTTGCAGCAGGTGTTGAGTCTACAGTATGTCATTAATCCTGGGCCACACAGAAGGAACACACAAGGATTTTGCATGTTTTTTGTATAGTTTTTCTTTTTGCTTTTCAAAAGCATCTGCACATACAGAAGTAACGATCAACGTTATTTCTGCCAAGAGTACAAGTCTACAGATTCTTTAGCTATTTCATAAGAGTTGTGATACATTTCCCCACTTAGCCGCATCCTGCTCTCCCCAGCCCATCTCTGCAAACCTCTACTGTGGATTTTTTAAATCTAAGTCATATACTTCAGACACTTACAGAGTCTTGTACCCCTGTTTTGTTTTGCGCAGTTGTTGTCTCAGATTCTAGGAAGGAAAAAGAGAAGAAAATGGTTATATGTCCTGTGGGAGAATAAAACACCACATTCTGAAAGAAATATTTGAAAGCCTGTCCAGAATTCCAGCTTGTGTGTTTAATTCCTTAATCGCATCTTTCTTTTTTTGTCTAATTTATGTATGCATGTTTGTTTCGATATGGTTTTAATGTAAAGTTCATCTGCTCTACAACATTATCCCACAGGAATGTCTCCATTTTATAGATGGGTAGAGACATCGGACCAGCAGGCAGTTGGCTATAATTTTTCTGTAGGTCGCAGCAATGCATTCAGGATTTTTACGCAGCCAGAAAATTTGTCAGTGCTTCGGTTAACAGAGATTTATTGAGCAATTATTATAGGCCATGCAGTACGCTGGCTGTACCTTGGACCTCATAAATTTACATCTTAGTGCAGAAAACCAAATTTAAACAAAGAATATAAATAGCTGAAAAAATAATTACAGAATGAGTAAAAAATGCTGGAAATAGTATAGAATATGGTAGGTGCATATCATGAGGATGGCTGGGTTGTTCTGGAGGGTCAAAGAAAGCTTCCTTGAGAATGGGAAGCTTAAGCTGAGACATGGAGTCATTTATTCACAACCTATAGTCGAGTTACGAGGGAACCATACCGAGACTCCGCCGACTGCTAAGCACTGTTCTAGACCTACTGAGACTGCTGAGATGAAGATGGCATGCCCCTACCCTCAAGAACTTTATGGTACATTAGGGAAGAGAGACTGGAAGATTATTTCAGCCTAACAGACCAAGGGTAGTGATGGAGTGTGCACAGGTTGCTGGGAAGGGTGGGAAGAGGGAGGGGCATCCGGCCCAACATCCTATGTAATTCAGTGAAAGTTTTATTAGAATAAAGCTCCGCAAAGACAGAGTTCCTGTCTGCCTGTTCACCACTGGGTCCCCAGCACTGCTTGGCACATACTTGGTGCTCAATGAGTGTTTGTTGAAGGAATAACACCTGAGCTGAGTTCGGGTCATGTAAGAATGAGCCAGGCAGAGAATGGTGGCCAAGGCGTTTCAGGTAGACAGGACGCCATTGGCATCAGCAAAGCTTTGGGAACAAGAAACAGCAGGTGTGCAGGTCAACGGAGCACCTGTGAAGGTGTGAAACGAGGGGAGGGAGTGGCAGGAGGTGACACTGATGTGGGCAAGGAACCGTCACAGAGGGCCTTTGCTTCATTCTGGAAGTCCCCATGGGATTCTGTAGGCAGTAGGAAACCACAGAAATGTTTAAGCACGATCCAGTGAGGCGGGTCAGGGAGTAGCCAAGATGAAAGTTACCTGATTCGAGCTCTGAAATTCAGAGCTAGTAAAAATGAAGAGCAACAGACTCAGAAATGCTTCGAAGGGAGGTCAACAGTATATGCACGTTGACCGTGGGGGTGAGAAAGAGAGGAGAGTCTTAGATAACCCACCAGTTCCTGCTTGAGACCCCAGGCCATTGCCTGAACTGTCCACTAAGATCGGGAACAGGGGAAGGAGAGTAGGGTAAGTCCGGGGCAGGAAGGAGATGAGCTCATAGTTAGAGTCACTGAGTTTAAGGCTCCTGTGAGACGCATGTGAACACTATTCCCCTAACAAACACTTGGTATGTTTGAACCTGAATCCAACTCAGGAAAAGGGTGCCGTTGGACCTACTGATTTGGGAGTCATCGGTATCAAGGGAGCAGTTAAAATCCTCAGAGTGTATACGAAATCCAAGGGCTGCCTGTGCAGAGAGAAGAGCAGGAACCCCGGAAAACATTGGTATTAAGAGGTGGGCAGCGCAGGTACAGGAGAGGGGGGAAAAAAAAGAAATGATCAAAGAGATCAGGACAGGGTAAAAACATCCAGGAGGGATATAAAGTCGTAGGTACAATACAATCTTAGAAATAGAACTTAAAGACAGAGAGAGAGCATGAATGTAATAAACATCTAAGCTAACAATTACTGAAATTGATCATTAAATTTTCCCTCATGCTTCCTTTTTACTTAAGGCAAAAGGAGAAATGTGTGAGGTTTTGTAAAGCTCTTAATTTGGTACCAGAGAGCTGCTTTGTTCATCAGGGAGAGGAACTTGTTGAATGCCTAGAGCATAAAAACCAAAGGGGAAATTCAGTCTGTTTTCATATCCTAGAACTAAGTTATTGTTGTTTTTCTCTCTGCTATTATCCCCCAGAGCCAGAAATTGCAGGTAAGAATTCAAAACGGCTACCCCTGTTCTGTCAAAATCCTGTTGTGTTATAATCATTTGTGATGGATAAGCCTGAAATTGAAACCATCAAAGGGAAAAGCCAGCCTGGGTCAGTTTTGTCAGAGCTAATCTGTATTTTAAATTGGGATTGTCTAATGGGAGAGGCATTTTGCAAACACATACCCTGCTGCGTGATACCAAAGAGCACTTTTTTTTTTTTTGCTTGTTCTTCTTCAGAAAATGCCAAAAGCCCAAATGGGAAGCGCTCCAGGGGCTGCAGCATTGTGCACAGAATAGCAACACCAAGCACAAGTTGATGCGACTTTTCTTTCTTGTGAAAAGTAGCCATGCTGGGGGTTAGGGAACGGGGTTAGACAAGTCAGGATTACCGGTTTCCATGTCGTCTGTGTTCCCTTGGCCCTTAAATTGTCAAGGCACTGAGCTCTGACACAACAAATACATCCAGACAAAGGTAGGAACTTCCCAGAACTTGCTATTAATCGTAAAGCAATTCTGTGGGAGGGGAATTGTAGTCAGTTGAATAGTAACTCCCCCTCCCAAAATCATGTAACTATACTGAGAAATAGGGTCTTTGTACATGTAATTAATTAAAATCTCGAGGTGAAATCATCTTAGATTTAGGATGGGCCCTAAATCCAGTGATCAATGTCCTTATAAAGAGAGAAGAGGACAGAGAGACACACGCAGAGAAGGCCATGTGAAGACAGAGGTAGTGATGCTGCCATAAGCCAAGGAATCCCTGGGGCACCTGAATCTAGGAGGAGGCAAGGAAGGATTCTCCTCTAGAACCTTCAGAAAGAGCGTGGCCCTGCCAACCTCTCAATTTCAGACTTCTAGCTTCCAGAACTGACAAAGAATAAAAGTCTGTTGTTGTAAGTTTATGGCACTCTGTGTTACAGCAGCCCGAGGAACTAAATTCAAGAACATCAGCATGCAAAGAATGAGAGTGGCCTTCAATGGGGGTAATCAACCTAAGAACATGTCAGGAAATGGGTTCTGAGTACAAGCAGGAAGACTAAATCCAATGAAAGGCTCTAGCACTAAACTCAAAAGAGTGTTAATCTAATGTCTTGTTAGTAACATTCCATTGAACATTTCCTCCCCATGAGCACCCCGTGCTGCCAATGAAAAAATTGAGGCCCGTTAGGGTGGAGTAATGTGATGCAGGTTGGCAGGCTGCAGTGGTAGAGCTGGGATCTGAACCTGTCTGACTGACATCAACACCTTTGCTTTTGGCCTGGCGCTGTGGCTCACACCTGTAATCCTAGCACTCTGGGAGGCCGAGGCGGGAGGATCACTCAAGGTCGGGAGTTCGAGACCAGCCTGAGCAAGAGCAAGACCCTGTCTCTACTAAAAATAGAAAGAAATTATTTGGACAACTAAAAATACATATAGAAAAAATTAGCCCAGCATGGTGGCACATGCCTGTAGTCCCAGCTACTCGGGAGGCTGAGGCAGGAGGATTGCTTGAGCTCAGGAGTTTGAGGTTGCTGTGAGCTAGGCTGATGCCACAGCACTCTAGCCCGGACAACAGAGCCAGACTCTGTCTCAAAAAAAGGAAATGCCTTTGCTTTTAACAACCTCACTGTACCAAAGCTCAGGCACATCGCACCATGTAAATAGCATGTCCTGCCTACTGTGCAGGACAGTGATTTGCATTGAATCCAGAAAATCATGGTCCAGAACAGAGGTCTCTAAAATGGGCTCAGTGCCCACCAGGAGTGGGTTAGGCCATAAGGGGAAAATAAGCTCTTCTATTTACATTTATTTAAATCTCATCCTTTAAATACTTTTGAGGAGGATGTATTTCAAAATGTATTTAACATATTGGTATTGAGGTATACATGAACAAATCATAAATAAATGTTTTACTAAAAAGAATACATTCTTTTTATCAGAATACATTATTCATCTGGTCTAGAGAAGAAGAAGAAGTCATTTGTCTCTCAAATGCAATTTGTAGACTATGGTCACTAGCATAATGACACCCAGAGGTGTCCACATGCTCATCTTCAGAAACTGTGAATATATTACCTTATATGGCAAAAGAAACTTTGCCATGTGACTAAGTTAAGGATCTTGAAATGGGAAGAATATTCTGGATTATCTGGTGGGCCCAATGTAAGCACAGAGGTCCTTTTTTGCTTTTTTTTTTTTTCTTTTTTTTTTAAGATAGGGTCTCACTCTGTCACCCGAGCTGGAATGCAGTGGCATCATCATAGCTCACTGCAACCTCAAACTTCTGGCCTCAAGCAATCCTCCTGGCTTGGCCTCCCATAGGGCTGGGATTACCACTTTGTGAGCCACCATGCTTGGCCACAAGGGTCCTTGTAACAGGAAGGCAAGATGTTCAAAGTCAGAAGATGTGTGATAAAAGAAGAAGAGGTCAGAGAGAGAGAGAGACTTGAAGATGCTATCCTACTGGCTTTGAAGACAGAAGAAGGGGCCAAGAAAAGCCTCTAGAAGCCAGAAAAGGCAAGGAAACAAATTCTCTCCTGATATACCCAGTAGGAATACTGATTTTAGAGCTACTGACCTCCAGAACCATAAGATAATAAATCTGTGTTAAGCCAGTATATTTGTGGAAATTTATTACAGAAACAACAAGAAACTAATACAGAGACACCAGTCACTCACTAAGATCTTCCCCCAAAATGGTGGTTCTGGGGCTAGGCACAAGACATGAAAGGAAGATTCACTTTTCATTTAAAATTTTGTATATGCTTTGTACTTTTGCCATGTATATGTATTATGTATTTTACAATAAATTGAGATGTAATAACAACAAAAAATCTGAACATTAATTCAACTTTTCCCAAGCCCATGCATTCTGATTAATATTAGATTTTCCTGCAGGATGAGAATGTATTTATATGAGAAATGTGAAAATGTGGATCCCTTGGTAGCTAGAATTTTCACTGTAAATTAGCTTTCTGGCTTACATTTTATACTCTTGAGTTTTTGGTAGGCCTGGGTACTCTGGCAAAATGGAATTCCTGTGACACTTAACCCCAGATCTTGGAGCACTGCCAAGTGCTTGCCCCTCAGCCTGTGTCACTCTGGCATCCTGGGACTCTCTCTCCCATCACTAAGTACCTATCCCAGCCTTCCTTCCCAGCTGTGTGACCTTGGGCAAGTTATTTGCCTTCTCTGAGCCACAGTTTCTTCATCTGAAAATGCTGATATTTTCACCAACTGATCTCCTATGGCATTTTTCACCTTTAATTCTGGATGCCTTTTTACAGAGAATTGAATAGCCCAAGAAAATTATCATTATATAGTATTCTTTTAAAAGGGTAAAAACTTAGTATCAGGAATGAGTGTTTAGATACTTAAAAATATATACAGACATACACGCATACATCTTGCTCCCCAAAGAGAACTAAAAAGAAATTCTAAGACTAAATACATCTGACTTTGAGTGAAAATATTACAGACTATCAGATTATTTCTCTCATTAGTACTTTTGTATCATTTCTAAATTTTCCCAAATGGGAAATTTTTAACTGTAAAATATTATTTGTATCTTGCGTTCATCATTGGAAACCCTCCGAGATGCCTGAGTCAAGAGCAAACTCTTGAGGTGTGTGTCATTTCCCTGAAGCAATGCCACAGTGACCTTTTATATGAAACACTAAAAATAGTTGTTAGAAACCCAGTAACCCACAGCCAAAAAAGCGATGGATGGTGGTATAAGAAAGGATCCAAAAGATCCTTTCTCCCTGGATCCAAAAGAACTGACATGGAAAGATGTCCGTATATTGGTTGTTTTTATAGATCAAAAAATATTTTTAATAATGAGTGTATATAAAAAGCTGACGAAATCCTAGTATGGTGTATATACTATTTAATTATATTATGTCCGTGCAATGTCCTGTTTTTAACAAGGTACTTTAGCTATATAAGATATGACCATTGGCGGACGCTGGAGGAATGTATAGAAGACTGTACTACTTCTGCAAGTTCTTGTGTGTCTAAAATTGTTTTAAAATAAGGTTTTTTTGAAAATTGTTTAAATATCAGTCATTTTATATTGTTCAATCTAATATAGGCATGATATATAGTAGCTTTGCAGTAAAGATTTATTGAACAAAATTATTGAATGGATTTTAAAGTGAATTTAAAAGAACATGGAATGATTTTGGAAAAAAATTTTTAATTTTGTAAAAAATAATAATATATGTTATTTTGGTATTAGGCAAATAAAAAGGATGTAAGAGGATATAGCCAAAACTGTTACAGTAATTATCTCTTCCTTTTGTTTATGGGTGGGAGAGGTGGTTGGGATACCAAAAAATTTTTACTGTACAATGTTTTAACTGTTTTTTTGAAAGTGTATGTATTTATTCTATAACCTAAAAAATAAAGTTTAAATGTTAAAACTGTAGCATAAAAACACCATCTTTACCTGCAAAGGACTTAAAATCTAGTAGGGTAGGAGGCAATGTTTAGTGCATGTTCTAGAAGAGCCCTATGGAAATAGCTTTACATCTGCCCTTTCTAAGGAACCTCTCTTGCATCTGGATGGATCAAGGATTTGCAAGCCACAGCCTGAGGGCCAAATCCAGTCCACTGTCTTGTTTTTGTACAGCCTGGGAGCTGAGATTAGGTTTTACAATTTTAAATCATTGGGAAAAACTCAAAAGAATAATTCATAACACATGAAAACTATACGAAATTCAAACTTGTTCTCTCACTCAACTAAAACTATGTGCTATGTGCAGTTCTCAAATGGCATTCAAATTTTAGACTCTAAGTCTTTTGAGGATCCATTTTTAATATCATCCCCATTCCCATCCTATTAGTGGAAATTTGCTTTAAAATTACTAGACGCTTTCTCTTAGAATCGATTTATTGAATACTTAACCATGTGCCTGGCACAGTGATGAACACGTCATATAAATGATCAAATTTAATGATCATAAAACCCATTTTACAGATCTGTAAAGCGAGGCTGAAAGACGTTAAACCGATTGCCCAAGGTGACACAAACGATAAAAGGAAATTTGAACCCACCTGTGAATGACTCAAAAAAAAAAAATCACAGTTGTAGCCACTCTGCCAGAAAGGGAAAACAGCATATTAAAATCCTGTTTGAAAACACAAGCTCTCTAACGAGAGGGCTTCTGGCCAGAAATCAGCTGGGAATGAAAGCGCTCTATCTTCTTGGTGGGTACATTTTAAAACAATTATTACATATGTTGACTCATCATTGAATTCTTAGATACTGGGACTCATCTGTCTGTACTTTTAAAACAAAATTAGTTCTGAAATAAGTCAATTCAACGATACGATCTTAAGGCAATCCTAGAACTTTAGAAGTGACAACTGCAAGCCTTCAGAGAACAGTTTTCTTTCCTTTCGTGGGAAACCTCTGGTTTATGCTGCCCCCTCTGGATCACTAGTGGTATGACCTCAAAAAAAAATCCAAAAGGCAGCAAAAGGATCTAAAAATCACAATCTGAATATTTTAGAGTCGGAATGGATTTGAAAGTATCTCTTCCAATTCCTTTTTTTTTTTTTTTTGGTCAAGATATAAACTGAAATATAGAGAGAAAGGTTCATCTGCTCAAGGTTTCACAGTAAATAAGTAATACAGGAAATAACTACACATATTTGCTGACCTCTGCTCAAAGTTTATATTTTCTGACCTTGCTTGGCAACATTAACACAGATCTAGAATTTCAAAACTCCTTTTGAAAGTGGAAACACACATTTATTGAATTCACATACTTCCTGTAAATTCTGGAGGCCTCTACATGTCTTCAACACGCGGAATGATCAGAAAGAGCACTATACACCTAAATGAATAAACAAACAGAGCCTTACATACATGAGCCAGGTGTTCCTTACATCCACGGGCAAAACTGGGTGGGGTCCATTTTCTTAATTTTGAAAGGGAACAAAAAGTGTGTCATGTTGGCACCCAACGTGATTCATGAAGAGCAATAAATGGTGAGATGCTGTCACATTTCACATTTATGAGGTGGACAAAGGAAACCAGAGACTCTAGAACACCATTATTAAAGAGACATCCCAGTTCAGAACTTTGCTTCAACCTTCTACTGCTCCTGAGACACCCCAGCAACAAAATCTCACCCTTTTTGTGAGAGGCCAGAGTCACCCTCTCAGGCTCCAACCCTGAGAGTCTTGATAAGCACAGATAAGACCTCATTCCTTTCCTTCTTTTTTTTTTTTTTTTTTTTGAGACTGGGTTTTGTTCTGTCACCTAGGCTGGAATGCAGTGGCATCATCCTAGCTCACAGCAATCTCAAACTCCTGGACTCCAGCGATCCTCCTGCCTCAGCCTCCTGAGTAGCTGGGACTACAGGTACTCACCACCACGCCTGGCTAATTTTTCTATTTTTTGTAAAGACACAGTCTCGCTATGTTGCTCAGACTGGTCTCAAACTCCAGCCTCAAGTGATCCTCCTGCCTCAGCCTCCCAGAGTGCTCGGAATTACAGGCGTGAGCCACGGCACCAGGAAGACCACATTCCTAATTCTCCCCCTTGGACTCCTCTCTGAAGGGCAATGTCTAGGACTCTGCTCTGCCCATATAAGCTGATCAATAAATCTTGACTGAGGGAAGTGGGAAGGTTTGCATTTCACCAATAACCATCAATTATTGATAACAATAATAAGAAATGGCTACCATATACTGGGCACTCACAACCAGCCAAGCACAATGCGAAGTACTTGCTATGTTTGATCTCAGTTAATCCTTAGAAAATGCCCTACAGGAGACATGATTATTGTCCTCATCTCACAGTGGGAAATCTGTGGGCTGGGGAGGTCAGGCTACTTTCTCAAGTCACATGGTAGGAAGGGACAGAACAAATCTCAGAGCCAGGGTTTCTACCTGCAGAGCCTAAGCTCTTATCCTCTGGGCAATATGGACTTTGGAAAATGTGGCAAGAGCTCACGTATACTTGCTCTACAAAGATCAGTGCTGGAGAGTGAATATGTTGGGAAAGGATCCACTTAGAATGGAACCCCAGACCTCGGCTACCTGGGTGCGTACAGTTTCTAGAAAAGAAATCCTATATTGTCATTCATGATGATTATTATGAGCACACTGTGAGCGCCTGAAAGTGCTTTGTGTACTTCCACATGTTACCTCATTTGAGTTTCAAAATGATTCCATGAGCTAAGTAAACTTGGGTAGAATTATTGAAAGAAGAGGAAACGGAAGCTCTGAGAGGCCTGTACCTTGTGCAAGGCTGCAAAGCCAATAATGATGCTCGTACATGGTGGGACAGTGACATCTGATTCCAGATCCCAGTTCTTTCCCCCTCTACTCTTCTGCTGAGCACCACAGGGTTCGACAGCCCTCAAGTACAGATGGTAGTTTCTTGCCAAAGGGCATTTGTAACCTTTACTTGTTGACTTGTTCACAATGGAAAGAACAGAAACCTCATCAAAGAACTCGCTGAGGTTTACTCACGTATTCTATCCCCTGTGGAGTCAGAGACCTCTCCAGTGCCTAGAAACTCGCTCCCCCACCCCCCAGCTCAGTATGAGAGGGACGTGGTGGCCTGAAGAGTGGCCATCTAGCTCAGTTTGGAGCCATTAACGAGGACCTGTCTTAGGTCCGGCTCTGTGTTCTATTTCAACAACTCACACTTTCCTTCTTTTTCATTCTTTGTTTGCCTTAGCATGGACCTCCCTTAAAGTCTGGCAATTCTCTTGGATCTTATTTGGTTGATCTTTCTGAAGGTGAGCTGTTAGATGCTAGAATTACATGGATTCAGTTCCAACTGTATTAATAAAAAAAAATCATTTGTACGGTTGATAGACTAGAATGCTATTGTGAGAAAAATCATAAGAATCCACTTTTTGTCCTATTCCTTTATCCCCCAGACAGTTGGCCTACCGACTGATTCAAGCCTGTGAACAGCGCTGGCCATGAGAGATAAAACAAATCTGCTAATGCCTCGCGAAAGATGTTGACTTTGAAATCAACTGCATCCAATTTCTTTCTTTCTAACAACGGCGTTTAGGAGTAAAAATGAGCTTTGCTTCACTCCCCTGCCTGCCTCTGTTGCTTCTGCTGAGCTTGTACTGAGAAGGGCAATTCCTCCTACAACATTTTTATGCCCTTGATTGGTTAAGGACTCAGAAAATTGTCAAGTTCTGACAGGGCTCAATTTTATCTTTGCTTTAATAAAATAATGCAGCGTATGGGAATGACCTCTAATTTGGGAGTCAGAAGAGAGTTCTACCTAGGGACTAGTGCTCACTCCTCTTTGAACTTTTTAAATACCTCCATGCCTCAGTTTCCTTCTTTGTAAAATAAAGTGTGCTATGCCAGCAATTCCTAATTTCTTTCTTGGGATCAGGGCTGGGCTGGCTTCAAAATGATCTCCTGAAGAAGTTTGTTATACATACAATTTGGGGGGCCACCCCTAGAGGTTCTAATTTTGCAGATCTTGGCTACAGTAGGGTGATCTCTGTCTTTATAAGCTCCCTGTGACTCCAGCCCATGGCCAGGTCAGGTATTCCTGGATTAGATGATCTCTAAATTCAAGTTCTTGGTTTCCCAGTCAACTACTACCTCCTGGGAGGTCCATGTGAGATCTGATTATTTTCACACCTTTATTTGTTCTTACCTCACCTCCTCCTCTCTTATCTCCATTTCCAGACTAAACTCACCTCCCCCGTGTTTGACTCATCCCCCTCTTCAATGCCAGGACACACCTTGCTCCATTCACCACCCCCATCTCTCTCTGCCCTGCCGCCCCTCTAAATACCCTTGAACTTGAAAGAACATCTAACGTTCATTCTCTGGCGAATGCACATCTTTGGACTTAGTGGAATCCTTCCCCCACCCAGAGCCCACACTGTCCATTTCATGGGGACCCTGCCGCAGCTCACAGCCAGCTTTCTAAATACCTCATCCTAGAATTTCCCAGTATTTAACTACACCCTCCCTAGCCTTTGTCAGCCTGGCTTCCTCCACCCCTGCACTCGCACGGATCCCATCCCACTTTTGCTGTCTCCCTCTCTAGCCCCTTAGCTGGCTCCTCTTCTTCCACCACAATCTCCCCCAGTGTAATTATTCCTTCCAGGGGAGGGGGTCTCCCTTTGCACCTCTCCACCCACCCTTCATCTCACACAATACCTTTGGGTGATCCTACAGGAGCTTCAGCCATCCCTCCTTTGCCAAGGAGGTAAGGCAATAAAGTGTTTAAGAGCTCAGGTTCAACACCAAAGAGACCCAGGGTTCAAACTGGGGCAAATTTTTTAGCTTCTCCAAAACTCAGTTTCTTTGCCTTTATAATGGACATAATAATAGAAACCTCATAGACGCAGACAAAGCCTCACAATGAGATGATGCATCGAAAGCATTGAACCAAGCCTTGGCAAATAATAAGCGCTCAATAAGTATCACTCATGAGCAGTGACTTCCAGAATTGTATCTTCAGTCTTGAACTACCCCTTGTAAGAGAACATACATGAAAGCATTAGTATACTGGCAAGTCTTATAATGTGAATCATCATAGTAATTATTTTGATCAGAGATAAGTGCCAATTATCAAAGACACCCACCCAGGCATCCATGAGTCAGCCCAGACCCACATTTCCAGCTGCCTGTTAGACATTTCTCAGAGGCATTTCAAACCCAAGATTCCCAGACAAGTTTTACTCTTCCTCTTGGGCCAGTTAACCCATCACATTGACCCATTCTTCCTAGTGTGGAGAATCAGTCGTCCTTTGCTCTTTGGCCACCAAGTCCTCTGAGTTCTAATTCCTAAATGGCTGTGACTCTGTCCCCTCTCTCTGGTTCCTGCTGCCATCATTCTACCCTAGACACTCATCTCTTACCTGGGGTATTGCAGGAGCCTCCAGGCTTGCTCCCCTCTAATACATCGTCCACACTCTTGCCAGAGCAATTTTTCCTAAAGCAGAACTGAAAGTGTCATTTCCTACTCAAGAAACATGAACGGTTCCTCATGACTCTGGAATAAAATCTAAATTCTTTAGCCAATCACTCAAGTCCCTTAAAATCCTAGACTATTGCCAGCTTTCTGTCTCCATTAGATTAAACCAGACTATTAAACCATCTCTAAAGATACCACACTCTTAGCAAGTTTCCCTGTTTTTGCTCGTGCTGTACTCTCTGAAGGTCTGCTCTTCCCTCCTCAATGACATTTTCTCATCCTTGAAGAACCAATTTGAAGGTGTGTGCGTGAACTCATCCCTGATCCTGGCCCTCCTTTCCAAGATGGCATCATCTCTCCCTCTTTGGGCCTCCAGTGTAACTTTCCATTTCTCTATCCCAAAACAGAGCATACTGGAGGATGGTGCATTATGCACAAGCCTGTCTATCCCACTAAAGTGTGACCCCTTTAAGCAGTAGTCCCCAACGTTTCTGACACCAGGGACTGGTTTCATGGAAGACAATTTTTGCACAGACCAGAGGATGGGGGTATGATTTTGGACCGATTCAAGCACATTACATTTATCGTGCTCAAACCTCTCTGCTAATGATAATCTGTATTTGCAGCCGCTCCCCAGTGCTAGCATCACCGCCTCAGCTCCACCCCAGATTATCAGGCATTAGATTCTCACAAGGAGCACAACCTAGATCCTTCACATGCACAGTTTACAGTAGGGTTCATACTCCTATGAGAATCTAATGCCACCACTGATCTGACAGGAGGTGGAGCTTATGCAGTGATGCAACTGATGGGGATGAAGCTCCCAGATGAAGCTTCACTTGCTCACCCGCCACTCACCTCCTGCTGTGCGGCCCAGTTCCTAACAGGCCACAGACCTGTGAGTTTTATCTCTCCCTGTTTTACTGTGTGATCTTGGGCCAGTCATTCCCCATGTCTGGGCTCCATTTTTAGGCAGCCAGAGAGTGGAGGTAAGGATGCTGGGCAGGGCTTCTTTAGATAATATCTGCAGACCAAACACCTTAAAATTGGAGGAGGGCATTGAAGTAGAAGTCATGTACATGGAATTGCCTTATGAAATAAATAACACAAATCTGGAAGCCCTTGAAGGGCAAACTAGACCACAGCCCTATTTCAGCAGTAACTTGATTCTCAAGCCCAAATTATAGAGTGGAGCCTCCATAGATTGAGCAATGTGGGGAGAACAAAACAAATGAGAGGCAGCAGAAAATTTAAGATGTTCACCCACAGGAGTAAAACCAATAATTGAGAGTTCTGCAGAGCCATCTGAAAAGAAGTCAGCAAAAAGCTCTCAGAGTTATTCTAATAGTTGGTAGAGAATCACTATTATGAGATTTTAAAAGCTTTTGTAACTTCCCCAAGATTGTAATTTTGTCACTCATTGGCTGTCTCCCTAGTGTGATTAGCAGTTTAAAAAAAAAAATTATAAAGCCAAACAATGTCCACGTGCTTATCAGGAACAGCAAGTCAGTTGGGAGCTGGCGGCAGTGGCCTCCTGTCACCCTGCTGGGCTGCCTAAAACTGAAGACGTGTGAGTTGGAGTCACAACAGAGATGTAAAGCAAAGGAAAAGTAGGAACCCTTCGTGATGACTGTCATTTATGAGTTGGTAATACACTCTAGGCAGTTTTCTCACGTGTCTTCTCGCTTAGCAGCCCTGTGAAATAAACACTACTGTTATCCCCATTTTACATTTTGAGGACATTGGGATTTAGAACAGGATAGAACAAGTAACTCATCTGAGATTCTACAAGAAAACACACACACACACAAACACAAAATGGCAGAGCAGAGATAAAATCATAAGCCTTCAGGCTCCCCGATTAAGCTCTCTTAACCCCCACCCAATGCCACCCAGAAGGCGACGAAAAGAAAGGGCGAGGAAGAATGATAAGGATTGGGATGTTATTGGGCAGTCTAAGTAAGCCCGAGATAGAATCTGCAGGGAACTTAACCCCAGGTCACCTGATTTTATTTAGGAAATGGCATGGTCATGTGGCTCTCCACAGCCTGGCTTCGGATCCCTACCCAGCAGGGATGGGGTCTTTAGGGAGCAATTTGGGACCATTTCACATTTTCCTGCTACCAGGCAAAAAATAAAATTAATCCTAGGGACTAGAAAGTATGATTAGAGTTCTTAGGTACCTGGAGAAATAAGTTTGTGTTCTTGTAACAGACTTCTGAGGAGGGTGGGGGAAACCTATGCAATATTTTCATGCAAGTTTTTATTGTTTTTGTCTGTCATTGAATTTACGGTTCCTAACCATTTTGGAGCATTGCATAATTTTTGGAGAATCTAATGAAAGTCCTGGGCTTTACCCTAGAAAAATGTATGTACACACATGCACACACAATTATGCCTATCATTTCAGGGGGTTCATGCTCCCCCACCAACAAGCTCATCTGTAGATAACCTCCATCCAGCTGTCCATGGACACAGTTCAAAATCCCCGAAACCTGGGTGTGACTCCAGCTCTCCCGCTGTTCAGCTGTGTGATCATGGACAAGTGGCTCCACATCTCTGAGCTCCATTCTAGGTAGCTACAGTGAAGGCAAGAGATTGCTACCCTGGGTAATGCTAATTTTAGGGAATAGTAATTGACAAGACCCTCTTTAAGGATTTAAACCAGCCCCAACCATGGAAGCCTTGCCATCCAGAAATCACATGAAGAAAAAAAATGAGAAGGGAATTGGGAATTGTCAGCCAGGGAAAGAAATACCCATAGAGGCTGCAGGTCCTCTGAAGTGGGTTGAAAGCACTTTCATGTGAATGAAGTAGTCTTACTCTGCGAGAGGCTCCAGAGGGGAGCTCAGGAGGAAGCAGCACGGCTGGGTGTTAGATTGGGAAAGATTTGGGTTAAATTCAAGTTCACCATTTACTGAACAGGATATTAATCTTCATGGGCTCTAAAGTGAAGCTGGCAATAGTTACCCGTTGCATGGGAATTCACAAAAAATCAAAATGCATAGTGTTAAAATAAAGACAGATCTCAGTAAATGTTAGTCTCTTTAATAAACTCTCTGATCCTCCATGTCTGTGCCTATAAAATTAGGATATTGTCTACCTGCCTAGGTTTGTTATGAGACTTGAATAAGAAAATGAATGCAAAAACCTTGAGTATCCAACACATAGTTAAGTCCTTAGTAGCTGGTAACTGCAATTATTACTATGAACGTTTACTTACAAAAAAATAATCAGAAGAAAATATGTTAAATGAAAAGAACATGACCTTTTTTTTTTTTTGAGACAGAGTCTCACTTTGTTGCCCGGGCCAGAGTGAGTGCCGTGGCGTCAGCCTAGCTCACAGCAACCTCACACTCCTGGGCTTAAGCGATCCTCCTGCCTCAGCCTCCCGAGTAGCTGGAACTACAGGCATGCGCCACCATGCCCGGCTAATTTTTTCCATATATATTTTTAGCTGTCCAGATAATCTATCTCTATTTTTAGTAGAGATGGGGTCTCACTCAGGCTGGTCTCGAACTCTTGACCTCGAGCTATCCACCCGCCTCGGCCTCCCAGAGGGCTAGGATTACGGGCGTGAGCCACCGCGCCCGGCCCAAGAACATGTCTTTTAATTTCAGACTGAAAGGCCAGATACAATAAAATGAAATCTAAGAGTGTGGGGTTGGAGCTAGATTTGCTGGATCTGCCACTTGAGAGCTGTGTGGCCTTGGGCAATTTAGGTAAGATAGGAATATGAGCATCTGCTGAAGAGGGATTAAAGGAAATGACCCATAAAAAGAGCTTGACACTGACCCAGAACATAGTATGTGCTCAGTAAACCCTGGTTTCTTTCCTAAGGACTAAATGTTACTTGGAGACTGACTGGCCCTCTTATACCAAGCTCCTCTCCAGCACTGTGGCCTATGGATATTGTAGCAAGTGATGTCCATCCTGGGATTAGATCAGAGACAAGAGAAACAAAAATTACCAGGGATGTTGTAGAAGAGGGTAAAAATAAGATGACCTCTTGTTCCCTGTAATTCAATGTAAAATAGCCCAAGATTTAAATGGAATAAAGGATAATAGTTTTAGAATGCTCTGCCTACCCTCCATCACCTTTCTGGTCACTGCCTTCTCTTCTGCCAGAAAGAATAGTTCCCCACCCTTGCCGCATCCCATGGAAAAAAGAGGGTTGGGGTCTTTGGTACCCGCTTTCCCTTATGTTATCAACTCCTACTCCAGATTTTCCCTTTGCCACCGAGTTAGTGCATGCTCAAACTTTTAACATCAGATCACCTTGCATTTCATCCTCAGTAATAGTCTGACTTCAAAACCTATGCCTTTCCTCTCCCTCTTGTCTGTTCCCACCAATTCTATCCTCTGAGCCTTTGTGAGTGATATTACACTGCCTCTTTCACAGCATTGAAGGGTAGTGTTTCCTGGCTACTAGACAGATAGAAAGGCACTCAAACCCTCTGTTAATCAGAATAGGAAAAGAACAAGGTGACATTTTCTTCCCAGGAGATTGAAATAAGTGAAACAAATTATTTTTCTGTGGATGGGAAAATAAATTGGCACAGCCTTTTTTGAGGACATTTTTCTAAAAGTTATTAAATTTAAAAATGCACATTTTTTAGCCTAGCATTTCTACTTCTTGGTCATCACCCTAACTAGAGAAACACTCGCATAAATGCTCAGGGAGGCATTCATGTACAAGGATGGTCACTGCAGCGCTGTTTATAATAAGCAAACATTGCAACACCTTAAATGCCCCTCAGTAGACAAAGATGCTAGGAGTTCCCATAGTATGAAATATTATACGGCAGTTTGACATAACAATAGTAATCTACATGGACTGAAAAAGAAAGTGATCCAATATATAATGTTAAGTGAATTGTAAAAAATGCAGAAGGCTGCATACAATATGAGAACATTTAAAATATATATATATAAAACTATTTCTATAAACAAAACTATCAATTTCCATATCTATACAGACATAAGGGAATGGAAAAAAGATCTAGAATGATTATCTCCAACTAGTAATAACAGTGATTACCTCAGCAGAGGGGGTGGGAATTGAGGCCAGGGAGTCAAAGAGAATTTTCTTTCTATCTGGTTTTATGTACTTCTAAAAAAGTGCATCAGTGTAACGTTTGGGTCATCTAAAATAAATAAATAATAGATTGAAAAATGAGTAGGTGATCTTCCTACTGCCATTCCTGGCTTCAAGTCAGAAGTTGCTAATGAGAAAGAGAGAACTCAACAAAGGGGCTTCCAAGATGAGCAGAAGAGGGGAGAAGCCAGCACTGAGGCTTGTGGGGTGTTTTGCTTTCATCTCAGCATGCGGGAGGATGTGGGATGTGGCCACACAGGAACCAAAACAGCTGAATTCCAAGACAAGCAGGCAGGGGACACCACGGCCAAAGCCATACACTCATAAGAACGCAGCCTCCTTACCTCTAGGCTGAGGAGTAGTTACAGAATCCCTCATTTTCCACACCCAGGCATCCTGGGACGTTGAAACTTCAGTTTCTTTGGAAAAACAAAGGAAAAGAGAAAACAGACTTAGGTAAATGCCTGTCTTCCTGCTTTTGGTGACTTACTGTCCCCCATACCAACTTCTATCCTAAAAATAGAAGAGCTAATGTTTACCGAGCATTTATCATGTGCCAGACACTGTCCTAAGTGATGTATGGGCATTCTCTCATTTAATCTTCAGAAAGAGCCACAGGATAGATGTTATTCGTATTCCCATTTTACCAGTGAGGAAACTAAAGCCCAGAGAGATTAAGTAGCTTTCCTGAAGTCACACAGCAGGTAAGAGGCAGGGTTTGTACTCAGGCTGTGTGAAGCTACAGTGCACACATACATCACTCCACCATACTGCCTCCTTGCCTCGCACTATCACAAACACTGATTTACTTGCCCTGCAGATGTCTGCTTTCCTCTGCTAGAGTAGAAGCTACCATTTGAGGGCTCACTAATCAGGCACTCATGTGAGTCCTTTACATGCATGCAGTTAATACAACTCTACCAAAAACTAGGAATAAACTCCAGCCAGAGACCTCCAGCAAAAGTAGAACTGGGATCAAGCCCAGTCAGTCCTCTCTAGCACCCCTAAGGATGAGAGTCACGTCTTATGATAGGGTGCTCTCTGGCCCTGGGTAGAGATATGCTAGAGGTACGTTCCATGTGCCACCGTGGAGAATTGCATGAATCAAGAAAGGCTTCATAAACTATTCCTGTCATCCAGTGAAGACTATTATTGTCGGTGGCATCCTCATGGGAACTTTTTTTCACTTGATTAAAAGCGTTTACCATTAGACTGGCTGCCTCATGCAAGAGGTCCGATACCTCTGCCGAGGGCATGGCTGTCACCCACCAGCACGATCAGCTCATACATGAGTGGCTGCCTTGATTAAGCTTCAACCTTTTTTGGTGGCATTGTCATGCTAGAAGAAGATGTTAATATACATCATAAAAGCAAAATCAGCCAGCTGATACTTTGATTCTCAGAAACTGCATTATTAATAATATTTTAGTTACAGAGCTGTTGCACAATCTTTTACCTTGTAAAGGTGACTATGGCTTTGTATTTATGCTAACTATAGAGGCTGAACTATGATATAATAAATCTGTACCTTATCAAACATTTTCTTTGAGCTCCTACTAAAGACAGGACATGTGTAGGGTTGTTCAGAAGCATGTTAACCTGGTTTGTACTAGTAAAAACAATTAAGTCATTAAATTTTATTTCTGAATTTAAAAAAAAGAAAAGAATTCTCGCTCGCTCTCTCCTCTCTTTTCCTTTCTCTCTCTCTGTCTCTCAGACATAGGAATAAACAAGCCACAAATGCTGCCCCAATGTCAATTCGCCCCAGGTGGGTTTCGTGGCCCCAAAGACCCAAAGGTCATCTCTAGGCATCTGATTCAACAACATTCTGTTCGAGGTTTCCTTCTCCTCAGTCTACAACCTTTGGATGTGAGCAGGCCAGCGTCTGCGGTAGACTCAGTGCCTCCCCGAGAGTCATTGGTGGAAAGGAGGGTTTCTGATTCTGGAAGAGAAAAAAGTTGATAAAAGGCAGCTAGAAAATAACAGTATTACTGTGTTTGGGTGGAAGGTGAGATTCAGGGCTATTTTTATTTTTAGTTTATTTATTTAATTGTTTTTAGAGATTGGATCTCACTATGGTGCCCAGTCTCGACTCGAACTCCTGGGCTCAAACAATCCTCCCACCTCAGCCTCCTGAGTAGCTGGGTCTCCAGGCATGTGCCACCAAACCCAGCACTATTTTTATAATTGTCTTTGTGCTTCTCACTATAGTTTGGGTTTTCTTCAAGGGTTGCAAATAATTTTTAGCATCAAGGAATAGAAAGTACAAATGTGTTTTAAGATGGTTACAGCCCAAAGGAATAAAAAATGGATACAAAAGTTGATTGGTTTAGGGTTCAGGGATTTTAGGTGACTACTCAGAGGAAAATAGAATTAGCCAAGTCAATTTTGTGAAGCTATTTTAATTATCCTGGCCTTATGGAGGCAGCCGAATGCCTAAGCAGGCCTTCAAGCGATCTCATGATTGCTTCCAGTATTTTTACCTCAGAATCAGAGGTTGAGGCTGGGCACGGTGGCTCACACCTATAATCCTAGCACTCTGGGAGGTCGAGGCAGGTGGATCATTTAAGCTCAGGAGTTCGAGACCAGCCTGAGCAAGATCGAGACTCCGTCTCTACTAAAAAAAAAAAAATAGAAAGAAATTAGCTGGACAACTAAAAATATATAGAAAAAAATTAGCCAGCATGGTGCTGCATGCCTGTAGTCCCAGCTACTCAGGAGGCTGAGACAGAAGGATTGCTTGAGGCCAGGAGTTTGAGGTTGCTGTGAGCTAGGCTGATGCCATGGCACTCTAGCCCGGGCAACAGAGTGAGACTCTGTCCCCCCCACCCCCCACAAAAGAATCAGAGGCTGAAGCAGTGGGAGCCTGACAGGCCCTGAGCAATGGAGCTGGTCACTCTGTGAGATCCTCCAGATGCAGGGTCAGGAGGATTCCGGGGGGAAAAAGAAAGAAAGAAAGAAAGAAGCAAGAAAAGAACTAGCTTATTATCAAGGGATATGTTAAGGCATCTAGAAATACTTCCTCAGCCGATCTCTAATGCCCCTAAAGAATGAAACTGGAGTCTGACCCGGAGTAGCCTTTCCTGGTTCTTCACTGAGCATCTCCTGCAAGACTCCTGGGAACTCAACTGGAGAACCCAAAATGCTGACTTTTTGAAAACACAATGAAAAAAAAAAAAAAGAAACAAAAGAGAAACTGTAACAAAGGAAAAGGAATAGTTTAGTGAAACCACATCCTCACTGACCCCCCCAAACACAATTATGGGCTAAATTGTGTCTCCCCACCCCCCAAATTCATATGAGGTCATACTGATAGACTCTAATCCAATATGGCTGGTATCCTGATAGGAGATTAGGACACAGAGGATAGACAGCAGGTAGACACAGGGAGAAGACTACTACTATTTGGCCAACTACAAGCCAAATAAAGAGGACTTAGAAGAAATCAGCTCTGCTGACACCTTGACCTTGGAGTTCTAGCACCCAGAACCGTGAGAAAATAAATTTCTGTTGTTTAAGCTACGCAGCCTTTGGTGTTTGTTAGGACAGTATAACAGGCCTAGCAAACTAACACACACACACACACACACACACACACACAAGCAAGTCGCTGGGCTGCCCCATTCAGCGAGAGAACCTTGTTCTAAGAAAGCCAAGATACATCCGACCAGGAGGGAATGAATGTCCAACTGCACCGTGTACCTGCAGTAAGGAAGGGCCCTTCCGTGGCTGCCTCTGGGAGGGAGCTGGGGGTGGTCAGAGGGCAGGTGTTGGCTGCTGTCGTGAGGGCAGCGGTGGTGCTCGTCTGAAATGGCGTTCTGGTTGTGAGGTCAGGTGTGGCCACGACTGTCGTCGAAAGCACAGCTGTGGTTGTCGTCATGTGTGACGTGGTTGTCGTCACGTGTGACGTGGTTGTCAACACTTGTGACGTGGTGGTCGGGAGCGTGGTTGTCGTTCGAAGTGTTGTTGGGGCTGTAACCAACAAAAGAGATGCCTGGCACCGAGCAGAGATGGAGGAAAAGCGAAACAACATAAATGTATCTGGGACCCATTCAATCCTCTCCATTTCTGTTGCCCTCACCTGGTCCACTGGCCTGGACCCTTGTAGTGCCCAGTAAAACGTTGCATCTCCTGCCCCAACCTCTGAGCTTTTAAAATGACAAATCTATGTCCATCCCCTGCTTAAAGCTTGTACTGGGCTCTCCTTGACCTTGAGGTCAAGAACCCAGTCCCACACCTTGGCCCACAGGCCTCCATCTGACCTGGCCCTGCCTTTCTTTCCATTTTCATGTCTCCACTTCCCTCTTCTCACTCTTTTCCAGCCAACAGATCTTCCTGCAGCCCTGAGAGCACAGCTTGGAGCACATCCGGGACCTTGCAGCTGTAGGAACATTAGCACTTGCTGCTGCCTGTCCTCGTGCTTCACCAGGCTGACTCCTGCTTAACTTTCCTGCCTCAGCTCATGGGTCGCTGCTGCAGGGAGACCACCCAGATTCTGCAATAACAATCAGGTGTCTCTGTTACGTGCTCTTGTACTTTACCTTCTCAGCCTTCATTGCATTTCATAACTACACATTTATTTTATTATTATTGCTTAATATCTGTTTCTCCTGCTATACTTTAAGTGCCCTGAGGGGAAAATCTGATATTTTTGTTCTCTGTGACAAATCCAATGCCTGTCACAGTGACTGGCACATAGTAGGTGCTCCAAAAACATGGCATAAACATGTAAATGAATGACTGCATGAAAAGTGAGCCCAAAGTTTAAAACCTAGGGTAAGAATGTAGCATCTTTCGGATATTCAAGATGGGTTCATACCAACAGCACTCACCCCCTGAACATCTGAATTTGGGTTCATCAGCCACAGTTTATTGTATAGATATCACCCTCTCTGGAATATGCCAAACTTCCATGGACTCTAATGGACCAGAAAGACACCATTTGTTCCAGATGGACTTGGAAATGACCCTGTAGAGTATTGAGGTCAACAATTATTTTATAAAAAAAAATAGCTGGTTATACCAGACTTGGTAAAAGAAGACTAGATTTGGAGTCATTTAACTTCAATAAACCTCATTTCCCTCTTCTGCAAAATTGGAGCAATACCGTCTACCTCACAAAGTTTCTTTAAGAAAAAAAAATGAATATACTAATATGTGTGCAAGTTCTCTAAGTAGATGCATCCACATCAATTGTTCTCAAATTCTAAAGTGCATTATAGTCACCTGAGAAATTTAAGAATATCCTTACCTAGACCCTGCCTTCTCAGGTGCTGATCTTGTTAGGAGTATAGCCCCAAATCCTCCAGGTGACATGGATGCAGGTGGAATACAGAGCTCACTTTGAGAAGCTTCGTTCCAGACAAGCACTAACGTTGATTATTGTTAGCGTTAGTCAACCATAGGCTCCGTGCGGCTCAGATCTTTAGGAGTCCCACCATATTCCAAATTTCATCAAAAACAACTGATAGTAATAGAAAAAAAGAGCACCTGAAAACTACTATGACTGTCTCCAAATCCCGTGCCCTTTCTCCTCTGCCAGAAGTAGCAAACTATTGGCTTACAGGCTGAAGCTGATCCATGGACACGTTTTATTGAGTTTGCACAGAATTTTTTTTATTATTTTCAAATCTGCCAACATGCAAAAATCAACGTTGTTAAGGAAGGGGGTGGGCTCATGCCACAGGCTGACTCAACTCAAAAATGAGGACAAGTTTTGAAGCAAGAAGTTTATTTTACTTTCCAGGGGAGGAAAGGGCACCACAGGAAAGAAAGGAGGCATGCCGGCCCCGAGGATGAGTGGCTTGGGCTTTTTATTGCAGTTATAAAGGGCAGAGTAGTTATTGTTGCAAAATGATAATGGGAGGCAGCTGGTTTTTTCTCGTCTCTGCTAGGCTGGCTTTATCTGAATGTGGTCTGGCAGATGGGGAGGAGGGCTACATGCCCTTTTCTGTCTGCTCAGTTCTTTTCAAGTTCTGTAAAACTAGTAAAGAAAACAAGGTAAGCCACAGGTGGTTAAGCAAACAAAGGGGCATTGTGTGCAATGTTTTTTTTCTTTTTTTGATGTCATATGGTTTACTAGCAATGCTGTCCTTTCAAACATGGTTCGCATAAAAATTGAGAGAGCTGAAAACACTGGGCCCAAATTTTTGCAAGCCAGTGATCCCCTAAATAAGTAGCAGGTGCCCTCTTCAGATTGGCCCTACAATGCAATTGTTCCCTCCCCTCCTTCCACTCAGTCATTGCTGTGGCTTTCTTGGCCCCCACAGGCATTTGAGTTTACCTGCCTACCCCATCGCATGGCTCCTCGTTTCAAATTCAGTCTTCGCACTCACTGCTTAAGCAACTACAACCTCTTCATCACCACCCACTACCCATTACCCTTTAACTACTGACACTCTCCTTCCAGACACCGGCCTCTTCACGTGCTCACCTCTCTTCAGCTGCAGGCGAATGTTCCTCTTTACATCGTTGAACCAGCCGGGCACCTCAATGCGGCAGCAGTACACACCACTGTCATCTTCACTGGGGTTGGAGATGGTCAAGGAGACCTGGCCTCTCCGGATAGCCCCCCGAAGGCTATATTTTGGTGACTTCCAGGAGATCACCTTCGTCCCATCAGTGCTGATAAGTTCCTCGTTGCATCTGGAGTTGGGACACTGGCCTTTGCCCCAGCACATGCTGTTGTACTCAGACCAGGACGAGTACAAACAGGGCAAAGTCACCGGCTCACCCAAATGCGCTGTCACAACAATCTCTGCCGCGGCTGGTGCTGCAAGAAAAAAGGAGAAAACTAGGATGTGTGGCACTGAAATCTCTCTAATATGCTACACAGTTCTTGCACAAATAGATGCTTCCAGGAAGATGAAGAGAGTCGAAGTTCATATGTTTTTTGTTTGTTTTTTTGAGACAGAGTCTCACTCTGTTGCTGGATCCAGAGTACAGTGGCATCATCATAGCTCACAGCAACCTTAAACTCCTGGGCTCAAGCATCCTCCTGCCTCAGCCTCCCAAGTAGCTGGGACTACAGGCATGCGCCACCACGCCTGGCCTTGAAGTCTATGTTTCTTTAGCATAAATCTTGATGTGCCTTTCAGTGCTGCTGAGTTTTTAACTTCACGTGTTTCTACCCCCAAGTGGAGACAGCTGACCACTCGAGTCTCTAAACTCATATCCACTGGTAGATCTTTTTGCTGATTAAAACACTCCAATCTTGAGTACCATTCAATAACCAAGAAACTCTCAAATGAAAAACCCTGAGCCTGTAACCTAGTTCCACTAATTCATATAAACAGGTGTTCCAAAAGCAGCACAGTACAGGCTGTGTCTCAGTTGACATACATTGTGCACTACTGACTCGAATGCACCAAATGGGTGTCCCACGCCATAGAGTGCTATGACACGAAGCTACTCTATAAACCTATATTCCATTGTCCTTCTCGCCTTTCAGTACTGCATTTGCAAATTACCTGCTCTGCACCATTTTCTCGCTGTGAGATAATATAAAGTTAGGCAGAGTTTGTGAACTATTGTTTTTAATGGACAATTATGTATATTTATGGGGCATAGTGTATACATTGTAGAAAGATTCAATCAAGCTAATTAACATATCTATCACCTCCCCAACTGATCAATTTTTCTTATAAGAACATTAAAAATCTATCATTGTGGCAATTTTGAAATATGCAATGCGTTATTATTAACTGTGGTCACCATGCAGTGCAATAGATCACTAAAACTTAGTCCTCCAGTCTAACTGAAACTTTGCACCATTTGACCAACATCTTCCCTTTCCCCATTCCTCCCCCACTCCCCCAGCCTCTGGTACCCACCTTTCGACTCCGTGTTTCTATGAGGTCGAGTTTTTAGATTCCACCAATTAGTGAGATCATATACAGTATTTGTCTTTCTGTGCCTGGCTTATTTTACTTAGCAGAATGTATTTCTTTGAATGTTAGAGCTAGAAGGGACCACATGAATTAGCTATAATAGAATGGCAGCCATGACATACAAATATGCTGTAAGGCTTGGGTTTACCATGTCTGCTATGATTGATGGAATGTTTCACCCTTTCTAAAGGGAAGCATCAGTGTTTCCCAATCTTGGCTGCTCATTAACATGAGCTGGGGAGCTTGTTAAAAATACTTTATTGCCCAAACCTGAGTCTGAATCTCTGCTGCCAAGGCCTGTGGATATGTACATGGATTAAGTACTCCAGGTCATTCTGATGTAGTTGACCACTCACACAAGTGTTTGGGAACCACTGGACAAGCTCTTCTAAGATGACCTCCATCTCTAATAACCTGAGAAACATTTCATTTTTGCTGCTGCAAATGTCAAGCCCATAGGTTTAATTGAGTATGAGTGATTGTTCTAAACTGCCCCCCATCCCTCACAAATGCTAGTGAAGTGAAAGCCAGGCAGGCTGTAACTCTCAGATTGTGAGGACCACACCCTGCTCCCCTTTGGGTACCTGGGTCCCTGCTCATTGTTTTCTCCAAGGTGCCCTAAAGAGAGGTATTCCTCTCTCTAGGAGAAGATGAACATGAGCCCCAAGAGTCACCCAGATAGTAAGCAAAGCCATGTATTTCCCAGGTTTTTCACAGTTGGGTCTTATGATGAAAGATTATTCCCAGTGTGGACCAGCCTGTAGCCTTCCCTGAATTCAGTTTCTTTATGTTGCCACAGTAGAAACATTTTTGCAGATTATAAACACAGTGGGAAGTCCATTTTGCTCCCCATGAAACCAAGAGGAAAAATAAGAAATTCATTGTCATCACCTCAGCTCTGTGAGCAACATAGCACACATGCACCTAAAACTATTAACCACTAAAATATCAGCTTGTTCCTATGAATATCTGGTAAGTTAATTTTAAAAATGCACAAGAAGTAGTCCACTGGAGGTTCAACAGTTTATGTTCCCAAGTATCATAGTATTAAACGAGGCATCCTACTATTCAATAAGAGGAGACCCAATAGAAAAACTGGCAAAGGACATAATAGACAATTCATAGACGAGGAAACACAAGCAGCCAATGAATTCCACCTACTAGTCTAGAAAAAACTTAGAATGCTGATAATATCAGGTGTTGGCCAGGCTGTTAATAAAAGGGACTCCAAGATACTTTGGGAAGGGACCTAGGAAAGGACTTAGCCTTTTGGAGTACTCTGAAGTGAAATGAGGGTATGAATTGGCATAGGCATACTATGGGGCAATTGGGCAGTTTCTGTTAATATTCAATACACATGTGTCCTAGCTCTGCCTGAGCAACCTCACGTTTGGTATCTACCCTAGAACAACATATATGCACAAGGGCACCTATTTGCAAAGGTTTATTGCAGCCTCGTATTTATGTGAATGCCATGGACAATGTATACATGGGAAATGGCTACACTGGGGCATATTTATTCCATGGAATTCTATGTAGATTAATAGTATGAGAGAGACCTATATGAATTGACATGAAAATTCCAAGCCATATCAATATCGAAGAGGGTAAATTTCAAAAGAAGGCATAAAATATAAAACACTTCTTATAAAATAAATAAATAAAACAGTTTGCATTTTTTTTTTTGGTGGTCTCAGATATATGAAAGTGAGTGCATAGAGAAGTATCCTGTGGGACAGACACCAAACTCATTGTGTCAGTTGCCTCCATGATCAGAGGAAAGGGACTGGTGGCAGTCAAAAGGGAATTTAGCTTTATAACATTTTAATTTTTTCATCAAGAGTGTTTCTGTATTACTCATCTGATTAAAAATTAACATCAAAAAAGGAAGCAGGCAGCTGGGTGTGGCAGAAAAGCATCCATCACACTCGCACTGTAAACCCCATTCTGCCAGTTACTGCTTTTTGTGTTCTTGGAAGAAAGCCAGCATAATCCTGACCTCATTGTCATCGTAAGGCGAATGCGGTAATACTTGCCTCAGAAATAGCTCCGAGACCTACATGAGATGGCGTATCAACTGCCACGTGACATTAATAAAGCATTAGTACAGGTACCCAAGGGCTTCCGAATCTAGAAGTAGGACATGAAATGGTTCTTTCCAG
Source organism: Lemur catta (assembly GCF_020740605.2). Classification (NCBI taxonomy): domain Eukaryota; kingdom Metazoa; phylum Chordata; class Mammalia; order Primates; family Lemuridae; genus Lemur; species Lemur catta. The sequence goes on along the minus strand of NC_059132.1, from coordinate 25,501,983 downwards.
GTGCAAAAGCATCTTGGAGAAAAGTGATCGTTGGTATCAAATCGTTTGCACTTCTGTGGAATTACCCTGGACGGTGGATACAACCTGGGTTCTGGTACCAGCTTGGTTCCTTCTTCTAGCTGGTGACCTTAAGCAAGGCCCTTCCCCAGTCTTAGTGTCACCATCTGCAGAATGAAGGGCACCTTCTAAGAACACATGCAGCTCTGATCTTCAGTGATTCTGAGCAGTCACTCTCTTTTAAGTTGGTCATCTTAGAAAAGGCACATATTAAAAAAAAAAAAAAAAATGAGAGTAATGTTACCGAGCAGAGAGAGGGAGGAGGCTGGGTCTGGCTCCTGTCCTCTTAGCCATGGCAGTACACTGAGCTCCACAGATATAGCTCTGGGGCAAGTGAGAGCTGGACAGGCACTGGGCGATTCTGTGCTTCTCTAAGAAAAAATAACTAAACATGGGCAGAGGAGATTCTAAGAAGCTGACAGGCAAGATGTCATCATGTGCATTCTTTGTGCAAAGTTGTTGGGAGGAGCACAAGGAGAAGCACCCACTTCATTCACCTTCTCAGGGTTTTTTAAGAAGTGCTCAGAGAGGTGAAGGCCACATCTGCTCAAGAGAAAGGAAAATTTGAAAACATGGCAAAGACGGACAAGGCCCGTCATGAAAGAGAAATGAAAACGTATCCCTCCTAAAGCGGAAATAGAAAAGAAGTTCAGGGATCTCAGCGCACTCAATAGGCTTCCTTTGGCCTTTTCCTTGTTCTGTTCTGAGTATTGCCCCCAAATCAAAGGAGGACATGCCAGCCCACCCATCGGTGATGTTGCAAAGAAACACTGCTGCAGATGACAAGTGGCCTTGTGAAAAGGAGGCTGCGAAGCTGAAGGATAAATATGAAAAGGAAATTGCTGCAAACCAAGCTAAAGGAAAGCCCGATGCCCTAAGAAAGGGAGTCACCAAGGCTGGAAAAAGCAAAAAAAAAAAGAAAAGAAAAGAAAAGAAAAAACAGAAGAGGAGGAAAACAAAGAAGAAGTAGATGATGATGATGAGTAAGTTGGTTCTAGCACAGTTTTTTTCTTGTCTATAAAGCATTTAACCCCCCTATACACAACTCCTTTTAAAGAAAAAATTGAAATGTAAGGCTGTGTGAAATTTGTTTTTAAGCTGCACGGTGTCTTTTTGTGTGTATTTAACACACCAGCGAAAGTGTCTTTAGCTAGCCCTGTCCTGGGGGTATTTTCAGTAGCCACTAACCGTGCCTGGTACAGCATGGGGGGTGGAAATTGGCATGGAAATCCAAAGCAGGTTCTTGTTGGTGCCCAGCAAAACCAGCTATATATGGGGATGGTAGTTTGTTTTATCTTCAGTTTTCTCTGATACAGCTTATGTGAAACAATAGTTGTTCTGTTAACTGAATACCACTCTAATTGCAAAAGAAAAAAAAAGTTGCAGTTGTTTTGTTGACATTCCGAATGCTTCCAGGTAAATACAATTTTTAAAATTAGTATTGTTGTCCTTTCCATGGGGCTGAAATTTTTTCTCTTGAGGGGAAGCTAGTCTTTTGCTTTTGCCCATTTGGGACCACATGAATTATTACAGTGTTTATCTTTTCATATAGTTAGCTGATAAAAAGATTTGGCTACACACCCTGCACATCATGATGGGGGAAATAAAAGTTAAATTGAGATAGTTTTTATCCATAACCAAAACTCTAAAATCTTGTTCAGCTGATAACAAATTTCACATAGCCCACTTATATTTACAAAGTGAAGAATAACCAAACTACCCACAGCATGGGATTATTAGAATCAGACATTTTGAACATCTGTTCTTAAAGGACTAATAGAAAAGTAGATCCTAATCTTTACGTGAGGACTCTATTCTTTAACTCCCATTAATATAACTACCATACAAATTCTTGCAGTTCCCACATTATAGAAGACCTGAGACTATATCTGCAAAAGTGTGAGTTTAAAGACACAAGCCTGCCATATCACATTTTTTGTTGATTGTAGTCCCAGTGAAGACCAGGAAAGTGCTGGCTGTACATGTCTTTTTCCATTTATCTAAATATGTACTGCTCAAGAAACTGGAGATTCTTCATGAAGAGTGTTTTTCAATTAATTGGCCAGCCTTTAGGATGGTGTCACATTTAAAATAGGGCATATTTTCCTGTGTTGTGGTTTGTCCCTCCATAAATCAAATAGGTCTGGCTAAAGACAGGTGGCTAAAATCAAAAAAGAAAAAAAAAAAAAAAAGGAAAAAAGAAATCAAATAGATATGAGGAAAGAAGACACTTAAACTTTGCATCTCAATACAAATTATTTAACTTATTTGAATATAATTTTTCTTTACAAAACCCACACTCATTCATTAGGATCATGTGTGCCTGCTTAGCAGTTTAGGGAATAACTTGGCAATTTTGTGGGATTTGAGGTTATCATTCTTTTAAAGTGCCAGTATTTCAAAATAGCATTCTTGTCATTGTATATGATTTTGTGATAGACTGCTGGTTTATTTGTCACCCTACAGTAATTTTGATTTGTATTCTTTACATTTGCATTTGTTTATGTAATTTCAGGAGGAATACTGAACGTTTGAGTCCTGGATGATACTAATAAACTAATAATTGCAGAAGTTAAAATAAAAACAAAAAACAGCTCACCAAGTGCTGCTTCCTTTAAGCAGGGTTGAAAAAGCCCACTCAATCGGTGTACTGCCAGTGGCAGGACATGTCGACAAACACCCCAGCAACGTTCAACATAACAAAATCCTCCAACCCCAAATTTCCAGGATAAGATAAAGACCAGTAAAAAACACTGATGAAAAAGCAGACTAGATCTTACATCCAAAAAAACAAACAAAAAAGGTGCTCACACCAAACCCAAAATGAAAGTGTGAAAGTGACAAGGACAGTTTTTGTTCCATAAATTATTTCTTGCATGTCTATTAGGTACCAAGCATGGAACTAGATGAAGGAATATAAGAAACAAAGCATACCTGACCCGCCTTCATGGAGCCTACAGAGTATCTGGGGGAAAAGGCAGTTAAGTGAGCAATTAGTATAGGGTGACAAGTTCTCTGATACAGCAACTCCAGGGAAGGTGAGCGCTCATAGCAGAAACACTTAAACCAGTCCAGAGGCTATGGGTGGTCAGGAAAAGCCTAACTTAAATAGGAACCTGAGGGTACATGAAGTTATAGGGGAAAGAAAGGCAGAAAGAATAGTATGACACAGATTTAAGGGGGAGAGGGAACATGCTTGTTTCCCTTGGAATGCAGGTGTTTTCTCATGCAGCATGTTTGAAAGATTCGTGCACGTACAAATATCCAAAAGGTATATAAAAAAATGCTTAACATCACTAATAACCAAGGCAATGCAAAGCAAAACCACAATGGGATATCAGCTCACCACAGTTTAAATGGCCATTATCAAATAGACAAAAAAATAACAAATGCTGGTGAGGATGCAGAGAAAGGGGAACTCTCACGCACTATTGGTGGGAATGTATATAGTACAGCCACTATGGAGAACAGGATCATTCCTCAAAAGACTAAAAATAGAACTACCATATGATCCAGCAATCCCCATACTGGGTGTGTATCCAAAAGAAAGGAAATCAGTATATAGAAGAGATATCTGCACCCTCGTGTTCATCACAGTACTATTCACAATAGCCAAGATACGGAATCAACCTAAGTGCCCGTCAGCAGGTGAAGGGATAAAGAAAAGGTGGTGTATATACACCACGGAATACGGCTCAGCCATAAAAAAGAATAAAATCCTGTCATTTGCAGCAACATGGAGGGAACCAGAGGTCATTATGTTAAGTGAAATAAGCCAGGCACAGAAAGACAAAGATCACATGCTGTCACTCATACGTGGGAGCTAAACAAGTGGAGGTGGAGAATAGAACGGTGGTTACCAGAGGCTGGGAAAGGGAGGGAAGGGAGGATGAGGAGAAGTTGGTTAACCAGTACAAAAATACAGTTAGATAAAAGGTATAAATTTTAGTGTTTGATAGCACAGTAGGGTGCCCATAGTTATCAATAATTTATTATATATTTCAAAATTGCTAGAAGATTTGGAATGTTCTCAACACAAAGAAGTGATAAATGTCTGGGGTGATGGATTTCCCAATTACTCTAATTTGATCATTACATTGTTTGCGTGTTTCAAAATATCACACACAGCCCATAAATATGTACAATTATTATGTATCAATTATAAAGTATGGACTTACAAAACCAGCCAAGGGCCATTAGATACCCTCTAGTCCTAGAATCATAGATTGTCTGTCATTTCAAACCTGGAAGAGGCAGAGGAATCTAGACACATTCCCAATGTCAAGAGTTAGCGCCTGAGACGCAGCTGCAGCTCGGGGCAGAGTACTTGGCCCTACACCAGCAGGATGCAAAAGTCTTCAAAACCAAGCATATACATGAGCATTGTCCAAAACCTGGCAACAATGTGCAGAAAAGAAACCTTGCCATGAAGTTTCACTCCAGCAAAACAAAATGGAAACCAAACATCCCTAAAAATAAGGAGACTAACAATAATAACACCTCTTGCCAGAACAAATTCTCCTGACTTTGGCTATGCAAATAACACTTACAAAGGAAATTTCTTTTCCCCATTTTATGTGACCTCTTATTTCTGGGTCTGTTCTTAAATTCCCATTTCCAGTACAAGCACACATTACCCCACCCTAAAACCCTCAAACCAGTCTCTGGATAAACCTCTGTGCGAAGAGGGAGGAGAGAGACCTTCCGCAGAGGAAAGCTTGGGTCGGGGCAGAAGGGAGAGACGCAGGAACAAAGTGGGCTTCCTCTGCTTTAGGGAGGCCCAAAGCAGCCCATGGACATCCATTCCCCCGTCACAAGCCACCAGGGACGCTTTCAGGGACGCCACCAGGGACGCCTACACGGGCAGCTTCAGAACACTTACTCAGATAAAGCCGCCCAAACTCAATCAGGAGCCAGAAAACGAGAAGTCCTTTGGACATCTTCACGGTTGACAGGCCCCAAGAGTCTGTCTGTCTGTCCAAAGCCCATTTCTTATACCCCAGTTAATGCTGACAGGGTGGGACCCTTTAGTTTCATTTCTCTTTTTGCCTCATTATCTTCCCTTTCCCCTGTCCTGAATGGCCTCCCTCAATTGGCGGTGTGTGGCAAAATGTGCTGAGCGCTTTGCTCCTGGAGACCAGCGTGTGCGTGGAGTGATGGCGTGGGGGTACGTGTGCCTCTCCGGTCCATGCGTGTAGTGGGATTTCCTACATGTGCACAAGCACCCACGTGTGTGCTGGGGCGCATGTGCATGTATAACCTGGGCGCAAGCCTCGGTCATCCTGACTGCTTTGCAGACTGTGACAAAATGCAATTAACTCTACCCATTGGCAATTGTTTACATGTAGATTCCTCTTAGGGGCCAAAGGAAAGGGAGGTTGGACTTGGCTTCACTCCCACTCTGGGTCCTCCCTCACTGGTCCCCCTGCCCCAACAACGGAGAAAGAAAAACAGAGCTGCAAACATTCATCACATAAGCCAAAACACATTAGGGTTTGCTGGGAAAGGAGAAAGGAGGTTTGGGAGAGGAAGCCACTGTGGCGGTTACAAGACAGATTCAGGCAACAAAACAGACCCAAGGTCTAGGCCCAACGGCACGACTTGTTAGTGAAGCCACTCAATGGGAAAGAGCACAGAAGATAATTCACAAACCAGATTGCAGGGCCTGAACTTATGGTATATATGGCCCTTTTGGATTCCATAGATTCAGTGATACATCAGATACCACAGGACAAGTTAAAAGAGGAATTAAGTTAATGCTCACCAAGCAGATGTGTTTTTAAAACAGGATTATAACACCGCCATTATTTACTGAATGCTTAATTATATTCCAGACTCTCTGCTAAGTGATATCGATGTATTAATTCTCATACCCCTAAGAGATAGATATTGTTTTTCGTATTTAACAGAAAAGGAAACTGAAGCTTAAAGACGTTAAATACATTACCTGATACCCACAGCTAAAAAGGTGTAGAAACAGACCCAAGCCCAAGACTTTTCTGATTCCAAAGTCCACGCTTAAACACCAAGGACAGAAAGCACTGAGTTTATTGAGTATAATGTACAGGTCTCCACCTCAAATGTTGGCTCCTCATAATTCATCAACTGGAGACATTTTTCCCTTGTTACCTGTGACCCCAAACAAACATACCTGCTTTCTCTCTTGTTCTACCCCACTTATGGGTTCTCTCCTACTCCTTGCATTAATAGCTCTTTAACCTCACATCACCTCAACATTAGAGAAGCTGGGGACTTAATAGATATCATAAGAACATAAAAGAGGGTGGGTCACTTTTTCTTATATAATGTTTTCATTTACATAACATGTACCAGGATTGTAATTTTAAAAACCATAATTAGTGTACATTTTAAATATTAGCCAAAACTGTCTTTTTAACATAATCACATAAATAAAAATTTTGCTTTCTCCCCCCCCCCAAAAAAAACACCATGCTTAATCACTGCATGCTCCTTTGACCTGTCACCCTTAGGGTAATGCCACAATAAGACCTACCTGTGGCTGGCTCCTAGCTAGCACCAGATAGGAAATCTGAGGACGCACAAAGGTTCTAGATTTTCTTTTAATCCTCATTTGATTACAACCAGCCAAACGAAATTCTGACATTCAACATTGCTCACACTGAAGCTATCAGTGAAAATACAAATATCAGGTGAGGTTCTGGTCTCAGAGAAGCCAGACAGACAAGGGACAGAGATGCAAATAGGGGGATTCGGAGAAAATCTTCTTTCTGAATGCCCATGGAACTGTGGGATCCTTTCTCCACACTATCCCCAGGAAACTGGGAGATTTAATCTCTGAATAAACTGAATGACCTCAGTAAAACATTTCTAGACGTTGCTATTTCAGTTCCCCCAACAATACCTCCCAATTCCCCTTCAATAAAGTCACCAATGCATGAGCCTCAGCCATACATGCAGAACTTCAAATTAGTATTTATTTACTTATTTATTTATTATTTTTTATTTAGAGATGGGGTCTTGCCCCATTGCCCAGGCTGGACTGCAGTGGCAAGATCATAGCTCACTAGCTTCAAACTTCTGGGTTCAAATCCTCCTCCTGCCTCAGCCTCCAGAGTAGCTGGGACTATAGGCTTGCACCACCATACCCAGTTAATTTTCCTTATTTTTTTTAGAGATGGGGTCTTACTATGTTGCCCAGGCTGGTATTGAACTCCTGGCCTCAAGTGATCCTCCTGCCTCAGCCTCCCAAAGTGCTGGGATTGCAGGTGTGAGCTGGAGTTATCTCAAGATTAGATTGGACTATTTGTCCAAGACGACTTTCTCCTTCACATGGCTGATCAAGAGGACTTTTTCACTTACATGTCTAGCAAATTGATAGAATGACTAGAAGAGCTAGGGCTGGACTGCCAACTCTCTTTCCACATGGCCTTCCCACGTGGCAGCTTGGGCTTCCTTACAGCATGGCAGGCTCAGAGTAGATGAAGTTTTGGTTTTTGTTTTTTGTTTTTTTGTTTTTTGTCCTTGTGTGTCACCTTTAGAAGTAGATGAAGTTTTTACATAGCTTTCTCACAAATGAGCATTCCAGCTGGGTACAGTACCTCACATCTAGCACTTTGGGAACACACCTGTAATCCTAGCACTTTGGGAAGCCAAGATGGGAGTATGCTTGAGGCCAGGAATTCAAGATTAGCCTGGGCAACATAGTGAGGCCCTGACTACAGAAAATAAAATTTAGCCAGGCGTGGCAATGTGTGCCTGTAGTCCCAGCTACTCAGGAGGCTGAACCAGTAGGATCACTTAGGTCCAGGAGCTTAAGGTTGTGGTGAGCTATGATAGAGCTACCGTACTCCAGCCTGAGAGAAAGAGAGAAACTCTGAGAGTGTGTGGGGGGGGGGAGGGGGGAGCATTCCAATAGGCTCAGGAAAAATCTGCAAAGGTTCTTATGACCTCACCTTAGATGTCATTCAGAATCATTTCCACAATATTCTACTGTCAAAAGGCAAGTTGTAAGGCCATCTCAGACTTAAGTGGAGGCAGCAATACAAGGATGTGAACACCAGAAAATGTGGTTCATTGGTGTGGCAGAGGAAGCATCTTTGGAGACTAGTTACTATGACAACCAAGCCCAGGCTGGAGCAGAAGGACAGAGGAATAAGGTTTGGGGCACTGGTGGTGTATGTAACTGATAATTTCATGCATTTAGGTATTTTGAAAAGAAATTTGATAGATCTTTCTGACAGCCATCATGGAACATTTGGGATGAATTTTTGATGGATAGTGGGGAAATTAAAAAAAGGAAGAATGAGACAATTATTACCACCAGGAAAGATAAAATATTGTACAAGAAATGAAATGTAATTGTGGTACATGTGCTAAATGTGAAAGATAGTTACGTGATCATGATAACGTAAAGTCTGGCTACTGGCTTAACACAAAATTGTGATATGACTACGTTGGGAGGATAGGGAGAGAGGAAGTGGGTTGGGGGTGCAAGAAAGGCAAACTCTGTTCACCTTTACAGATAGTGTTTCAGATTGATCAATCAGACAATGCTCCCACAAACAGACTGGCAGTAATGTGGAGGTAAAAAAAACAGAAGAAAAAGCTCAAAAGCGTTTAAATTTAATAGAAAGGAGTGGGGAAAAAATTCACTATTTTTAAAATTATAAACGCTTTATAATAATTTTACTTTGAAAAATATATGTATTGAGCACCCCTGGCACTCACATCTTATTTTCTAATACCAATCCCTAATAAAAAGAACCAGGGGGCAGGCGGGTGGCTCACATGTATAATAATCCTAGCACTTTGGGAGGCCGAGGTGGGAGGATAGCTTGAGGTCAGGAGTTTGAGATCACCCTGAGCAAAAATGAGACTCTGTCTCTACTAAAAATAGAAAAAATTAGGCGGGCGTGGTGGTGCATGCCAATAGCCCCAGCTACTCAGAAGGCTGAGGCAAGAGGATCATTTGAGCCCAGGAGTTTGAGGTTGCAGTGAGCTGGGCTGATGCCACGACACTCTAGCCCAGGAGACAGAGTGAGACTCTGTCTCAAAAATAAAAAAAAAATAAAAATAAATAAATAAATAAAAAGAACCAGGGCTTCTTGGAGAAGTGGCTGATTCTAGCACTGGAGCAGAACAAATAAAAGATGAGCCTGGAGCAGCTTGTAGTGCCAGAAAGGAAAAGTAAGGAAGTGCTTAATAAAAACAAAAAAAAAGCCTCCACAGAGATGAGATTATTTTAAAAAGCAAACGAGATAATCAAAGGAGCTTCCCTGGAAGCTCTAAACCAAAGCTGGAACAATCTGAGCAACAGAATAAATAAAATAGTACGGGATTATAAGTAAAAAATAAATATCTGAGTCCTTACTGATATAAGTAAATTATTGAATCCATAAATAAGTGGGGGAGAATAGAGCAATCTTCTGCCCAGAGGTTACGAATAATTTATGTGGCTACTCCCCACTCAAGGAGGTGAAGCATAACTCACAGTGCAGTGAGCAGGGTGGGCACACGCCCCCTAAACATAACAAATCATTGCAACCAACTCCCTTGTGGGCATTGGTGCAAGGCAGAGGAAGCAGACTGGTTTACTTGGAGAAGCTGATCAATCAGAGACATGGAGAATCATGAATCTTAGAAAACAAAGGCAACAGAAGGACCATTAGTTTAACCATCTATCCAAAGCTTGATACATGTGGCCAAGTGTTTGCTTGCATACTTCCTTCTGAGGCAGTTCATTCTACCTCCACACAGACCTAGCTATTAGGGAAATGGAAGAGGAATTAACATTCACCAAGCTGCATCTATGTGCTAAGCCCTGTACTAGGTCTTCTTCACATACAATCCCAACGACAAACCTGTCAAGGAGGTATATTACCTTTTGCACTATACATACAAGGAAAAGGGATTGGAAGACGTTAAAAAGTTAACTCAAAATATAATTCTTATTGCCTAGTGTTTTAGAGCTTATTTCAGGACAAGAATAGAGATTCCCTGAAACTGCCCTAAGGAGGAAGTGATTCATGACAAGGGCACATGTGGTCTGGAATCAGTGCCCCATTAGGAGACATCGAGGCATCACTTCCTCTGCTTTTCTCAGGGGATCTCTTTCTGCCCCTCTTTGAAGCCCTCCCCTAAGCAGCTTCCTCATGATGTCAGCTTTCTCATGGTCTATATCATATACCCTAGCCCCAAACCCTCTTCACCACCCTCAGCTCAGCTCTCTGCACTGAATCATTTTCTCAATTCTAAATTCCAAACTCCTGGGAGAGAACCTGAGTCCCCCTGGTTCCCATTTTCCAGGGTAGGGCTCAGATTGCTTTTCACTGGCTGGTCTGTGGTTTTGCCATCCTGGGATCAGCCTTACCCACGGGGACAAAAAGATCCCCCTGTGTTGAACCCAACCATTCCATTTGGAATTTCCGCATTGGGGGCTGCGGATGGGTTACAGTTGCTCAGATGTGGCTAGGGTTGGTAGGCAGTGACTAACAAGTATAATACAGTAGGAATATCTTTATGAGTCTGTCACCAAAACAGGTAAGTCGCTTAGGAATCCCTTCAACTGGAAGCAACAGAAAATTCAATTCCCAGAAGCCTAAACATATAAGGGGTTTGTTTTTCCTCTCCTAGCAGGAAGCCCGGATGCAGGCAGCCCAGAGATCCAAAAATATCCTCAAGGACCCAGGCTCTTCTCTTCCTGTTCCTCCATGTTGTTTTGTCACAGCATGGTCACAGGAGGGCTGACGAACTTCTGGACATCAAGGTCATGTTTAGCAAGGGGAAAGGGGAGACATGTAGCCTATAACATCGTTAGTCCTTGACTTTTTATTTGGGAAGAGAGGCCCTTCTCAGCAGGCTTCTCTTATTACTTAGTTTCCAGAACTAGGCCACCAGCTTGCCCTCAAATCTATGGTATGAGATGGCATTGACTGGTTTGGACCAGTGAGGGCCATGCCCTGAGCCTGGGTAGCGGTCTAGGATCCCTTAGATCAGGAGATGGAATATGCTGGCTGGTTATCTGAAAAAAAAAAAAAAAGTTGAGTTCTATCAGAAGAAGAAAAGGCTGTTGGTTGAGCAATGGACAGAAGAGCACAAGAGACCATGTACATACACTCCCACAGCTGGTCCAATGCCAGGCTTCTGATAGATAATAAGTCCTTGATAAGGACTAAGGTAATAAGTTCTGATAGATAATAAGTCCTTGATAAGTCAAGGAATCAGTGAATATTTTGACTCATTAAAGGGAGAAAAAGATACAAAGTAGACAAGAGATAAGGGTAGCTCTCACAGGATGTAAATATTTCAGAAATCTTGGTGATATCTTCTTTCACCTCTGAATCTTAATTTCTTCCTTTGTAAAATAGGATTGAATGATCCCCCCACCACAGAGTTGGTTTGGGAATTAAATGAGACAAATTATGGGCAAGTTCTTTGAAATCATAGTGACTCAGGGAAATGTTTTGATTTATAAGCCAAGGAAACAAAGATGGGAGGAGACCGGCATGAGTCAATTGGCCTCAGAAATCATACGGAGGGAGGATCCACAAATAGAAAAGGAGAAATGGAGCCTGGGTGGATACATGTTACGGTGGGTTCAAAAAGTCATTATTACATTTGTTTTACTCTGAAGGGGAAAGAGAGTTTCCATCTGAAGAAGTACGGAAAGTGCTGAAATCTTGGAAACCCAACTCTTACTTTCCTGGCAAGGACAGACCTGTGGTAAGAAATTGAAAGTGGAAGAATTAGACATAAGAATGAAAAATTACAGCAATTAAACTGCCCTGGGGATATCCTAGGTGACACAAATATGATGAAATCACTACTTCCACAATATGATGATAGTGTGGAACCTCAGATGAATATAAATGGCTGCCCCTGGCAATTGAGTTTCATTTGGTTTCACATAGCTTAGTGATAGTTATTTTTGCAGGTATTCCAGTTATCATCCAGACACACGATGGAGGCCCCCGGTGCCATTTGGTATGGCTGCACAACTTGATTTGGCTAGTGCATGTAAGCAGAAGTGTCATGGGTCACTTGCAGGTGGAAGCCTATAAGAATGGATGGACACCACTATTTTCCCTTCCCCTGGCTCCAAATAGTGAAAGCCCCACAAGCCTGGTCCCTGATTGGGAATGACATCACCCTCTACCCTCATGACCCTCAATGGAAGCAAGCAAAAACAAAAACAAAATTTCATTATTCTAAACCACTAACTTATTATTTGTCTAACTGCAGCATAACCTAACATATCCTGACTAATACCATCTCAGTCATGAGAAATGGTTAAGAACATTCTTTGGAGTGAGGCAGTCTGGGATTTGAGGCTCTAACATTTACTGGCCACATTTCCCGCCATTCCAGACCCTTGTGCCCTGGCTCTTGTTCCTCTCTCAGTCCAGGGCTGCGGTTCTCAGATCTTCAGGCACCTTAAAATCACAAGAGGAACTTCTAAAATAATATACAAGTTCCACCCCCAGACATGATTTCATTGGTCTGGGGTGGAGCCTAGGCATTAGTAATATTTGTTAAGCTGAAATATACACTTAGATTTGAAAACCACCTGTCTAGAATTTCTTAATCTTACTTTATTGCTACATCTTTCAACACTCAGAGTGAATCTTCTCCAAAAAGTCTTCCTAAATCCAAAGTTCCCACATGAGCTCCAGGGGGAGCTTTGGCAACCTGAGCATACCTTATCTCTATGATTAGAACATCATATTAAGATTATCTATTTTTTAACCGCAGTACGATCTCCTGGAACTCAGAGACTGCACTAGAATCATCTTGTGGCCTCCACACTTAACACAGATCCTGGCATCATATATCAAGTTATATATCCAATGAATACTTATTGATCTAAACAGAGAAAAGACTATTTGATTAAATATTAAGAAACCATCAATGACCCTTGAGAAAATAGCTTTAAGGGAAGGGTGAAAGAAATGACAGTTGTTTTAAGTTGAGAAGTGAATGAGAAAGTAGATTTGGTCAACAATTTGAAAACATTGTCTTGAAATGAAAACGAGAAAGGCAAAGAATGATGAATTCAGAGAATATTCGGGTTTATTTTTAGGATGGGAAAACAGCAAGTTTAGTAGCATTGAAAAAGACATCATTAGAATATGAAAATGTGTTTTAGCACGTAACTATTATTTTTGTTAGTCAAAGATTCAGAAATGAGACAAAGAATTATGGAAGAGCACAGGTGTACAAAATGTCAAAAGTAGTTATTTCTATGTGGGGGGATTTGGGTGGTATGTTTTTTTTTTCACTCCTGCTAGTGCTTACTAGGTATTTAACAAATGAATAAATTTTCTTTGTGTAAGTAAATGTGTGTATTTTTTCACAGGTGCAGAATTGAGTTTAAGACACAATATCATCATGGGTCTGTTAAGCTTCCTCATATTTTCCCCAACATCTGAATACATACTCCAGTTTTTCTCTAATGTATTAAATAAATATTACGGGATATGTGAGCATCCTTGAAAGATGCTCAGTGTTGCTTTGTATATTACATTTTCAATTTACAAAATATTTTGCTGTAGATCTCACTCTGCTTTCCTTTTTACTCAATCCTATATTCTTAAGATCTGTGTGTTACCATATGGATTTTTAGCATATAGCTCCTAATTTCTGCATATTAAGCCATTGTAGACATATCCCCTATTATATCCATCCATTCTTTTAATGAGGTTGCCTCCAATTCCCCACTATCACAAAAAAATGTTTCATTAAACAACCTTGTGCATATCCCTGTATGGACCTGAGAAAGAGTTTATTAGGTGTAGGTATCCAGAAAGGGAATTGTTAAATCATAGGCTAGTCGCACACTTAATATCACTAAGTACTGTCAGATCTCTCTCCAGAACAAAGTGACTCCTACCATCTGCGCATGAGAGTTCTGTTTACCCACGTCCTTGCTAATATTATCCCTCTTAATAATTCTTGCCAAGCTGTTGGATGTAATGTGCTACTTCATTGTTGTTCTCTTTGGATTTCTTTGATTACTGGTGAGTTGAATGATCTCTTCACATACTTGTTAATTGTTTATTTTTCCCCTTCGGTGAATTGACTTCTCACTTTTTTTCCCATTTGTCTATTTCTCCTCCTCCTCTTCTCCTCTCTTCTCTCTCTCTCTCTCTCTGTATGAGTATGTGTATGTCTTCTCTGAACATCAAAAGTAATTTCTTCTGCTCTATCCTCCCTCTGTCAACTTTGTCCATTGAATACTTCATTGCACTGAAATCCTTAATACTGACATATTAAAAATCATCAAACTTTACCCTTATGGCTTCTGTTTTGGGGGTGTCATTTAAGAAATCCTTTACCACCTCAAGATTATCCTAATATTTGCCTATATTTTTTCTAACTTTTTAGTTTTGCTTTCATAATTGGTCTTTAATCTCTCAAGAGTTCATCTGTGTTTGTGGTATGAGGTAGGGATTCAATATTATTTTTTCTCAATTTTCATATATTTTGATAGATCTAGGGGTAGAAGTGGTTTTGGGTTACCTGGATGCTTTGGATGGTAATGATACCTGGGATTTTAGTGTACCCATCACTCAAATAGCGTACATTGCACCCAGTAAGTTCCTTTTCTTCCTTCACCCCCCATCTTCCCCTCTTCTGGGTCTCCAGGGTCCATTGTACCACTCTGTGTGATCCTGTGAACCCATAGCTTAGCTCCCACTTATAAGAGGTATTTGGTTTTCCATACCTGAGATACTTCACTTAGAATAATGGCCTCCAGTCCCATCCAAGTTGCTGCAAAAAACATTATTTCATCCTTTTTTATGACTGAGTAGTACTATTCCATGGTGTATGTACCACATTTTCTTTATCCACTACTCAGTTGATGGGCACTTAGGTTGATTCCATATCTTTGCAATTGCGAATTGTGCTCTGATAAACATATGATTTTGATATACTGATTTCTTTTTGATACACTAATTTCTTTTCCATTGGGTAGATAACCAGTAGTGGGACTGCTAGATTGAATGGTAGATCTACTTTTAGTCTACGGCCCTAACACCCTGAACGTGCCTAATCTTGTCTGAATGGTAGATCTACTTTTAGTTCTCTGAGAAATCTGTATACTGTTTCCCTTAGAGGTTGTACTAATTTACGTTTCCACCAACAGCGTATAAGCATTCCCTTTTCACTGCATCCACACCAACATCTATTGTTTTTTAACTAAACTTTATTTTTTTCTATATTATAAGTTTTCCCACTGCCTTCTGCTAAAATTCCATCCTTTCTTCATTGGTATGTGATGCCATCTCAATCATATGCTATGTAGGATACTAGATGAGTAGATAAAGGTATGTGAATGTATGTGTGTTCTAGGCCATTTATTCTGTGGCATTAACTTTTTTGTTGTTGTGTTAGGATCACATTACTTATTATGAAGGCTTTGTAACAAGTTTTTTTTTAATTTACTTTCTTCCTAACCACTAGACTATATATGGGAATAAGTTTAATATTAATAAAGTGTGAGTCCAAAGCTTCCCACTGCCTTTGCTCTTTTTAAACAATTTTTTTTAGCCATTTTATCTTTATACTTCCATGAGAATTCTAGAGTCAGCTGAGTTGTTGAGTACCTAAAAAGATCCTGTTAGATCTTCTCATTGGAATTGCCCTGAATGACCCACTGACTCAAGAAGAATTGACAGCTTTATAAATGTTAAGTCATTCTGTCCAAAAACTTGGCACATTCAGGTTTTCTTGTGATCCTCAATAGGGTTTTAAGTTTTTCACCATAAAGGTTCTGTGCATTCTTGATTAGGTCAATTACTACATATTTTATTATTTTTATTGCCAGTGTGACTTGTACCTTACTTTTATATTTTCTAGAAAATTACTGCTGAGATAGAGAAATGCTGTTGACTTCTTAACTACTTTCTACTTCACATTTAATCAGCGTGAATTGCTTTTCCAAAAAAAATTTTTAGGAAACAAAAGGGAAAAAAAGAACAAAGATGAACAGTTTGCCTTTGCATAGAAACAAGACTATTTTTTCCTCTAAAATGAGAAGCAGTGAAATAAGAAAGGTTAAAGATTCAGAAAAATGTAGTGGATTAAGTAAAGGAAGCTGAGCAGTTCACTTCCCTAGTTGAAATAGACCTGAGGGGCTTAAACCTCATTCCTGGAAGAGAGAAAATACTTTCCTGTTAGAAAACCCAGTTCAGGGCTGGCCATGGTGGCTCACACCTGTAATCTTAGCATTTTGGGAGTCTAAGTCAGGAGGATCGCTTGAGACCAGGAATTGGAGACCAGCCTCAAAAACCTAATGAGACCCTGTCTCTACAAAAAAATTTAAAAATTAGCCAGGCATGGTGGCACATGCCTGAATCCAGGAGTTACTAGGGATACAACCCTTTTAAGAAATGGTTACATAAACCAAGAATTGAAGAACTAAGCCTTTACAGCAAAAAGATCAGAATGAAATCTAAACAATGTATTCCCCACCTACTTCCTTATCTATAAAATGAAGAGTCTGTGCTCAATGATATCTCAGCTTCCTTCTGCCTCAAGTCTCTGATAATGTTCTTTTTAGAAAATGAAGAAGTGGGAGTGGAAAAATAATTTTGTGTGAATTAATTTCCACTATTGAGTTTTTCATCATTTTTTCCAGCAAAAAGACTTTGAGAACTTGAGTTATTTAAGAGAACTCAGAGGGAATAAATTTACCCTCCATAAATGCACAGAGACAATGTGGGAATGGACACTTTGGAAAGGAATTATTTTCACCATTGTCATTTGGGTTGGTTACTGAACTGGCTCTTTCCTGTTGTCAGCTCTACCCACCCCCACCACCCCCAATATTGAAGCTCTTTTCAACTGGGTCCATGTTTGTTAAGGGTTTTTTCATTTGGGAAGAGAAGAGGAAGAGGGAGAAGTGAAACTTCTGGAGTTGCATTGCTAAATGCAACTTCCTTTAGGAAGCTTGTCCTTTCAGGCCCTTCACTACAAAATTTTTACTCAAAGTTCCTCTTTTGTGGGGTAAGAGACTTTTTTTCCATATTCAAGTAAAAAATATATATGAGACAAAATGCAAAACGCATCACCTGAGTGTCTTATATAACAGACATATTTCTTCACCTAGATGAATTCCATTTCCCTATCTACACACCCAAGTCCAATTCCCTCACCAACATCCCTAAGGTACCTAGGAAAGAAGACAAGGTTTTACTTTTGCAGAACAGTAGATCTTAAAAATCAAATCATCACATCAAAATGCAAAAGTATGGCTTACAAATAGGTGGACATACGAAAAAACTTCTTAAAAATGAATACAAGACTAGTGTTAATATCATAAAATTGAAAGTAATCGGTGTCATGTGCCATCAGCATGAAAGCTTCATGTTGAGTCATCAAATGGAGATTCAGCAACCATTTAAAAGGATGTTGTAGGTGCATATTTATTGACATGAAAACATCTCCAGGATAAAAGTAAGGAAAACAACCTTTATAACTGAGTGTGGCAATGAAGACACAAAAGATTACATACAGCATTAACCCACTTTTGTAAGAAGACACATAGACACAGACACAAGCCTAAAATGTTATAAAAACAAATTGTTAACAATGGTCCTTTCTGGACCAATGAAATGGGTGATTTTGGGCTTCTTTTTCTTGTATATAGCTATGTTTTCCAATTTTGTGTAACAACTTATATTCTCATATTAAAGCAAAAATTTTAAAAGAAGAAAAAATAAAAAACAAATCAAAGGTCAATTGAGCACTAGAGATCTAGGTCCTAGTCTTAGAATGTTCAAAGTGTAACAGTAGAAAAGTCTGAGTAAATCACCAAATTTTTCTCGTGCCTCAGTTTCCTTATTTATAAAAATAGGAATAGCTGCCTTTCTTTGGCATAGAATTTTTGTGATGAGTCAAACCACCCACCCACAAAGAGGTTAGCAATAAGTTAAACATACACTTGCCATGAGGTCCAGCAATTCCACTCTTCGGTATTGACCCAAAAGAAATGAAAATATGCCCACACAAAGACTTGTATGTGAATGTTCATAGCAGCGTTATGCTACTGGCCTCAAACTAGAAACAACCCAAATGTTCATACAACAACATGCTACTTAGCAATAAATGAGAACAAGCTACTGACACATGAAACAACAGTGACGGATCTCAAAACCATTATACCATGTGAAAAATGCAGACAGGGAAGACTGAATACTGGACCATTCTGTTCCTTTTATATGAAACTGTTTTAAAAGGCAACACTCTAATGACAGAAAGCAGATCAGTGGTTTCCTGAGTCTAGTGGGGAGGGAAAGGGTTTGTTTGCACATAGGAACTTCTTGGAGTGATGGAAATGTTCTGTATTTTGAGTATGGTGGTGGTTACACCATTGTATGCATTTGCCAATCTGATGTATGCTTAAAATGAGTGAATTTCATTGTATGTAAATCATACCGCAATATAACTGTTTTTAACAGCATACAGCAGAACTTAAGAAAAAAAATACCATCAAAGTATATAAAAATACATTGTAAAATATGAAGCTCTACAGAAATATAAGAAATTTTTCTTGAGTGCATTTCTTTTAAAACAAAACAAAGTGGCCAGGCGCGGTGGCTCACGCCTGTAATCCTAGCACTCTGGGAGGCCGAGGCGGGTGGATCGCTCGAGGTCAGGAGTTCGAGACCAACCTGAGCAAGAGCGAGACCCCGTCTCTACCAAAAATAGAAAGAAATGATTTGGACAGCTAAAAATCTATATAGAAAAAATTAGCTGGGCATGGTGGTGCATGCCTGTAGTCCCAGCTACTTGGGAGGCTGAGGCAGTAGGATCGCTTAAGCCCAGGAGTTTGAAGTTGCTGTGAGCTAGGCTGATGCCACGGCACTCACTCTAGCCCAGGCGACAAAGCAAGACTCTGTCTCAAAAACAAACAAACAAAAAAAAAAAAAAAAGTACAAAGAAACAACCTTAGAATATATTCAGCTAATTACAATTTTCCTTTGATAAAACGAGGAGTGGGTGTAAGCGAGGAGAAAAAGAAATAATTGTTATCTATTCCTATGATTTCTTTTAGTTCTGTTAAATTTTACATAACAGTTCAGGGGAAACTACATATCCTCTAAATTATTTTTATACTGTTCTCTGCTAAATACTTAGTTACAAAACAGAGGGGGGGAAAAAACTTCCCCAGCTTCAACACAAAATCCTATTATTGCAAACCTGGCAAAACAGCCATCAGATGTTAAATAGTTAGAAAATCTTCAAGTCCACATTTTGTGTTTCCAGTGACACTTTGGAGAAAGGATTCTGAAAGTTGTTAATTACTCTCCGGAGGATGCACAGACCCTGCAATCTGATGGAGCCTGAACGCCTGGTGCTCCCCCTACCCTGCCTCCAGGAGAAGCTCCCTGCTTATAACTACATAGCAAGAATCAGAGAGGGGGTGGTAGGGATCCAGGAGGAGGAAGTCCTCTGGAAATAAGAAGTGGCAAAGATGGGGTGGCTGCACAAGGAGAAGGAACCCCATGGAGAAATGACAAGGAGCTAAAGTCAGGTCCTCCTTCCACAGCTGCAGCCGGGCTGGCCTCTGGTGCCCCTTACCATGGACACACGGGAGGGGTGACCACATGACAGTCGGGACTGTGTCTAGGGTGACAGCCCAGTGTGTTTCAGTCATGGGCAAGACTTTTGTGTGCCAAGGACTCTCTGAATCTCTGGGTTGAAAAGGAGTAGCTAGAAGCTCTACTGTTAAACAACCATACATTTCTATTTTGTTTCTCATTTGTCTTGCCTTCCCCCTTCCCCAGGCTTCTGGGCTCCTCATGGAAGAGAGCCCTGGGGCAGTGTTCGCTGGCTTTGCTGCCCCACCCCTCCTTCAGTAAACAGGGTGGTCTGGGGGACTCGAGAAACCTACAGGCCACAGAGGTTTACACCATCTTTACACTACTTTATTTCTGGGGGATGCTTTGTAAAGATAAAATCCATTGGTTTGATATTAGTATTATTACAAAATAATGCATGATTATTATTTATCTCTCTTTTCTTTATTTCCTACAAAGGAAAAAAAGGGCAAATAGGTTATGATCCCATCACTAATCAATAAGGTTGTGATGTAGGTCCTGACAGTTATAATCACACATAGCATATGTGTGCTTTGTAACCTGATTTGTTCACGAACTGCACTATGATCATGTTTCATATTCCTAAATTTTAATGTAAACCTTCCTCTACTAAATCTTTTTAACATCTTCATAATTAGTTGTACCTTGTATGGATATGTGGCAATTTACTTAAGTAAATCCCCTTTACTAAATAGATTTTCCTTCTCCCAAATTTTTACTATTACAAACAGCACTTAATAACATCATTTATGAAGTAATTTTTCCCAAAAATATTAAAACTGAATCTCATCAAGCATTTAGCTCTAACTTCCAGAGTACAGGAAATGAAACCATCTGAAAGCCCACAATGTGGAATCTTTTACAGAAAAACTCATCTAGCATTTCAACAAGTGGATGGCATGGATAAAAAGGGGGAAGTTACTATTCTAGATGAGAAGAAACATAAAAAAAAATAAATAACAACCAAAGGCAATCTATGGGTCTTGTTTGGATAATGATTTGGATGAATCAATTATAAAAAGATGTTTGGGAAAAGAAACAGAGAATTCAAAATATAGGCCAGTATTAAAGAGTTATCATTAGCTTTGTTATGTGCAATAAGGGTGATTATGTAAAAATGTGTCCTTATAGAGATGCATACTGAAATACCTAAATAATAAATGGTTATGTTAAGAAGTATCCTGGTCCCCAAAAACATCTAATTTTTAAATACTAAACATCTATTTTTAAATATTGCAGGAGGCCTGGCATAATGGCTCATACCTGTAATGCCAGCACTTTGGGAGTCTGAGGTGGGAGGATCACTTGAGGTCAGAAGTTCAAGACCAGCCTAGGCAATATATCTTGCCCTCATCTCTATTAAAAAAAAATTAAAATATTAGCCTGGTGTGGTGGCACACATCTATAGTTCCAGCTACTCAGGAGGCTGAGGCAGAGGCTCACTTAAGTCTAGGAGTTCGAGGCTGCAGTGAGATGTGATAGAGCTACTGTATTCCAGGATGACAGAGCAGACCCTGTCTCTAAAATAAATAAATAAATAAATACTGCAAGAAAAAAATAGATGCATCAAATTTAGTAATCCTTACTAACCCTAAATCTAGGTGATGGGTAAATGCAGGCTTACTTCAATGCTATTTTATCCGTACTTGAAAAAAAATTATTTGAACTCTTTTATTAAAGAAAATTCCAAACACACAAAAAAAGTAAAATCAAGGTTACATGAATTCCCTTTTACCCATTACCCAGGCTCAATAATAATTAATTCGTGGTAAATGTTGTTTCCTCTGTATTACCTCCTACTCCCCCACCCTCAGATTATATAAAACAAATCCTACACCTCTATCATGCCATCCATAAATATCTTAGTATGCATCTCTAAAAGATAAGGACTTTTCTTTAACATAACCAAAATACCATTATCATGTCTAAAATCATTCAACAATAATTCCTTAGTATCAACAAACAAGTAATATTTATATTCTCCTAATTACTTTATAAATATTTTGTTTTGATTTTTATGGTTTGTCTAAACGAGGTTCAAAGTAAAATTAGTAACTGGAGGCCATTGTCCCCACATGTGGAGGCAATTAGGCTGTGCTAGAGCGTGCCCTACTGCCACTAGAAATGGGTCAATGGGACTGAAGGGACAGTTGAACTTCCATCCCATTACTGCAATGAGGCAGTATGACTCAGTGCCCCACTGTTTTCAGGGTAGTGTTCGTAGAACCTAGTGGGAATCTGAAACTACACATCCACCCAACCCACTGCACTATACCTCACAAGTGGACTGCCTGCTAAAAATAAAAAATAAAAAAATAAGACTAAGTAGTATTGAGAATCCCATAAGCTAATTTCCAACATTTCCAAGATACAACCAAAGACCAGTCAACATACTAAGAATCAGGAAATTAGCACTCTGGGAGGCCGAGGCAGGAGGATCACTCAAGGTCAGGAGTTCAAGACCAGCCTGAGCAAGAGTGAGACTCTGTCTCTACTAAAAAAATAGAAAGAAATTAACTGGACAACTAAAAATATATAGAAAAAATTAGCCAGATATGGTGGTGCATTCCTGTAGTCCCAGCTACTCGGGAGGCTGAGGCAGTAGGATTGCTTGAGCCCAGGAGTTTGAGGTTGCTGTGAGCTAGGCTGACACCATGGCACTCTAGCCCAGGCAACAGAGTGAGACTCTGTCTCAAAAAAAATAAAATAAAATAAAATAAAAAATAAATAAAAATAAAAGAATCAAGAAAATTACAAAATGAATGAGAAAAGATAACTAACAGCCATTGATACTGAAATGAATCAGATGTTGAAATTTTCTGATAAGGATTCTAAGAAAGTCATTACGAAAATGCTTCCAAAAATAATTGCAAATTCTTTTGAAACAAATAAAAAAATAGAAACTGTGAGTAAAAAAGTAGAAATTATAAAAACAAAACAAAAGGAAATAATAGAATTGAGAAATGTAGTAGGTGAAATAAAAGCTTGGTGGATAGGCTCAGTGCTCGAGAGGAGATGGTAAGGGACGGGCAAAGTCAACTTGAGGACAATTAATAGGATTGACCCAATGTGAACAATGGACAGAAAGCACACTGGGGGTGGGGAATAGAGTCTCAGTGACCTGAGGGACTAAAGAAAGAGCTAACATTCATTTCACTGGAGTTTCTGGCCACTCATGCAGTCGCAGTGAGATGCTGGTTGGGGCTGCAGTCATCTGAAGGCTCAACTGGGCTGGACGTCCAAGATGGCTCCCTCCCACGGCTGGCAGTGGATGCTGGCTTTCAGCTGAGAACTCGGCTGTGCTGACAACCACAGCCGAGTTCTCAGCTGAAAGCCAGCATCCACTGCCAGCCTGGTTTATGCTCCTGGTTTATGCTGCTCTCATCATGGCAGCTGAATTCTGAGTAAAAGCTTCAAAAAGGGAGCATCTCAAGAACAAGTGCTCCAAGAGGTCCAAGTGGAAGCTGCGAGCCTTCTTACGACCTAGCTTCAGAAGTCCCACAACATCACCTCTGCCACAATCTTCTGGGCAAGCATCACTAAGAATAACCCAGATTCAAGGTGAGAGGAATTAGACTTCACCTGCCACCGAGAGGATACTGTATTAGTTATCTATCACTGGGAAAAATCACCACAAATATGATGACCTTAAACTGCACACTCATACTATCTCACAGTCTCTATGGGTCAAGAATCTGGGCGTGGCTTGGCTGGGTCTTCTGCTTTAGGGTCTCTTACAAGCAAGCAAACAAGGTCTCAGCCAGGGCTGGGGTCCCATCTAGAGGATCAACTGGGAAAGGATACGCTCACTGCTCACTTGCATGCCTGTTGGCAGAACTCAGTTCCCCGTGAGCCACCAGACTGAGGACCTCACCTCCTTGTTGCCTGTCATCCAGAGTTCGGGGTCTCTCCATCTGATGGCTTCCTGCATCAAAGCCAGAAAGGCACAGAGCCAACAGACAAACTGTCAGCAAGACAGAAGTTGTGGTCTTATTTGCTGTATTCTGTTGGTTAGAAGGAAATCACTAGTCTGGCCCACACTCATGAGTAGGGGATTTCACATGTGAATACCGGGAGGGTAGGTCACCGAGGGTCATCTGAGAGTCTGCCTACCACAAGTGCAAAAGAATGCAAGGCTGTCTGTAATCTACCACAGGGGTTTGAGGCTAAACACCAAAAGGGAACTGACAAATATTCGTATGTTCAACAATGTTTATGGAGCGCCAGCTATGTGCCATCCAGGTGTCAGAGCCGGCCCAAGAAAGGTGGGCAGAAACATGTCTGCCCCCCTGTGATGCCTGGAGGCAGACACAGTAAATGCTCCCAAGGCAGTCACAGGCCAACAGGAGAGAAAGACCTGTACATGAGGTGCACTGTGACGAATGCAAGAACAAAAACACATACGACGTATTGAATGGCACAGAGGATGATGCAGAGAAGACTGTCAGGAAAAGATGAATCCTGGACGGGGTATGGAGGGGCCAACGGGAGTTTCTGAGTTACACAAGCTTATGCTAAGCAGTAGAACTGGAACCTGCAATGGAGCAAAATGAGAAACAGCATCTCGTGTTGAGAGAATGATGAGACTTTTGGCTTGTCTGGAGGATAAGGTGAAAGAAACAGGGAGAACCAGGGGCAGACAGTGGGGCCACATTAAAATGCATCAGTTCTGTGGGTAATGAGGTGAGAGTCCCGAGCAGGAGGAAATACGACACATCTGCAGTGGTTGTGTGGACAGTGAACTGAAGTAAGGGAAGAGGGAGCGTGGACGGGGTGGCCACCGCAGTAATCCAGCCAAAGCTAACCAAGGCCTGAACTGGGGGCACAGTGTGGGGAATGGCAGGCTGACGATGGATTAAAGGCAGTCGGAATATGACCAACAGGCTGTGCTCATTCCTTGTAGGGGATGGAAAAAGAGCTTTGGGCAGGAATGAAGCAAGAAAGAAGAACGTAGGATGCATGGTTTCTCGACTAGAAGCCGTTTGTAGGAGCAGGGCCAAAAGATGCTGAGTTCAGATCTGGACACAGAAGGCTGCAGCCGCCTGTGAGACACCCAGGAGGAAAGGTCCAGCCGGCAGTTTGCAACTGGCTCTGAAGCTCGGAGAGAGACCTGACTGCAGTAGAGATCTGGGGGTCTCCAGCGACTAGGGAGAAGATGCCTGGAAGGAAGCAGGCTGAGGACATAAACATTTATGGAGGTAGAAAAAGAGGATCCAGTCACCACTGCTAAGAACAAGTGCAGAGGGGTGGAAAGAAAACCAGGATAAATGGCACCACTTCCTGAGAGCACAAAGGAAGAGACAGTTGTGAGAAGGATGGTCTGGTCAGTGGGGTCCAGTGTAACAAGTATAGCAAGGATTGAGAAACAGCCACTGCACTTACATTGAACTTTTGCTTGTGGCTTCATTGCAAGGGTGGAGCCAGAAGCCAGACTGCATTTATTTGAGGAGTAAATGGGAGGCTGGGAAATGAATATTTGGAACAGAAAACTTTGTATCAGAAGGAAAGAGAAAAGGGAGTGGTTAGATGCTACTAAAGGATCGAGGGAAATATTAGGGGCTTTTGGCATTTCGTTTTGTTGGTTATGGACGTGGCCATTTGAACATGCTCACAGGCAAAAGAGTAAGGTGCCAATAGAAGGCAGCAGGTAGGAGATACAGTTGAGAATGGAGTTGGCATGTGTCAAGTGATCTCATATTCATAGTCTTTGTTCAAAGCCCAGATGTCCTCCATCTAAGCCGTTCTATTCCTAAGTGGATCCCACTAAAAGAAAAATCCTTTCTCTCCCAGTGTCCAAGTCACACATGCCCCTCTATCAATTAATTCAAGTCCTTTTACTACACATGAAAAAATGCTTAACATCATTAGTCATTAGGAAACTGGAAACTAAAGTTTTTGAGATGTAATGCACACACCATAAAATTCAGCCACTTAAAGTGGTTTTTCGTATATTCATATTCACAAAGTTGTACAATCATCACTACTAATATTAGAATATTTTCATTAGCCTAAGAAGACACCCCATATCCCCCCCACCCCAATGAGTCACTCCCCATTCTCTCCTTCCCAGCCCCTGGTAGCTACTAGTCTACTTTCTATGTCTGTATGTTCCGAATTCTGGATATTTTATAGAACCGTACCTACATTACATGGCCTTTTGTGTTGGGCTTCTTTCACTTAGCATAAAGTTTTTTGAGATTCATCTATGTTGTAACATAAATCAGTACTTCATTTCTTTCTTTTCCTTTCTTATTTCATTTTACAAAGACAGGGTCTCACTCTGTCACCCAGGTTGGAATGCAGTGGCGCAATCATAGCTCACTGCAGCCTCCAACTCCTGGGCTCACGCGATCCTCTCACCTCAGCCTCCTGAGGCTAATTTTTTTATTTTTTGTAGAAACAGGATCTCACTATGTCACCCAGGGTGGTCTCAAGTTTCTGGCCTCAAGTGATCCTCCCTCCTCGGCCTCCCAAGTGCTTCATTTCATTTTATGACTGAGTGATATTCCATTATATATATATATATATATATATATATATATATATATATATACCACATTTTATTTATCCATTCATGAGTTATGAACATTTGGGATGTTTCTACTTTTTTGCTTTTATGAATAATGCTGCTATAAACATTTGTGTTTAAGTTTTTATATGAATACATGTTTTCAGTGCCCTTGGGTATATACCCAAGGGTGGAGTTGCTGGATCATATAGAAATGCTATATTTTATTTAACTTTTTGAGGAATGGCCAGACTGTTTTCCAAAGTAGCTGCATCATTTTACATTCACAACAGCAACATATAAGAATTTCAGTTTCTCCACATCTTCACCAACACGTCATTTTCTGGTTTTGTTTATTTTTGTTTTTTCTTAATTATAGCTATCCTAAAGAGTATGAAGTCATGTGGCTTCAGTTTCCAGTTTCCTAATGACTAATGATATTAAGCATTTTTTCATGTACTTATTGGCCATTTGTATATCTTCTCTGGAGATATATCCATTCAAGTCTTTGCTCATTTTTAATTGGTTGTTTGTCTTTTTTTGCTGTTGAGTTGTAAGAGTTCCTTATATGTTTTGAATAATAGACTCTTTTTTGAAAAAAAATGTAATACTGGTTATTTAACGTCAAAAACATGTCAGCATTCTACATACAAAAAATAATAGAATGTTGCAAATGTGTTTAAGTACAGAAGGTTCTTGAACTCTTATTGATGCAGTGGCTTTTCCACTTTGCTGACAATGAAGAGTTCTACGGTTTGCTTTAAAACAAACATTTTGAAAACTACTGCACTTAACTAAAAAAAAAAAAAAAGAACCAAACACTTCTCATGCCAGCTGACCCCCCTTTGTCCACAGCTAAGAATGGCAGCAGAATGCTATGTTGCTATACAAAAACAAACAACCTGAAGCTGAATGGATGCCCGCTGCACTGTCAGCAGGTCCAGCTCACAGTGCACACCCTGAGCTACGGCCCCTCCAAAAGGCATCTTTCCCCATGGCCTCAATGCCAAGCAAGGAGCAGCAGGAATTGGTCTCGGTTGTTTTGCTCTTTTTACAAACTATAGATATGTACAGGATTTCTAGCCAATAACCATAGAGTTAACACCACCTTACAAATGAAAAAAAAAAATGCCAGAAACATCTTTAAATGCCTTGTCACACCAGCAGCAAAGTGCACAGAGGAGAACATGAGAGTGCCTTTTCATTTTAAAAATGTTTGGAAATATGTTCAACTCTGATACAGTCTCAGGGTGCTCCAGACACCCATGGCCACATCATGCAAACCACTGATGATTTCTAGAGCGCTTTGAGATTATAATATGATCATGATCAAATTTTGTAATTAAACCTAATGCAGGCAATAGACATTTCTCAAGTAAGAGATATGTCAATTACAGCACTCCCCTATTCTGAAGTACTCACAAGGAGACAGATAAACAGTTTTTATTCCTCCTCCTCCTCCTCCTCTTCTTTCTCCTCATCTTCTTCATCTTTCTCTGCTACCTTTTTCCGAGCAACTTTAGCGGGACCCTTTGTGCCATCAAACTTTCCTTTAAACTAATAGTCAGCAAATCTTTCTCATACTTCTCCTTCAGCTTTGCAGTCTTAGTGCTGAAAGGTTGCTTTTCACTGTTACTTAAATTATTCCACATCTCACTCAGCTTTTTCGCCACATCTCCAATAGAGATGTCAGGATTTGTGGATTTGATTTTGGGGCAGAATTCTGAACAGAACAGGAAGAATCCAGATGGTAGCCTTTTGGGGGCATTAGGGTCCTTCTTCTTTCGTCCCTTAGCTGGTCCATAATCCTTCATTTCCCAATCATAGTGGAGGGTGATGATAGACTCTTATCAGATATATAAATTGCAAATATTTTTTCTCATTCTGTGTTATCTTTTCACTTTCTTGATAGTGTCCTTTGATGCACAAATGGTATATATTTTGATGAAGTCCAACTTATCTATTTTTTCTTTGGTTCCTCATGCTTTTGGGGTTATAGCTAAGAAACATTTCCTAATCCAAGGTATTGAATATTCACATTTAGGTTTTCTCCTACTTAAAATCTTCAAAATGCCTTGGATGGAAAATGCTTAATAAAGATTTGTTAAATTTTGTGGCCAGGTGTAGTGGGTCATGCCTGCAATCCCAGAACTTTGGAAAGTCAAGGTAGGAGGATCACTAGAGGCCAGCAGTTTGAGACCAGCCTGGGCAACATAGTGAGACCCTATCTCTACAAAAAATATATATATAAAGATTTGTTAGGCCAGGCGTGGTGGCTCATGCCTATAATCCTAGCACTCTGGGAGGCTGAAGAAGGAGGATCACTTGAGCTCAGGATTTTGAGACCAGCCTGAGCAAGAACAAGACCCCATCTCTACTAAAAATAAAAAAATTAGCCAGGTGTCACAGTGTGTACCTGTAGTCCCAGCTACTTGGGAGGCTGAGGCAGGAGGATTGCTTGAGCCCAGGAGCGGAGGTTGCTGTGAGCTAGGCTGATGCCACGGCACTCTACTCAGGGCAACAGAGTGAGACTCTGTCTCAAAAAAAAAAAAAGACTTGTTAAATTTTGAATGGAAGATTAGTGGCAGGCAGAAAAATCAATGAGAATTTGTTTTCTTAAAAAGTGTGAATCTATGGAAAACCACCTTGTGGAATCAATAAGCAATTACAGCAAGATTCAGGATACTAGGAGATTAATATTCAAAGTCTGGCTGGGCACACTGGCTTGTGCCTGTAGTCCCAGCTACTTGGGAGGCTGAGGCAAGAGGATCCCTTGACCCCAGGAGTTGGAGGCTGCAGTGAGCTATGATTGTGCCCCTGAACTCCAGCCTTGACACTACCCAACTTTGAGATTTACTATAATTGACCTACAGTAACCAAACAGTGTGTTATTGATAAAATAATAGACAAAGGGATAAATGTAACAGAACAGAGCACCCATAAATAGACCCATACAAATATAGTCAACTCACCTTTGACAAAGGAGTAAAAGTAACACAATGGAGCAAAGAGAGTCTTAATAAATTCTGCTAAAATCACTGGATTTCCACATGTTAAAAAAAATAATAAACTTAGACACAGACTATACCTTCCACAAAAACTAACTCAAAATGGATCATTGCCCTAAGTGTAAAACGCCAAACTATAAAATTCCTAGAAGATAACAGAAGAATATCCAGATAACTATGGGTTTGGTGATGACTATTTATATACAACACTAAAGATATGATCCATGAAAGAAAAGAGTGACAAGTTGAATTCATGAAAACTAAAAACTTCTACTCTACAAAAGACACTGTCAAGAGAATGTGGAGACAAGCCACAGACTGGGAGAAAATATTTGCAAAAGATACATCTGATAAAATATACAAAGAATTCTTAAGACTCAACAGTAAGATCATAAACAACTTTATTAAAAATTGGTCAAAAAACATTAATAGATACCTCTTCAAAGATATGCAGATGGCAAATAAGCATATGAAAACATATTCAACATCATATGTTATTAGAGAATGCAAATTAAAACAACAATGAGATGCCACTACACACCAATCAGAATGGCTAAAATCCACCACCAAATGCTAGTGAGGATGCGGAACACCAGGAACTCTCAATCATTTCTGGTGGGAATGCAGAGGGTTCAGCTGTTTGGGAAGACAGCTTGACAGTTTCTTACAAAACTAACCTTCTCTTACCAGTTGATACAGCAATCATGCTCCTTGATGTTTACCCAAGTCAACTGAAAACTTAAATCTACACAAAAGCCTGCACGTGAACGTTTATAGCAGTTTTATTCACAATTGCCAAAATTTGGAAGCAATCAAGTTGTCGCTCAATAGTTGAGTGAATACACAGGCTGTGGCACAGCCAAGAAATAAACAGAAATGAGCTACAAAGCTACAAAAAGACATAGAGGAACCTTAAATGTGTATTGTTAAGTGAAAGAAGCCAATCTGAAAAGGCTACATACTGTATGATTCCAACTACCTGACATTCTGGGAAAAGTAAAACTATGAAAACAGTAAAAAGATCGATGATTGCCAGGGATCTGGGGAGAGGAAGGGATGAGTAGGTGGATCTAGGAGGTTTTTAGGGCAGTAAAACGATTCTGGGCCGGGCGCAGTGGCTCACACCTGTAATCCTAGCACTCTGGGAGGCCGAGGTGGGTGGATCGCTCGAGGTCAGGAGTTCGAGACCAGCCTGAGCAAGAGGGAGACCCCGTCTCTACTAAAAAATAGAAAGAAATTATCTGGCCAACTAAAATATATATAGAAAAAAAAATTAGCCGGGCATGGTGGCGCATGCCTGTAGTCCCAGCTACTCGGGATGCTGAGGCAGTAGGATCGCTTAAGCCCAGGAGTGTGAGGTTGCTGTGAGCTAGGCTGACGCCACGGCACTCACTCTAGCCAGGGCAACAAAGTGACACTCTGTCTCAAAAAAAAAAAAAAAATAGAAAAAAGAAAAAAAAGAAAAACGATTCTGTATGATACCATAATGGTAGCTACATGCCATTATACATTTGTCAAAACCCATAGAATGCACAACACAAAGCATACGCCCTAATTTAAACTATGAACTTCAGTTGATAATGATGTGTCAATACTGGTTCATCGTTTGTAGCAAATATGCCACACTGGTGGGGGATGTTTGTGATGGGGGAGGCCTTGTGTGTAAGTGTTGGGTGGGGAGCGTGGTTATGTGCAAACTCTCAGTACCTTCTGCTTAATTTTGCTGTGAGCCTAAAATTGCTCTAAAAAATAAATTCCATTAAGTAATGCGTGAATCAGTCACCATCAAAGCATTTTTTAGAGCCAGGCACAGTGGCATATGCTTAGAGTCCCAATATACAGGAGACTGAGGTAGGAGGATCGCTTGAGCACTGGAGTTCCAGGCTGCAGTGAGCTATGCTTGTGCCTGTGAATAGCCACTGCACTCCAGCCTGGGCAACATAGAGAGATCCTGGCTCTTCATTTAAAAAAGAAAAAGAAAAAAAGTACTTTTTCTGCTCAAGCAGGTGCAGGGACTGCCAGACAGAGCAAGCCCCATCTCAGCTGCCCACAGTACAAAACAAAGGAGGTTACCCTGGAGCATTTCCTCACAGTCCAAAGGGGACTTTCTTCTCTGCTTATTTGTACGATTTGTGGAGGGAAATATTTAGGTTTTAGGAGACGCAGAAACAAAGTCAGCTAAACAGCTGTGAACCAGCTTCGTGGGCAGCTTTACAAAAGCATGGGAGCATTCAGACTTCTTGTTCCAGGGCTACCACCAATACAATGCTGTTGTCACGCAAGCTAGACATACAACAGATCTGCAGTCACCAACCTCTTGTCCTTTTCCCTTCTTGGTTGCTCACCTGCAGTAGCTTATTGTTGATTGCTCCCGGTTTTATTTTGTGTCTCTTATGTCCTTCCAGAGCACTTGACATACAGAATGTAAAACATGCTGCCATCTCCCCTCCGCAAGTCTCTCTAGGGCAGCAGTTCTCAATCTCTTATCGGAAATCACCTGGGGAAATTGAAAAATAACGATACCTGTGTCTCCTACCTCTTGAGATTCTGATTCAATTGGCCTAGGCATGGGTAGCTGTCCCACCTTCCCAGGTGATTCTAATGTGCAACTGTGGTTGCAGATTACTGGTCTCAGAGAGTCATTGAGGTTCACACAGACTCCTCTGCTCCAGCCATATAAATAGATTTGTAAAGGATTTTGTTTTTTTTTTTTTTTGAGATAGGGTCTCTCTCTGTCGCCCTGGCTAGAGTGGTGTCATCATAGCTCACAGCAACCTCAAACTGTGGGCTCCAGTGATCCTCCTGCCTCAGCTTCCCCAGTAGCTGGGACAACAGGTGGGCGCCATCACACCTAGCTAATTTTTCTATTTTTTGTAGAGAAAGGGTCTCGCTCTTGCTCAGGCTGGTCTCGAACTCCTGGCCTCAAGCGATCTTCCCACCTTGGCCTCCCAAAGTGCTGGGATTACAAGCATGAGCCACCACACCCGGCCTATAAAAGGATTATAAAGACACTCTTCCCTACTTCACCCCATACACAGGAAGGTTCTAGAAAACATTGTTTCTGTCAATTTATCCACAATTTTAGTAGATACTTATTGAACACACCTATTAAGTATTAGGTTGGGTACTGAGAAAATAATTCCCTCGAAGGGCTGAATACATAAAGCACCATCAAGCTACACTACTTATATAAGGGACATAGATCACCATTTATGGTTTTGGTTTATACAGCACAAAGATCCCAAATCAGATTCCATTGGACAAGCCTCTGTCCTGGCTCAGGACTATGTCAGCCAGGAGGAGGGGAGCTTCCTGGTAATTCACCCAAAGGTGTCCCACTGCTCAGTGAGACCCTGGCCTTGTGCAGAATGACCTGAGCTGGGCACTAGCACCATGCCTGGTAGACGGGAGGCAATCCATTCTTCCCTATTTGCTGAGGACTACAAAAAAGCTTCACGGAAATATTGAGAAGAGAGGATTAATTCTGTCCCTATGAAGGAGGTCCAGAAGGGCTGAAGCTGTGACATTGGAGCTGAGCCTTGAGGAATGACATGCCCAGTGGAGAAACAGGAGACAAGCCTTCCTGGCAGGTGGGATGGCCCCTAGAGTGGACAGTGGGCATCTGGGGCATTTGTACCCGCTGGAGCACAGCAGGCAGGGACTCCACCAAGCAGGCAAGCTGGGTTGGGGATAAGGCACAGGGCTCACTGTGGAGTTGGGGATTTTACCCAGTGGGGAGCACTTCAGGATCTCCAGCTGAGACATAACACAGTCAGGTCTCGGCTTTTAGATTACGCTGGTGGCTGTGCAGAGGAAGGACTCAAGGACGGGGGAAAGGCACACGTGGCCACCAAGACTCCAGGTAAGAGTGGGAAAGCCCTTAATGTGTTGGGAATCCCCAAGGAAACTTTATGATTAGATTCCTGGGAGTTCTAAGTTCTAGAATCTTTCTCCATCAGCCCCACATACTCACATTCTACAAGGCCACCAAAGGCACCACTGTATTTTTTTGGTGGAACAATGGATTTTGCTATGTTAGCTCCTTAGAAAATCTGATGTGATCAAGAGTCAAAGAAGAAATAAAGTCTTGGGAGGATAAATATCCTGAAACCCTCCAAAATTGTTAGCGACTAATGAAAGAAGACCTTGATCAGAGGGAGATCAAATGACAAATTATCATATTCCTTTCCTTCCAGAAAGCACTGTGAACCTAGAAGAAACATTCACAAAGTAGACCACAAAAGCCAGAGTCTAAGTGTGAATCCTCTACATTTCTTAGGGTTTTCCTATATTTGGGGGATTTCACTGAATAATCTTATTTAGCCTCAAAAGTGGCAGCACAATACAAACACAGTCTCCTCCAAATAAAGTTTTTCGTGTTCATTTTCTGAGATTTACATCTTAAATAAGTAGAAATGAAGGATTATCATATGCTTTTATTTCTACATACTCTCTCATGAAATCTGAATGATTTTTTGAAATGTAAAATAATCTGTAGTCACTTGTTTCCTGTCATTTAAACAAACAAAAATTCTAAAGTCTCATCTGTCATATTTGATCAGGATCTTCAGGAGTGAGGCCCAGGCACCTGTTCTGTATTTTAAAGTGCTCCCAGTTGAACTAATCTATTGCCTCCCTGACTTCAGGAATCCACATAACCTTTCCCATATTCACATTGCCCTTTTGCTATTATTCACTCATATTATTTTAGATTAACGAACTTTAAAGTTTTAGTTATCCTAATCAATATCCACTAAATCATGGATTTGAGGCTTAAAAAAAAAAGATTCACATCACAGCCTGAGCAATACAGTGAGACCCCGTCTCTACAAAAAATAGAAAAATTAGCTGGGTGTGATCGTGCGCGCCCAGGAGGCCGAGGCAGGAGGATCGCTTGAGCCCAGGAGTTCGAAGTTGCAGTGAGCTATGACGGTGCCACTGCACTCCAGCCTGGGACACGGTGTTCCCTCTTCCCACCAAAAAAAGGGGGAAAAATGTAGGTTGAAATACATAGCTATTTTAAAAATCCACTTGTGGACCAAATGAAGTCAGCTCTTATACCACCCCACCATTGCCTCTCAAAAGCTGCAAGTTTGGGCCCAGATCATTCAGAGCCGAACTTTGGTGCCCTTTCCCTCCTCTTCCAAGATCCCTCTTCTTAGGCCTGGGTGCCTCTCACAGCCCTGTGCGAAGCCCCTTCCTGCCAAGATGTGCCCTTCTCCCCTCCCCCTCCTCTGCCCCTTTGTGTCACCCCAGCTAAGCTGACTTTTTCTCAAGGGGCCATACCTGAACTCAGAACAGCATCACTGAAGCATGTTACTGGATGTTCAAATATAATTAGGTGATGGGTATCAATCAGGTTTAACCTTTCATAGGCAAACGTGCTTTGTTTGCCTACAGTGGGACTCTTCTGAAACAGACGTTTCACAGAGCCCCTTCCACCGGCACCTGGCCGGACACGCTGCCCATCTCTCCAGCCTCGTCTCTCCACCCTTCCTCACTGGCTGCCTTTCCAGTCCTTGGTACACAACTTCCTCTTTTAACACACAGCTCCTTCCTGCCCTAGGCCCTTTGCATTTCACGGATCCTGTGCACCCCATTTTCATGTAGTTGCTACTTAGACATTTCTTTTGGTTTCAACTTAAATGTCACCTCTTTCCCAGAAGCAGCCCTTGACCCACTGGCTAAAGCTGCACCACTTCCTGCCCGTCCCCAGACATGCTCTACCACAATGGCGCTCAACCAGGTGTGGTATTGCCCCTCGGGAGATGTTATGAGTTGTCACTGGAGGGTGTGACTGGCATCCAGTGGGTGGAGCCCAGGCATGATGCTGACCATCTAACAGTGCACATCCAACAGAGTGCTCTGGCCCCAAATGCCACGGTTGAGATGCCAGGCTCTGTTACAATATTCTTTCTCCTAAGCATTAATCAGTACCAGAAATGATGGTTTTTGTACTTCCTCCCTGCTAAATTGGCACTCCTCCGGAAGTGGAGCTCAGAGTTCTTCTCTTCTATATCCCCAGAACCTATGAGATTACAGGGCACCTGCTTGACTCTCAACAAATTTTGACCCAATTTGATTCTGTCCCAGGAATCCACAAGTTGAAGATGCCTGGCCCAGACTAATTGACGAGACTGAGAAAATACCAAGTCAGTTTTCGAAATGACAAAAAAAAAAAAAACACTTTTATTAATGAATGTACATACAAATGAAACAAGACAACCACTAAGAGTACCTCACACTGCCATGTACTCATGACATTATTCTACCTTAACAGACATCTGTGAAAAATCGGTTCTGCTACGTCTTAAAGATGTGCAAAAATTTCTTACGTTTAAATATATGATCTTAATTACACCAGTGTTCTTATGTCCCAAGACAGATTGTAGGTAATGGAATCTCAAGAATCAAAGTCTCCAAGAATCAAAAATAAAATCCAATATGATCAATAAGATTGATATATTTAGAGGGGGAAAAAGCATATTAACTAAATTTCTTCCCTTCCACCCTTCTTACCCATTCTGTTATTGATGAATTTTATCTATAGCATAAGATGATAGCCAAACTACCCAACTTTTTCAAAAAAGCAACATTTAAAAAAAAAAAGATACCACACATCAAGAGACTTATGTAACACCATTGAAATTATTTTCCGAGCACTAATACTATATCTTCTAGCACTACAAAGTCTACTAAGAAAATAAACCTTGCATTTATGTAGTGTTGTTTATCTTTCAAAGATTTCTCACAAGTAACATTTCATTGGAATTACCACTATATACCCTAGTTGGTATGGAATTGATTATACCTAATGGATGAAAAAATTTAGGCACAAAAACACTTTGCTGGCCGGGTGCAGTGGCTGACGCCTGTAATCCTAGCACTCTGGGAGGCCGAGGCAGAAGGATTGCTCAAGGTCAGGAGTTCGAGACCAGCCTGAGCAAGAGCGAGACCTTGTCTCTACTAAAAGTAGAAAGAAGTTATATGGACAGCTAAAAATATATATACAAAAAATTAGCCAGGCATGGTGGCACATGCCTGTGTCCCAGCTACTCGGGAGGCTGAGACAGGAGGATTGCGTGAGCCCAGGAGTTTGAGGTTGCTATGAGCTAGGCTGATGCCACGGCACTCTAGCCTGGGAAAGAGAGTGAGACTCTGTCTCAAAAAAAAAAGAAAAAAACACTTTTCTTTGATGTCATCCAGTGTTACTGCTAAGAGTTAGGATTAGAACTCAGGTCCTTTTCTTAATCCTGTACACTGCACTAAGCCCCCATATATTCTGTTTCACAGAATGCTACTAGTCACTGTGCTCACATGTTCAACCAAGTTTTGGAAACGCTGAGTTAAACAAAGGTAACCAGATTCCCAGAGCCTTTAATGTGCACCAAACAGCTCCAGGAAGGGTATGGAGAATAGGGCGGGTGACAAAAATGTGCAGGCAGAAAAGGCGAGGACTTGGTGGCTAGACAGTGTGGCCCCAACAGTGGGACCCTGAGTCCATAGAAATCCAGGCCAATGTTGCCAAGTATTTCCAGAGAAGCTACAAATCTGGGCTTTAATTTCAAATCTTCAGGTTTATGCACATTGCCTCAAATTCAAGAAAACACTCTAGTTTAAACAAAATGAATTTTTAGACAAGATCAGCCTGGTATTCTTGGGAAACCCAGAATACCATGTGTCACAATCTTATTTGCCCACAGGCCCTTCAAAAGACTTATTAATTTCCTGGAACTCTGCAGATCAGTGTCAAAAATGTCATCTTCAAAAGCAAGCATCCTGGCCGGGCACGGTGGCTCACGCTTGTAATCCTAGCACTCTGGGAGGCCGAGGCAGGAGGATTGCTTGAGCTCAGGAGTTCGAGACCAGCCTGAGCAAGAGCGAGACCCCGTCTCTACTAAAAATAGAAAGAAATTAACAAAACAACTGAAAATAGAAAAAATTAGCTGGGCATGGTGGCACATGCTTGTGGTCCAAGCTCCTCAAAAGGCTGAGGCAGGAGGATAGCTTGAGCCCAGGAGTTTGAGGTTGCTGTGAGCTAGGCTGATGCCACGACACTCTGGCCCAGGCAACAGAGTGAGACTCTGTCTCAAAAAAAAAAAAAAAGCAATCATCCTGTCCTCCTAGACCACTATGGCCCCTAGCATGAATTATTTCAGGGTTTACTCAAATAGAAATTGGAATTAAAACCCAGCCTTAGTTCATGTAGAAATTTTTCTTCTTCTGACAAATATAGTCCTTGAAAATCTATACTTCTAAACAATTATACCAGTGACTGAAGATATCCTGACAATAAACATTTGTTTAACTCTCCTGGCAAAACTAAAAACTTAATTGAACTGTGAAAAAATAACATTGGATTTGACTAGATATTTAAAAAGACCCACTCTTCACTTTTCTGAGACAATTTTAAATATAAAAGTGGTTTGGAGGCAATTGAGAAATTTAGAATTCAGGATGAAACTAGTGACACTTTCAAACACTATATTTGCCATATAACTTTTCTAAGGCAGAAATCCTGTTTTTGCCTACTCTCTTCTTTTTTTTTCCCTTTCATTTCTGCGCTGCCTCATTCTTTTTTTTTATTTTAGTTTAAAAATTTCAATTAGCTTTATCTGCAATTCTAGAATTGGGCTACACTTCATTCCATAAAATAGAATAAGTTATCCCTGCACTGCCTCATTCTGAAAATTAGTTCAGAGAGCCAGATGATTGGTTTACATGAGTGCCTACCATTGTGGAACAAGTGTAGCAAAAATAGCATAAATGTATTGAATCACGTGGCAAATGATTGTCTCCCCCTAATGTCTAATTGGTCCATATTCACTGCTGTAGCTTCTTTTGACTGCTAAAATAGCTATCCTGATCCAGGATCAGGCAATTAATGCACCATATTTCCAGAACCATGAGAAAACAGGCGTATTTGTTATGGTGAAATTGGACTCATTTCTATTCCCCCATAGAGAAAATAAAAACCTTTATGATTTGAAACCCTTGGGAAACCTAAGAAATGTAACATTTGGAGTTAAAATATAGAAACAAGAAATAATAATGAAATACATCCAAATGAAGTCTTACATTAGATTTGCTGATTTTTTAAGTCCTATTCCCCTCTTCTTGACAGATTTGGGTGGCCAAGACAAAAGTTCATTTCCTCTATTCCCAGTGACAATTCTTTTTGATGAAGACAGGATTTATGGGGTGTTAAGAGAACATACAATTCTAGTGTTCATGTTTGAGAGACAGTACTGCAATGATCAGAAAGATTAGTCCAATTTTAGGATAAAATATTAGGACCATATTAACAATGAAGTTGATTATACACAGTTTTGAGCTAGACTCTATCCAATATCACTGACATGTTGGAATACTGCATGAAACAGACACAGAAAAATGGTCCTGGAGTATGAAAGATGTCTGACATGGTGATATCTGGTCACTGTCTTCTGTAGTCCTGGGGATAAAACCTTGAAGAGCACCACTGGGTCTTAAGCCATGACATAAGGATTATCATCAATAATGTAGACATTGTCTTCCACTGGGCGTCTCCTTTCAGCTGCATGTTGCAAAGCTCCAATTTTAGAGGCATTCAACGAAACCATACTGCAGAAAAGAGTTGAAGAATAACATGAGTCGTAGACGACTTCTAAAGTATGAGCAGCATTTTTGTTTATAATTAGGAAGACTGGGTATTTGTGACACTAGGAGTCCTTCATACAAACTATGAAATCGATAGTGCCTTCTGGAGTTGTGAGAAGTGTAGCCCTGAGTATTGTAGAAAAGTCTATAAAATAAGCATGTAGACAATCTAAAAAGCATTCAAAAAACTCAGACTGGTGTCTTTTAGGAAACTCACATAATAGAATACAGAGATGAAAAATCTAAAGACAGATATCTGACATCAAACT
This sequence comes from Lemur catta, assembly GCF_020740605.2. Classification (NCBI taxonomy): domain Eukaryota; kingdom Metazoa; phylum Chordata; class Mammalia; order Primates; family Lemuridae; genus Lemur; species Lemur catta. The sequence continues at coordinate 25,462,916 of NC_059132.1, read as the reverse complement.
AAGTTACTAAGTCAAGATGCTTATTTTCAAATGTGGTTGGCCCAGAACTGGCTGACTGGTGTTTTTTTCCAACTGTGCATTGTGACTCTTTAGAGAGGGATGTTAAATCTACTTAGTGATTTCCATCCTATATTTAAGAAAAACATAGAGTAGAAAAATACTGAATGTAGTAAAATAGCACTGTTTCACCAATGTATACTGGATCATGGTGCCCAAAATCTTACTATGTCTTATGGCCAAATTTCAAAGGCCAGGGTTAGATTACTTTTATAGCACATACACTCACACACACCAAGTGTACAAAAAGGTCAGGCATTGGAGATTAAAAGATTAATATTTTGGAGAGAGCTGCTGGTGTTTGGTGTGCTGGCCTTACACATCAAATTACGAGAGAGGCTTCAATGTGACTGCTTGGAGAGCTTGTTCTGCATATCATGTTATTTAAGGGTAGTCAGTGGACTGATGTTTGGGATTTATGGAAATGAGTAGAAAGAGTCATGGAAGAAACAAGTCATGGAAGAAAGCAGACGTCCAAGTTTAACTCATGTGGCATTTTGATGTAGCTGGTTATTTCAAATTTGTATATAGTGACTATTTCTATTACCAAAGCCTGGCTCAAAAAATATGGAACCTGAGTCTTCATTCAGCCACAGATGAAGAACATGCCCAGACTGAATGTGTGTAAAATAACAAGAGAGACAAAGCTCCTCTATCGTCCTTAAATGCATCAGACATGTGTGAAAACACTTAGCTGAGGTGTCAATAAGCTTCAATGACTCAGTGTGATATAACTGCCAAAAAGGTAATGTCATGAGAAAATACTCAAGTGGTACATTTTTTTGTTTGCTTTTTAATACTTTATGTTTCTACAATATTTTCTTTATAATTAGATGATAAAAAGTGAATCTTTTTTTAAAAAAAGATAAGTCGGCAGTGCAAGAACAGAAATCAAGTAACTAAAAGGATGCTAGTTCCATGCATTTCCACCCATGAGAACATTTCTTTTCTGCTTTCAGAAGCAGTTAGTCAAAACTACTTAGGAGCGTGGGCTCCAGATATTGAGCCCGTTATACACTGTGTGCTGTGACCTTAGATGCCCCTTAACATTTCTGAGCCTGTTTTGCAATCTGTAAAACGAGAATAGTGCATCTCACAGGTATATTTCTGTGAAGGGCATGATTGCAATAACAAAAGCCAATGTGTACTGAGCACCTACGATATGCTGGTCACTGCTCAAAGCACATTCTGTGGATAGCTCATGTAACTAACTCAGGCATAGTTCAGTCTGTGTGTGAACATCCAGTGAAGGAGAACAGGAATTAATGAATGGTAGCCTAAGAGGGATGGATTTGGAATCAGAGAAAGTCCTTGCTTAAAGCCCACCCGGAACCAAATGGAGCAGGCTAGTTGGCTTTAGAACTAAGTAGTTGTCTCCTGCCATTTACAGGCATTGCGGCCAACAGCCTCATGGCAGAGAGGCAGTAAAGAGGATTTAAGTTTTAACTAGGTTGCAGAGTAGACTGAAAGATCCTCACAAAGATAGTAAATTCAAGTGCCTACCTGGCCAGACAACTAATGTAAATGAGTGGAGCTGGCTGGCTATGGAGCAGCAGGGAATGATGGGAGCTGCAGAGAACTGGAGGCACTTGCCCTACCTCAGTGCCTTTGCACTTCCTGCCTTTCAGTCAGGAATCATCTTCCCCCAAATCTTCTGCTCCCTCAGGGCTCACTCAAACAGCCCTTCACCCCACTCTATAGACACCATCGTGTTTGTCTGAAATCACCTAAAAGGACCCTGTCTATTTGCTTATATGTCTTCTGTTTTGTTCATCTCTTTGGATTATCATCAGTATTCAATAAACACTCAGTAAAACAAAGCACTGAATAAAATAAAAGAACAAACCAACTGATTCAATGTACAGGCCCATCAAGCAAAATTTGCAATTTAGTTATCTTGCTGTAAGAGGGGAGGAGTGAAGTTTCCCCTCTGTGCCAGCTCTGCCACAGCTCCAGGGGAACACAGAAAGCTAAAATATCACTGGAAAGAATGAACAGCAACAGAGGTGCTCATTCATCTAGGTTTTTAGGATCCAGGATATAAAATGGAGTTTTTAGAAGAAAAAGTAGAAAGAGATAGAAATTTCTCTTTATCTAACTAGAGTAGGAACATCCAAATGTATTGACACAGACACTTTCAAGCTTACCTTAGTTGTGGCATCTTCTTTCTGATGTAGAAATACTCTAAATTGGGAGGACAGGGAGGAGTTAAAGAGAAAATTAAACAAGCCAGCAAGAGTTCACACTATCCTCTTCCAATCAAGTATATTCTTTCTGTTGTTATTCGGACCCTTCCCTGGTAACTTCAGGTAACCCCTTCCCATATCTCTTTTTGAGTCTGTAGAACCCAAAGAATCCTTTTTTTGTTCAGAATCTCATCTACACGAGTGGTTTGGTGTATTCATCCACATATCTGGATTTACGTTAATACGATTGTTAAATTTTCTTCCAGTTTAAAAACTGAGAAAGTTGGTGACTTCTCCGGCCCCTCTCTCAGGACCCATGAACCTCGCCCAGGCCCCTCTCTTGGGACCTGTTAATAAAAAAAAAAAAAAAAAAAAAAAAAAAAAAAAAAACTGAGACAGTTTTCTGATGGGCGGCTGGAGACCAGGCATTAACCAGGACTGACACCAGGCCATGCTAAGGGTCACACCTCTCAAAGGATACCTCTGCCAGACTTTTACACTACCAGTCACCCCCTCCTTAAGAGGGCAATAAAGACTTGTTTTAGTGAAGGAGGAAAGCCTATTTGAGATTATTGGGGCTCAGAAAACAATACTTCAAAATATGCCGCTTTGGATTTCAAACTGAGAGCACCTGGGCAGCAGTGAGTGCAGGGAAGGGCTTTCTCTGTCGTTCCCTGCTCTACCTCCAGGCCAAATCCTCCAGAAGATTTTCAACTGTTGTGCGTCCCTCCCCCAGAGAAATGGGTGCATATATTACAGGAAGATAGATTAGAGGTGACAACATACCCAGAGCCCAGAAGAACTTTGTCCCAGGCTATGGTCTGTTCTTTGGGCCCATTCATCTCTCCTAAAAATCCTTTACTCTTCCTCTAAGATTGCCTACGTCCTCCACTTCCCTCTCCCGCATGAAAAGGGTATTTAAGCTTCAGCCATTGGGTCTTTGAGTCTCATTTTGTGTGGCTCCCGTGCACATGTGCATGAAATATGTATATGTTTTCTCCTGTTAATCTGTCTGCTGTTAGTTTATTTCAGTATACTCAATTATCAAACCTTCAGACGAAAAGTGTGAACTTCCCTAAAAGGTGTTTTGCCCAATTTCTAAATAATCATTTTCACTAACCAAGTTCTAAATAAAATAATTATGTGGAAACTTCCTCAGATTTCCCAAGCATACTCTTAATTTTCTAACTCTGCCCAGGCACAATGAAACAGATCAGTAATAGGTTCAAATACAGTGTCTTGCAAAATAGCTATTTGTGGGCCGGGCACGGTGGCTCACGCCTGTAATCTTAACACTCTGGGAGGCCGAGGCGGGAGGATTGCTTGAGCTCAGGAGTTCGAAACCAGCCTGAGCAAGAGTGAGACCCTGTCTCTACTAAAAAAATAGAAAAATTATCAGGGGGTCGTGGCATGTGCCTGTAGTTGCAGCTACTCGGGAGGCTGAGGTAGGAGGATCACTTGAGCCCAGGAGTTTGAGACTGCTGTGAGCTAGCCTGATGCCATCGCACTCTACTCAGGACAACAGAGTGACACTGTTCCAAAAAAAAAAAAAAAAGCTATTTATGGTTCTTTTATGGGAGGCACATTACACACACACGACTGGCAGAAGAGAGATCTGAAGCCCAGGGTGGTTGCTTTTTGAAGATTTTTGTTCTAGTTGTAGTCTTGCAACCAGTTTTCCCTCTCAATGTCTCATTTGCCTTTTCTGCCAAATGGCCATTGTAAAACTTTTCAACAATATCATCCCCACAGGGAAAAAAAAAATTAGATTTTGAGGGGCACAGAAAACAAATCTTATCTATTACAATGGTTTGTTGCTTTCCAAATCTCAACCCTACCCAATAAACACTAATTTTTTTTTTTTTTTTTTTTTTGAGACAGAGTCTCACTTAGTTGCCTGGGCTAGAGTGAGTGCCCTGGCATCAGCCTAGCTCACAGCAACCTCAAACTCCTGGGCTCAAGCGATCCTCCTGCCTCAGCCTCCAGAGTAGCTGGGACTACAGGCATGCGCCACCATGCCTGGCTAATTTTTTCTATATATATTTTTATTTGGCCAGATCATTTCTTTCTATTTTTAGTAGAGAAGGAGTCTTGCTCTTGCTCAGGCTGGTCTCAAACTCCTGACCTCGAGTGATGCACCCACCTCAGCCTCCCAGAGTGCTAGGATTACAGGTGTGAGCCACTGCGCCCGGCCAAACACTAATTTCTTAATGCAGATGGCCGTCCATATCCATGAGTTCTGCACCTGCAGGTTCAACCAACTGCAGATGGAAAATACTTTTAAAAATAATAATACAAGTAAAAATACAGCATAACAATGACTTAGATGACATTGACATTGTGTTAGGTATTATAAGTAATCTAGAGAAGATTTAAATTATATGGGAGGATGTGTGCAAGTTATTTGCAAATGCTACACCATTTTATATAAGGGACTTGCACATCCATAGATTTTGGTCTTTATGGGGATCCTGGAACCAATCCCACAAGGATACTGAGACATGACTATATTTAATACTCTTTAATTTAAGAGTATATAATTTTTCTCTTTAGGGAGCCAATAAATGAAAAATAAAGGTTAAGAAACAATGGTATTGAAATCAAGCAGGTGGGAGGAGGGAAGAGGGGATGAGAAAAGTCACACCTAACAGGGACAATGCACACTATCTGGGTGATGGGCACACTTAGAACTTTGACTCAAACTGTACAAAAGCAATTTATGTAACCAAAACCTTTGTACCCCCATAATACTCTGAAATAAGAAAAAAGAAACAATGGTGTTAAGGGAAAAATCCACTACAATATAAGCTCCATGAGATTTATAAAGATTTATGGCTGAAAATATCTTTTCTATTAATAAATACAGTAATTACAGGTTAAGATTGCCGCACACTTAACCATGTGCCAATCACTGTTCTCAGTGTTTTGTGTGTACTAATGCATATAAAAGTCACATGCCTCTTGACATAGATGGTACTACCATATGCATTTTACACATGAGGATTTGGGGACATAGAGAAGTCATGTGAAATCAAAATCACATGCCGTATGGAGCTACTTGAACCCAGGCAGGTTACCTATAGAACCTTTGCTGCAGACCCTTAGGAACAACCATGAAATGACTTACTTTTGGTGACGATAACAACCAAAACAGCAAGCAACATCAAGACAGAAAGGGAGATTCCAACATAGAGTCCCTCATTGGTGGCGGTGCTCATCTGTACATTTTGTGTTGGGGACACTTGCTAAGGAAACATCAGTAGATTGAAAGAGCATCTTGTTAGAATTATGGATAGAAAACATTTCCTGGAATAACTTACCCCACCATATTTATCTTTACTGGACCTTAACTACTTCTGGAACACAAAGGTAAGACCAAATGATCTGAGGTTATAACTAATGGTGAAAGTCTAGGAGAATTTGAAATTCAAAACGTAGTTTAGGATGATGAAAACGTTTTGTATCTTACTTGGGGTGGTATTTATATAGGTGTATACATTTGTCAAAACTAAAATTGTGTGCTTAAAATGGGTTTGTATGTACTGTATGCAAATTATGTTTCTAAAGTCAATCGGCTATTTCCATAAATATATCCTCTTGTGATATTTAAAAACAGAAAAAAAATAATTTCTGTTCATCATAAGTTGATTTGATGTGATATTATCTGAATGTGCTCAGTTATTGAATGTGGTCCTTGTTTACAGTCCTTACTTGATTTTTCAAATGTAATTCAAGATTCTATGTCTGTATAAATAGATTTGAAAATAGCTGCTCACAGACATGGCCCTGATTAACAATTTAATGGTATGCAATCAGGCAGAAATGTAGAATTGTATTTATTTATGTTTTTATTTCAGAATTTTACAGGAGTACACACATTTTGGTTACATAATTTGCTTTTGTACAATTTGAGTCAAAGTTATAAGTGTGTCCTTCACCCAGGTAGTGTGCATTGTACCCATTAGCTGTGAATTTACTCATCCCCTCCTCTCCTCACCCCTCCCACCTACTTGATTTCCCTTGAGTTTTACTTCCATATGTGCACCTAAGTGTTGATCAATTAGTTCCAATTTAGTATTGAGTACATGTGGTGTTTGTTTTTCCATTCTTGTGATACTTCACTAAGAATGGTCAGTCTCCAGTTCCATCCAGGTTGTTACAAAAGAAACTAGATCACTGTTTTTTTTTTCTTATTATTGCTGAGTAGTGCTCCGTGGTATACATATACCACATTTTATGAATTCACTCATGTATTGATGGACACTTGGGTTGGTGGGACTGCAAACTAGTACAACCTCTATGGAAAGTAGTATGAAAGAACCTCAAAGAACTAAAAGGAGAACTACCATCCATTTGATCCAGCAATCCCACTAAATATTTACCCAAAGGAAAAAAATTCATTTTATAAAAAAGACACTTGCTCTTGAATGTTTATAGCAGCACAATTCACAATCGCAAAGATGCAGAATTGTGTTTAAATCCCCTGGTGCAGATCACAAGAGATCGTCACCTTCTGGAAAAAGCCATCATGCGAGGCTCCCTCTCATAGCTTAGCTCTGATCCTAAAGAGAACTCACAGGGGAAACATTTTAACAGAATGGAAGTAGAGGATTGGAGAAAAGGATCAAGTGTCTTCCTGTGTAAGAGTTTAATCTCTGGAGTCAGAATTCCAGCTCTTGTACTTAGAGTCTCTGTGTAACTACAGACAAATTATTTAGCCTCTCTGAACCTGTTTCTATGTCTATAAACAGCAGAGTCAATAGGGTTTCGGAAAGGTCCTTTTTAGGTCCTCCCTTATAAACACTATGAGGACATAGGCTAACAATATCTGTGCCATCCTTGCTTAGACAGCCAGAGTCTGGGAGGGGAAACCTGTGTTGTTGTCACCTTACCCATGGGAAGGCTAAGGGCAGGGGGGAGGGTATAAAGTGGGTAGATGGAGAATGGGGTTTCAGGAGGCTGGCTTTGCTTTCATTTTTCAAATTATATGACACAAATACCACATGTTCATTTTAGAACGTGCAGCTAAGCATAAAAAAGGAAAAATAAAATCAACCATAACCCTAACATCGAGAAACAAGCACTATTACCATTTGCTTTATGTACTCTTCTAGAATTTTATCCTTCTAGAATTTTTTCTTTATGGTATATATACTATTTTAAAAGTTGCTTCTTTCATCAAACCATGTATTATAGCCCATGTCGGTAAGTGCACTGCAATGATTACTACGTTCTTAATGGCAATATGTGGACATGCTTAATTGACTAAATAATTAATCTCTTACTATTAAACATTTAGGTTGTTGATAACATTTCCATGATTATAAATAACAGTATTGAATATACTCTCTCATGCATTTTTATGTATTTGTTCAGTTTTTAAGACAGGGCCCAGGAAATTGACCTACTGGGTCAAATATACGCTGCATGTTTTCAAGATACTTGGAAGACATCTTGATATCTTCAGAGTCAAGGTACAAAAAGCCCACATTTTTTTGCTATTGCCTGTCTTGAACTTGCTTCTAAATTGCTTCTACTTGCTGCCATACACACATGTGCTGCAGGTAACCAAGGCCATGAACAACCTCACCATTCAGAGTGGCTTTTTTTAAATTCAGCATAAGTCTGGTCATAAGGCAATACATTAAATATGTATACAGTGGCAGTTCTGATATTTAGCCAGTATGTACAAATTCAGCATGCATCCATCAAATCAATCAGTGCCCGTGTCATACAAGTTGTTAAAATTTTAATATCACTCCTATGTAGTGGTGTTCTCATTGTCACTAAAATATACAGCATGAGGCTATTTGGTACTACACTAAATAGCCCCACTTTGCCTGAGCTTTTTGAATTTCTCTTACAATGGCCATGTTGTCATTTTTCACAACTTGCTATTAGAAAGATTATTCTTATAACCTCAGACTGTTTTTGTTGCTTCTAAGAGTTACTTGCACATACTAAAAGGCTGATTGTTTCTCCCAGGAGTCAAAAGAAAAGGTCCTGTTGATGAATTTGTCTAACTTATGTGCAAAGTTGAAACTGTTATGAGCATCAGGGGACTGGGATCCCTTAGATTTTTCTCAAGCTCACTGTAAAAAAAAGTATGAGAACATCTTAGAGAATCACAGTTGTCTGAGACTTTGGCCAGGCATAGTGCTCTCGCCTGTACTCCCAACACTTTCGAAGGTCAAGGCCGGAGGATCACTTGAGGCCAGGAGTTTGAGACCAGCCTGGGGACCATAGAGAGACCCTGTCTCTACAAAAAATGGAAAAATTAGCCGAGGATGGTGGCACACGCCAGTACTCCCAGCTACTCGGAAGGCTGAGGCAGCAGGATTGCTTGAGCCCAGGAGTTTGAGATTGCTGTGAACTATGATCTCCCCACTACACTCCAGCCTAGCTGACAGAGCAAGGTCCTATCTCTTTTAAAGAGGGAGAAAAAAAAAAAGTTGTCTAAGACCTTAATACCTTTAAAAGTCACATATAGGTTGGTTTATATATAGAAAAAAAAAATCAACAGTGGTCTCAAAATTTCTACATAAAATGGCTATTGGGAAAAAGATATTAGAGGACTTATCTTTAAGCAAGCACTTTTTCATTTACATTTTATTATTGTTTGGGATGGCCTGCCCCCCACCCCATCAAAGCATGTTGTTGTCTCCCTAATAAGTGAAGTCCTCCTGAGTATTTTATATTAACTTTCTCTCCTTAAATTAGCTCATTCTATGTTTTTTTTTTTTTTTTTTTTTACCAATTTTTGGTCAGGGGAATGTCATTGTACTGTGTGTGTGTGTGTGTGTGTGTGTGTGTGTGTGTGTGTTATTCAGTAAAATATCACTTATTGGGGCATCTCTAATGAACTGGTCAACCTAAATGAACTTTTCAAATTAAAGCATCCTATCTAAGAGTCAAAAATCTTTTTAAGGAGAATAAAAGTCAGTGGGCTAGTCTTACAGAAATAGTCTTTAAATGTCTATCTTCCTGGAAGCAAGTTAAAAATGAATCTGGCTAATCAAATAGGAAAGAAGATGCTTACAGTTTGGTTGTCATGCCAAGGGCCATCTGAAGACTGTGTCACGGTGCCATTCCCATCTGCTCAAAACAAGAAGGAAATTTAATTAGAATTACAAAAAATATTAAATTTTCACTGCAGACACTAAATTTATTCACATCGCCTCCTGGTGATGACTGAAAAATTGAATCATGTGAACAAACGCTGCAAGCATTGCAAGAGGTATACCAAGTTATTAACATTTTATTAATTTCTCCTGTAAAGTTGAGTTTCTTAACCTTTTTGTCGGGCTCTTTTAAAATGAACTCCTTTTCTTCTTTATGGAAAAAAATTCAGAAACACACAAAGTTTTCCCTGTAACTTTAGGGGAATCACAGAAACCCATTCATGGTACCAGGTTAAGAATAGCATTCAATGGCAATCAATATTGTCATGCTAGCTGAAAAGCTGTCGATGGGTCCCCAGAGGCCATATGCACTTCCAAACATCAGAACCACCCTATTCCAAGTGGACATCACATTGGTTTTACTTTCAAAAGATGATTAAAATGCACCATGATATCCACAACAGGTAGTATATAACTTGACACTGTATGCTAATGTGCCTAGACTTTAATCCAGAAATGCTTAGAAGATGTTATCAGCCGCAAGACCAGTGTATATTATACCACATATAAGGATTAAGATTTTATGTAGCATAAAATCCATTGGTCTTAAAATCATTCAAGTTTTCAAAGTGTTTTGAAATAGAGAGTATGTTCTGTTGGCCCTCCTATCCAACTATAAGTCAAGTACAGAATTCTCTTTTTAACTAGAGGCTTTCCAGACTGGTGCCTGAGCTCTACATTCCTCCATCCCCTCCACCTCGAATCCCTCTGCCTCCCTTCCTCCTTTCCTGCCCTCCTCCCCCCAAGAAATAATTATCTTTTTACTAAGTACCTACTATATACTAAGCACATTACATCCTAACACCAGGTTCTTCATCCTATTTTTTTAATTGTTTTATTATTTTTTTATTTTTTTAAGAGACACAGTCTCTCTCTGTCACCTAGGCTGGAGTGCAGTGGCAAGTTCATAGCTCACCGCAACCTCCAATTGCTGGACTCAAGCGATCCTCCTGCCTCAGCCTCCTGAGTGGCTGGGACTACAGGCATGTGCCACTGCACCCAGCTAATTTTTAAAAACTTCTTGTAGAAAATTGGGTCATACTGTGTTGTCCATGCTGGTCTTGAACTCCTGGCCTCAAGTGATCCTCCTGCCTCAGCCTCTGAAAGCTAATTTCATTTTATAGATGAAGAAGCAGACACTGGCAATGGATACGTAAGTTTCCAATTTTAGTAAATGACAAAGGCCGCTGCTGATAACCACCACCACCTCATACTTCCATCAAAAGGAAATGCTTATAGGTCTGTAAAATTCCCTAACTGATAAAGGTATAGAGCCTCAACATGAATAGAATTGCACTAATCATATCCTCCTTCCCAAATATTTACATTACTATGTTTACATTTTATACATTCTGAAACCCCTTCCTAGAGAGCCAAAGGCAGTATCTAGAGTCTACACTTTGTTTGTGACCTTAATTAGGATCTTCAGGAATAGGGCTGGGTGATGCAGTAAAAATAGCAAGGACTTGAATCAGATAAAATTAGAGTTCAATGCTAACAATGTCTGTTAGCAACACGACCTTGATACTCAAAGTCCTCTGCATACACACATAAGTATCTATGTATGTACACATGTATGTATGTGTATCTGTATATGAAGTTGTGTGTATGCAATAGTGCCCCCTTACCTGCAGGGGATATGTTCTAAGACCCCCAGTGGATGCATGAATTTGAACAGTGCCAAACCCTATATAGACTATGTTTTTTCCTATACATACATACCTAACAAAGTTTAATTTATAAATTAGGCACAGCAAGAGGTTAATAATAACTAATAATAAAATAGAATAGAACAATGTACTATAATAAAAACTATGTGAATATACTCTATCTCTCTCTCTCTTCCCGTGTTCAGACTGTGGTTGACTGCAGGCAACTGAAACTACAGAAAGTGAAACTGCAGAGTAAGGGGGAACTACCGTATGTACATTTCTAGCTAGGAGCCCTTGAACTACAAGCTATAAATAGTACACAGCACACAATGTTGTTAAAATTAAATTAGATTATGCATGTGACATAGCTAACACTATGTCGGCTCAACACCAGCTATTGTTATTATACGATGGAAGGATCCATGAGGAGAGACAGGGATGCTGTGCCCTGCACCTTCTAATTATCATAGACTCTAATCACCCAGGGAGGAATGTCAACAGCTTGCCAGTGGGCATAGAAACAGTAACTGGTGGCTGAACTGGGGAGTTATGTGCCTCCAGAGCAGATGTATAGAGCCTTCCAATCTGACAATGGCAACAAATATGGCTTGCCTGGAAAGAATTAAATGAGATAATATATGAGTTTCCTGGCACATACGTCTGTCAAAGGTGGGTAGTGGGCAACATGACAACCAAAATCCCTTCCAGATCTCACATTCTTTGCTTCCAAGAGGCTTTCGGCAACTGAGGGCTGAAACAGGCTCAGTGAAGACTTGGCCCAAGAGCCTCAGACACACGGCCAAAATGGCAGCCGCTACGCAGAGTCCCAGGGACCCAGCTGCTCCACGGTCTGTTCCACCCTGGAAAGCTCTAGCTCGACCAGGTTTCGGTGACATGATATTTTAGAGCATGATTCCCCGCTCCTACTTTCTTCCTCCTCACACCCTAAAAGAATAGGGTGCAGCTGCTCCTACTGCTGTTACCTTGTGTTTTTATCTCTTTTCATTTTGTTTTTGTGCCTGGAAACAGTTTGCACTAAGGATTCCACTTTCAAAACCAAATGTCACCATGATCTCATCCCAACTGAATGAGTCCCTCTGTGAATCTCACTGCAGGTCCATTTTTAATTAACCAGCTTCCAGGAATGTTTGGCAAAAGGTAAGCCATATGGGGTGGAAGGCGGCTGCCCACAGATTGGCAACTGCTGAGTGCAGTGAGTCACACGCAGGAGGAGTCCTGCAAGAAGTGACCTTGCTTGGATGCAGCACAAGGACACATGAGCCAGGTCTGCCTCACGAAGGGCTCAGCACAGGGCATTCCCAAAGCTTGCCACTGTGGGTAACCAAGGGAGTTACCTGGGGAAGATGACACGATTCAGTGTCACCTTTCTCCACCACAAGGAAGAGAGGCCAGTTTTACCTTTCTGAAGAGTAGAGACTATAGGAGGCCAGCTCAGACTGAGGAGAGTAAGAAAGATTGTTTGGAGAGGAATAGCAAGATCTCAGTGGGACATGCCTCTTGGACACTGGTGTGGGTGTCCCCAATTCATCTGTCTTATTCAGGCAACTATAACACAATACCTCAGACCGGGTAATTTATAAACAATAGAAATTTATTACTCACAATTCTGGAGGCTGGGAACTCCAAGATCAAGGTGCCTGCAGATTCAGTGTCTAGTGAGAGCTGGTTCCTCATAAATGGCTCCTTCTGTGTATCTTCATGGGGGGGGGATGGGACAGACAAGCTCCCTGGGGCCTCTTTTATAAGGACACTAATTCCATTCATGAAGGTGGAGCACTCATGACCTAATCACCTCCCAGATGTCCTACCTCTTAATACTACTGCTTTGGAGATTAGGGGTCAACATATGAATTTTGGGGAGACACAAACATCTAGACCATATAGCCCCATCTCAGAATGCTCACGTAAATACAAGCTTCCCGAGGCAGCAGGAGACTCCTGGCTGTATTAAGATCTGGGCCATGAAAGAAGTATGGGTGACTGGATTTAATTGTTTTAAGGTCCTGTCCCAAGGGATCAAGTCCAATAATAAGTTTGGAGTCAAGAGGTTGATTTGATTTATAAAAATAACATGCATGTGGATGTTTCCAAATCATACAAGCTACCTTTGCCAGTCAGGCGCATGGATTCTAGATATTCTAAGTAGTAACAGTAGTTGCTAATATATCTATCACTCACCCCTTGTGACTGTATCCCAAATCTGTCATCTCACTTAATACTCACAACCATTCTACAAGATCAGTGACATCATATCCATTTTACAAATGACAAAACAGATTCACAAAGTTTAGACATTTGCACAGGTCAAATAGCTGATTTCGATGGCTGGGGTTGGCCCTCAAGTAAGATCTGTCTTATTCCAGAGGTGTGCTCTCAGCAATGTCAGTGGTTATCAAGATTTGAATTATCCCAGGTGTTCAGGAAAGAGAATCCAGTTACCTGTTGTATAAGAGTAAAATGGTGAACTGGTGGGCTGTGTCGTTGTTTCCTGCAGTGTTGTAGGCTGGGTTTCTGATGGCTGAGCTGGAGACTGTGACGTAGCTACTGGAATAAAATGAATGGAAGAACTGTGGTCCATTTGTGGAGGAAAATTTGCTCCCCCAAGAAAGACAAATAACAGAACTAAAATCAGAAATTACTATCAACTTTCCATGGGGCCTCCACCCAGCCTTCCTCAGGAGGCATGAATGGCTCCCAGCTACCCACATCTAGTCCTTTCAGCTCCTATTGGAAATTTATTCCAAGATGGCCTTTGGGCATGGCACTGCTATCTAGTTACTTATTATCATGAGTTATTTTATTAACCAACACAGAATAGATACTCATAATATGAATTCCTCGAGTCCCTTCAAGCTGACAATATTGCCCAATGTCATGGCCTTGGTAATGATTTGCAACCCTCAAACCCAGGTCCCCGGCAGACCCCATCCCACGTTCTTCTGTACTTGCATTCTAGTCATTCCCATTTTAAGGGTGATTTCCTGTGTTGTCTGACTCATCTTCCAATTCTCACTAAAAAGCTTCCACTAGGAATTCTGTAATACAGGGCTGTGTGTCCCTTTGCTTTCCTGAAATCTCTCCTTTACTTCCTATCAGATATTTCATCTTATCTGCAATGTTGATCACTTACCTCTTTACAAAGTCTTTCTATGATTCCCTTGCCTTAGAGCATCACAGAAATCTAGAGCAAATTAGTGGTGGTGGCTGGACAAGAATTCCCAAACCTGGGCTCTCCTTAGCGTCCCTCCCTGGCCTGTCTGCTTCCCCTTCCCCATCAGTCTCGGTAACTTCACATTTCAACATCACCCTTTCTCATGTTCTGTTTTCTTGTTTTCCCCTGGTGCTCAAACCTGTAAGAGGATGTGGCTGTCTTTCTGAACTAAAAACAGGACAACACATGAGAGTCAGATGGTCAGCCTTTACCCAACTTAGTTCTGTGCAAAAGACCTCTTGAGCTTAACTCCTTTCCCACGTTTGGGTCTTTGTGGCATTTTCTTTTCTCCCCCACTCTTTCGACCTCATGTCCAATTGTTCCATGGACATTTTAGGAATGTGCTAGAGGCTCTGAGTGCAGGGATCGGGGTTGATATAAGATACATGTCCATACATTAGATTTGCTCCATTGTTTACTCCTTCCTGTACTGAGAAGTTCAACTCTAAACTCAAAAACTCTAGGAAACTGGACACGAATAAGACTCAACGAATGCCAGCCCTCAGGAGGCCACATGGACATATAAACTAACACTTTTTGCCTAACTCTCAGCTTTAAATGAAGTCAATAACTTAGACATGTTCTCCAAACCAAGTCCACTAATCCATCCACCTTTGCAGGCACAAACTAAGTATTAAAAAGTTAAATCAATACGAGAAAGTTTAGCAGATTCTCTAGTGTGTTCAGCTGCCTGGAACAAAGCTGTTTTTCTTACAAACTTTTAGGGCTCTAAAATCCCAGTTATTACCAAAAGCCCTCTCTTCCAAGTTCAGCGAATAGCCCAATCTTTCAGACCCCTCCCAGTTAAATGCACACACGGTTCAGTGGAAGTCAAGGGAAATCAATATGTTCCATCAGATTTTTCTGGCTAAGAGGTTGTGACATTTCTGTTACTCCTCCAAATCCAGAGCCACCTCATGGGGTCAAAGGGTTTGGGGGGCTTTGAGAATCTCCACTAAAACTTATCTTTTTAATCCTGGAAAAAGAAGATTTGAACCTAAACTTGTCCTCAGAATGACAAGTTATTTTCCCACCTGTAAGTCAAGTTATTCTCCATTTGTATGAAATCTAAGCTCTTATCTATGGGAAATTTGAAGTATGAAGCATGTGGTCTGAAGGGAAAAAAATAAACACGTGCATTATAAATCCCTGAAGTCCTTAAATCCAATGTCTATTTTTCTCATAAGCATAAATAGCATCTTTTTCAATTTTCATGCTACATAAATAAATTAAAGGACCCTTGAAGCAAAACTGTGTAAATCACTGACTGCCACCAAAAGACAGGGTGGTCGTGTCAAAGCTTTTTCAGTGAAGACGTCGGATCAGGTCAAATCCATCCAAACATAAAGCTCAGTGCTCAAGCTAAGAGGCCCAGTCCAGTAGTTTAAAGCATAGGTCCCAAATTCAAATTAACAGAGATTGAATCCTGACCCAACCAATTTCTACCTGTATGACTTTCAACAATGAACTTTTAGTCTCTTGTATCTCAGTTCCCACAACTATAAAATAGGGTTGAACCACACCTACAATGCATACAGTTGTCAGTAAGAATTAAATGCACGTAGCATGGTGCCTGGTGCATAGGAGACGGTAAGTGTTAGCTTCATTGAAATCTTACCAAGTGGAGGACCTGAATTCAGAATGCATTAATGATTCAGAGCTCCTTGTGAGGACAGAATCTCATTAACCTGACCCTTGTTCTCCAACATTCCCTGGTTTTTCCCTCAACACACCATGCCCACCTGAGCCAGGTCCACACAATCTCCGTTAGATGTCCTAGATCAGTGATCCAGCTATTTCTGGCTAATAATCCCTTTGAGAATCTGATAGAAAGCAATGGGTCCCCTCACTCTGAAAACGCTTCTGTGTACAAAAGGTACATATAATTTGAGAGGGAGAGGAAGATTACAAACCCTGTGGAGAACCTGTTTGGAACCCAGATAAGAACCCTCACCCTAAACTGTCCTTCTGCCTCAACACAACGGTCTAGGTGGTCCACAGTCTCTCATTAGAAGCCCTCGGGGCTCCCAAAACATGTTTTACCTGGTTTGTGGGTCTGCGTGGGTGACGGCGTTGGAGGAGCAGAGGTAGAGACCCTTGGTGACGTTGGAGCACTCGTGACTGGGGCTGGAGACAGAAACAACATGTAGGCGAGGATTAATCAAGCAGCAAGAAACTAGAGCCTCGTGCTGGAACTGTACCCTAGCACACCAATGAGAGTCTGTCCCCAAGCAGAATTCTCTCTCCTGAACTCTCATTCTTTGTCATAAGCCAGCTAGATTTTGTGACAGGGGAGGACTTTGGAGACATGCTCATTAAAAAAAAAAAAAAAAAAATAGCAGCTGCAAGGAAAGGCAAGTGAGAATAGATACCTCTTATTTGCATTGAAGGGCTTTTTAAAAGACCAGTCTTGCATATCTGATTTATGCAGCTTCATAAACACCTCTATGAGTTGTGTCTCTATGAGACACTGTAGGAAAAGTGTCAAGAGCCTGTAGCTGTTCTTGATCCTTCTTTCAGTGATAAGTGGCTAAGAAAGTCACTCTTGGGCCTAGTACATTTACCAAATAAAGAGGGTCCCTTCAGTCAGTCCTGAGGGCACAGACCCGATGGACTTGATCTTAACTGAGAGCAAATTCACACCCATCAGCCTCCGATAGAGCACAGGTAAGGGCCAGCACAAAGGATTCATGCATTTGGCTAGACGGTGGACAAGATCTTCTAAGGTTTCTTACCTAAGAGATAATTTACAAATTTACAAGAGATAATAACCTCTTCCAGAGGCACAGATGCAATAGGAATCCAAACAGTTTACTGAAGGTCTCAGAGCTACCCAGAGAGACAGCAAGACTAGAGCTAAGGCCAAAGTGTCTGGCACAAAAGCATCGTCATTCAGGGAAGGAATAAATCAAGAATGAACATGTACTTTTATTCTCACCAGGCACATTTTTTTTTCCTATAAGTTTCCTTAAATCTCAACTCTGCTAACTATAAAATAAAACCTGAGGTCTTTTGAACAGGAGATAATTGGCTTGAAAACTCTTCTTTCTGTGGGATACAGTTTAATTTGGAATCCAGTCAGTTTTTGCCTTGAGGAGAAAAAAATTTTTTGTGAGTGCCTGTTACATACCAGGCATTAGTTAAAGTAGAGGTCAGCAAACTTTTACTATGAAGGGCTAGATAGTGAATATTTTAGGCTTTGGGGTCCTGCAGTCTCAGTGGCAACTATAACTCTTGTCAGTTTGAAAACAGCCACACACAATATGTAAATGAATGGGTGTGGCTGTGTGTCCTATAAAACTTTATTTAGAAAAATAGTTCCCTGGCTTTGTGCCAATTATATAATCTTATCTGGCCCTGGGGCTATAGTTTGCTGCCCTGATGTAATACAAGGTCAGAGGCTTGAGCACAATCCAATCCCCTCCCTCCACAATTTAAAATGTAATCTAGAGAGAAAAAAACAAGCATGCAAAAAATCTGGTCAAAAGTTCATAACAGGAATAAAAAGGAAACCTCCCATGGAATTTTTCTTCCTCGGGGCTATTTTCCCTAAGAAGAAGCTGAGAAACTACAAAGATAGAAAGAACTGATGGGGAGAAGCCATAAGAGTTGAGAGTAAGCTCAACCTGTGAAAAGTACAAGAAAATTTAAGCAACGACTTGATTATCAAGGGATGTGGCAGAGGGTCACTTTGGCTCAATTATGGACCCATTTTCCAATGGGATCTAACAGTGGCTTTGTAAATATCCATCTATTAAGAATTTCTTTAAACTCTATGTGCTCGCTTTGGCAGCACACATACTAAAATCGGAACGATACAGACATTAGCATGGCCCCTGCCCAAGGATGACATACAAATTCGTGACATGTTCTATATTTTAAATAAATAAAAACAAGAGTTTCTTTAAACTATAAAAGTCTACAGAATTTAAGGAAATATGAAAGTCTATATATATCATAAAAGTCTCCTACTAATTTCTTTTTACATCACTTTTTAAAATGGAGGATTAATAATATAATTGGCAACTCCAAGAAAGTTGCAATTACACATCTACTACCTCTTCTGCACAAGCTGCCTCCTCACATCTGCCCATAACACACTACATGGCCAGTGCCCTTTGCCTTCCCTGCACTGCCTCCCAGTTTCCCCAGAGTCAGCTACTGTCTCCATCAGAATTGTTTTGCTCACCCTTGTAAGAAAAGCAAGCCAAGTCCAAAAGCTGAGAGATTGCAAAATAAAGTTCCTCTTAATTGAAAAAAAATAAAAATAAAAACACAGCTCATTAAGGCCACAGGTATTGGGTTTAATTATCGATGTAAAACCTTCGCAGAAAGAGATTCATTAAGAAAGAGCACCAGATCTTCTTTCCTTTCCGTGAAAAAAAAAATAAAGAAGTAAAAAAAAAAGAAATAAAAAATTTAAAAATTAAAATACTTAAAAAGAAAGAAAGAAAGAAAGAAAGAGCACCAGAGACCAGGAAATCCTCAAGAACCTACTTCTTTCATTAAACAGTAAGGAAAATGAAGATGTCCACATCAAGATGGGAAGATGTGATGTTCCCAGATTTTTGGATTTCACAAACTTCTGAAAACAACTGTAAATAGTTGTTGGAATGTGAATGATTTCACATCAGATCATTTTAATTTTTAAAAAAGAAATTTGTGATTTGATGTGAGATATGCTTCAAAAAATGCAAGTTTGGGCAAGGAAAGGGATAGAACTATGTTTCTATAATATATGCTCAACAAGATTGAGTTGACGATTGTTAAAGCTGGGTGACGTATCTACACAGTAGGACCTTATATTACCAACTTTTGTTTAATCTCCATTGTAGTTTTAAAATATTAAAAAGTGGATATTTTTAAATGTTCCTCTAAGACATAATCTCAGAGAAAAAGGGCAGTTCTTTAAGTTGAATCAATTCAATTTCATAAAAATATTCACTATATTTCACTATGAAACAGTGAATGCTATTTCATGGACTAACTAGCATGTTTAAAGTACAGTCGGCCTTCCATATCTGTGGGTTCTATATCTGTGGATTCAGTGAAATTCAGGTGGAAAATATTTTGGGAAAAAAAATGGATGGTTGCATCTGTACTGAACATGTACAGACTTTTCTTGTCATTATTTCTAAACAATACAACATAACTATTTATATAGCATGTACATTGTATTAGGTGTTAAGTAATCTTGAAATGATTTTAAGTATATGGGAGGATTGCAGAGGTTATAAATATCTTCTATACCACTTTATATAAGGGACTTAGTCATCTGTGGACTTTGGTACCCTCAGGGGATTCTAGAACCAATTTCCCACGGATACCAAGGGACTGTACCAGTTTAGGAAGTAGTGTGCTGATTCTAGCCTATGGCCTTGAATCAAGCTTGATCTTACAACTTCATCTACACACATAAAAATTATTCAGGCCGGGTGTGGTGGCTCATGCTTGTAATCCTAGCACTCTGGGAGGCCAATTCGAGAGGATTGTTGGAGCTCAGGAGTTTGAGACCAGCCTAAGCAAGACTGAGACCCTGTCTCTACTAAAAGTAGAAATAAATTATCTGGACAACTGAAACTATATAGAAAAAATTAGCTGGGCATGGTAGTGCAAGCCTGTAGTCCCAGCTACTTGGGAGGCTGAGGCAGGAGGATTGCTTGAGCCCAGGAGTTTGAGGTTGCTCTGAGCTAGGCTGACACCATGGCACTCTAGCCTGGGCAACAGAGTGAGACTCTGTCTCAAAAAAAAAAAAAAAAAAAAAAAAATTATTCTTTTTCCCAAGAGCAAGAGTTTATTGGAAAACAGGACTAAGGAACTTCCTTTTTCCCTATTAAAAGAAAAGAGAAAAATACTTCCAAACACAAAACTCAATTAACCGGCATGAAATATCAAAGGAAAAAAAAGGCAACCTTACCTGGTTTAATCTCCAACGACATGGTGACTTTCATGTCATTGAACCACCCCCTGTGCTCCACACGGCAACAATACAAGCCACTGTCAGCCTCAGCTGCATTGTCTATGGTCAAAGAGACATTCCCTTTCAAAAGGTCCCCTCTTAGCTGGTAACGATCGTGCTTCTGAAAGGTGACCCGGGACCCATCGGTCCAGATAATTTCATTTGAGCATCTAAATATGGGACATGCCCCTCGGCCCCAGCACATGGACGTGACAGCTCCACCAGCCACTGAGTAGGTGCAGGGGAGTGTGATAGGCTGACCCACCATTCCACCCACTTGCACATTAGCAACCACAGCATCT
This sequence comes from Lemur catta, assembly GCF_020740605.2. Lineage (NCBI taxonomy): Eukaryota > Metazoa > Chordata > Mammalia > Primates > Lemuridae > Lemur > Lemur catta. The sequence goes on along the minus strand of NC_059132.1, from coordinate 25,442,347 downwards.
GCAATGAAAAGAGAAGAGAAACCGGCAATGAGGCCTCAATATTCTCTTTGAAAACTTATTTTCACTTTTTAATTTATTATTTTTCCTTGTGCCATTTATTTGTTTTATAAGTATGACTTTATGGCTTGAATTTTAAATTTTACCATTATAAACACTTTCCTATGTTAGCATTCATCAGTAGTACTGTTTAATGGATATACTTGTAGATAAAACAACGTATTAGCCTGTATGATGGTCAAGGTGTTTCTCATTTTTACCATGGTAAATAACGTCACAAAATCTTTCTACATAAAGCATTTCTGTATTCAGTTTTCCTAATAGGATAGAATTCTAAGAAAGAAATGACCAGGATAAAGGGCAGGAAAATTTTCACTCATTTCATGAATATGGGCAAATTGCTCTCCAAAAGGTCTGAACCAAATGGCATTCAAGTAACACATGAATCTGTGTTCCACCTTGTGTTGGCCAGGTATCTGCTTGTTACTGATTTTTGAATAGGCAAGACATGCATGTGACTTTTAAAAATTAAAGAATCACCAAAGAGGATTTAGTGAAAAGTCTCCCTCCCAATCCAGTACCCCTATCTCTTCTCCCGGATTCACTGTATCAGTAGAAATACGTTTGGGTTTTTTTTTTTTTTAATTCTATTGCATTTAAATTTCAAATTTATCCTTTTCATTTTTATTTTAAAAATTACTATTGCAAATGAAATCACCTTCTCACTACCCTCCCCCAACCCCACACAGAAAGCAGAGTTAATGTTTTGTTTAAAGCATTGTTGGCTTGAAGGCAGAAGTCTAGTAAACTCTTCAGAAGTCAATTTTTAGCAAATGGGTTTATAATACTCCCAGGAGGAACTAAGGCTTATCATGGGCTTTAGGATCAGCCCAGAAAAAGCCTCAGTAAGGGTCCCTTCTCATAAGTCAATGACAGCCCAGCAACTGATCAAGGCCCACTTACCCAGGGGAAACCACAGAATCAGAGAACATTCCATTAAGTACTAAATTTTTTTTTTTTTTTTTTTTTTGAGACAGAGTATCACTTTGTTGCCCGGGCTAGAGTGAGTGCCGTGGCATCAGCCTAGCTCACAGCAACCTCAAACTCCTGGGCTTAAGCGATCCTACTGCCTCAGCCTCCCGAGTAGCTGGGACTACAGGCATGTGCCACCATGCCCGGCTAATTATTTGTATATATATTTTTAGTTGTCCAGATAATTTATTTCTATTTTTAGTAGAGACGGGGTCTCGTTCAGGCTGGTCTCGAACTCCCAACCTCGAGCGATCCACCCACCTTGGCCTCCCAGAGGGCTAGGATTACAGGCATGAGCCACCATGCCCGGCCATTAAGTACTAAATTATGCCACTTAAAAAAAACAAAAACAAAACTATCTCCTGGGGTAATGGCATAAAAACCCTGCTGCCAAATGCAGTCAAAGTGGCCCATAAAAGAAATCTGAGATTGCCTAATTACTCATATTTAGGACTGGGCTATAAGTATGGTAAGTGCTCTGGGAAAAAATACTCACTGCAACATAAAATAAGAGTATATTTCTCACTAGAATTCTTATAATTTAATTTTGTCTAATACTGATATCATGTTTGGGATTATGAATATAATGCATGCTATGATATTAATAACTAGATTATATTAATAGAAATATATAATAATGAACTTTCCCCATCATACCACCCTCCAGAGATTAGTTTTTAAAATTTAGGATATGCCTACTCCAAAATTTTGCCCTATCTTATAGAATGTTTTGAATTAAAATATTTTATTTATTTATTTATTTATTTATTTATTTTTGAGACAGAGTCTCACTCTGTTGCCTGGGCTAGAGCGCCGTGGCGTCAGCCTAGCTCACAGCAACCTCAAACTCCTGGGCTCAAGCAATCTTTCTGCCTCAGCCTCCTGAGTGGCTGGGACTACAGGCATGTGCCACCATTCCTGGATAATTTTTTCCATATATTTTTCTTAGTTGTCCAGATAATTTCTTTCTATTTTTAGTAGAGATGGGGTCTCGCTCTTGCTCAGGCTGGTCTCGAACTCCTGAGCTCAAATGATCCGCCCACCTCGGCCTCCCAAGTGCTAGGATTACAAGCGTGAGCCACCGTGCCCGGCCTGAATTAAAATATTTTAAAACAAAGTAATTGAACATGGTTTTAAAAAAAAAAATCAAAAAGCACAGAGTCATACAATAAAGGGTGAATTCTCCCTTCTACCTCTGATGCCCACTTCCTCTTCCCATCCCATGACCCACCCCATGGTAACCATGGTTACCATTTCTTATATACCTGTGCCTATGCATACACATCTATACAGCTCTTTTTTGTTTAAACCTAAATGGTAGCATGTGACACACTGTTCTGCATCTTACCTTGTTCACTTAGCCATGGGTTTTGTAATTCACAGCGGCTAAACAATTTCTTTGGAATAAAATTTCATCCTGGTTCTCTGCTCACTAACTCATAACCATCCAAGGCCAGGAGTATTGGCTCACGCCTGTAATCCTAGCACTCTGGGAGGCCAAAGCAGGAGGATGACTTGAGCTCAGGAGTTTGAGACCAGCCTGAGCAAGAGGGAGACCCTGTCTCTACTAAAAATAGAAAAACTAGCTGGGTGCCATGGTGTGCACCTGCAGTCCCAGCTACTCAGGAGGCTGAGGCAGGAGGATCGCTGGAGCCCAGGAGTTTGAAGTTGCAGTGAGCTATGATGATGCCACTGCACTCCACCCAGGGCGACAGAGCAAGACTGTCTCATAAAAATAAATAAATAATAACCCTCCAACAACGCCCAAAGAACATCCATCTACATCTATCTTCCTCTACCTCCCCACCCCCTGCCCTTCCACTCCCCCAGCCCAGAGGCTTCTAAGCCCCTCAGCACACCTACTTAACTTACCTGTTAAAAGTAGTGTGAGGCTTACGATGACCAGGCGAGAATGCATTTTGGGGTCAGCCTGAAGGAAACCGGGCAGACACACTGGTCGGTTTTTTTCCCCTACAAGATGTCAACGTGGTCTCAATTCTCAACTTCTCTTTTCTCCCTGACTGTGTGAATCACATGAGCCGCTGTGCTGGAGATAAGAGCAGACCACACACAAGGACTTCAGGGCTCTGTTAGCTGAGGGCTCTGTGCCTTCCAAAGGACAGAGAATGCTGTCCTCGGAAACCACCTCTCATTTCCCAGCCTCTTCCCCACACAGATCCTCCAAACCAACCACTGGTCCTGACACAGGAGATAAGGAAGGAAACAAAAAAGGGAAACAGGAGGCAGATATAAGCAGGGTGGCCCAAGGGTACTACACCAGAGCAAAGACCAGCCTTCCAATGGCAGAGAAGACTTGCTCTTGGTCTCTGAAAGTAAACTTGCCCTCTGGTGGACATGGGGCCACTGCTTGGTGGCCCCGGTGGTTAGTCCCTATCGTTAACAGTTATATTGCCAAGTTTGCCATTAGCTAGAGGAACTGAGAAAGAATGTGAATCACCGTGCCCAACCATTCATGCTACCGGACACAATGACTCAGACTACATCTTACTGAGGAATTTCAAGAGAATGCTTTGAGAAGCAGAAGTCTGGACCAGAACTGGGTTCAGATCCAAGCTCTGCCATTCACAGAGCTGGGGAACTCTTAGAGTTCCCGACCCCTTCAGGGCTTGATCTCCTCATTCGTAAAACAGCACTAAAAATATTTGCTCTGTCTCCCTCAACCGATTGGTATAATGGGAAAAGGGATTATACAGGGAGAACTTAAAAAAAAATGAAGCCTATATATAATACACACTAGTAACACTAGCTAAGGTTTTTGGAGAATTTGGAGAATTTACTATGCAGCAGTCTCTGTGCCAAGAATCCACGTGCATTGAATCCTCACAGAACACTTAATAAGACATGGGCCGTATGCTATCAACCCCATTTGTGGAGGAGGAAGCTGAGTCTTGGGGAGGTTAAGTGAGCTTAGATTCCAGGCTTCTAGCTCTTGACTTCTTTTCTTAATCATTAAACAACACAAACATGAGTAAGCCTGCCTAGTACTTCATTAACTCCCCTCTATTCTGAAGATTTGGTAACTTCCTACTAGAGGGGGCAATGATGATCTGCTTCCCGCCTTCCTGCAGCCCCTGACGGGCTTCGTGGAGAAGTGGGTGGCCTTGGCACACTCTGATCACGCCACCTGGGAGTGGGCACCCCCGACTCCAACAGCCTCGGCACTTGGAAGAGACCGGAAGCCCGATGCTACAACTGGAGGCCCAAAGACTGTATTTGGCCTGCAGAAGTGTTTTGTGTGGCAGTGTTTGGAAATTCATTTCTTAATTAATAGCCAAAATTTTAAATTTTAAAATCCAGAGAGCGCACATGAACCTCAGCTTTTTGACTTTTTGTGAAATAAAACAAGATTGGCAACACATGACCTATTCCTCTCTGTTCCCTTTGAGTTCTTCCGCCTGCCCCAGCCCACCCCGGGAACTCCAGTGACAAGGACAGGCCTTGGTGGGAAGGAGGCCCTTGCCTTAGATGTCTGCTTCCTCCACCTTCTTGAATGCAAGCTCCCTCCTGTCACTGAGCCTTCACACTGGCTGTCCCACAGGCTGTTTGCTGAAATGATGCTCTCCCATAAAATGAAGTGTTGGACCATGATCTTTAATAGCCCATCCAGCTTTGTTTGCAAGGCCAAATTCTTCACACTCTTGAATGCAACTGTGTAACAAGATGAGTTCTACCAAGAAATAAGCACCTTTCTAGAGACTTGCTAGATTGTCTTATTATAGGCTTGGAGGGGACACTATTGATCCCATCTCAAAAACCGAAGGTGGGGAGATAAATTCTCAAATGGCTCACACTGAATTAAATCGTGCTTTATTTATTTGGGAGGCAAAATATTTTATAACTAGTTTTTATTATACTCAGACTGGGCCAAAGCCCAGTCAATGATAAAGACTTTTTTCAATTTAATTTGATTCTCCCAGTTATTACTAGCATATTGAGGCTAACGAGGCCCGACTTAATATACTAAGGATGTAAAAAAAAAATCCAGGATTGTACAATCGGGCAGAAACACAGTTAAATAAGCAGCTAACTAATAAAATCAGGCAGAATGAGATAAATGATCAATATGCAATCGGACCATGTCACTCCCCCAATTACAAATCTCCCATAGCTCTCAGAAAAAAAAAAAAAGATTTCCGACTCCTTAGATTTACAAAGCCCTGGTGATCTGGCCCCTCTACCTACCTCTAACTTTCTCTCCTACCACCCGCTGGCCTGCCCGCCCATCCCCAGCCAGGCAAGTTTTCTTTCCAATTTACCTTGACCTTGGGGCCTTTCCCCTGGCTGCGTTCTCTGTCCACCTCCCCACTCCCCCCACACCATTTTCACATTTTTCCCTTTTTATTTTGGTCCCTCTTTAAATGTCACCTGCCTAGACACTTCTCTGGCCCCTCAATCTGAAGTAGCCAGCCAGGCTCTCTCTTTATTATCACCCTATCTCAATTTTTTAGGCAGCACGATTACTTTATTTCCCTTGATATATTTATCTGCGTGTGTGATGTGCGCAGTATCTGTCTCCCTTCATCCCTGTACGGTGCTGCCCGACAGAACTTTCTCTGATGATGAGTTATTATTCCGCAGGGGCGCCGTGCGGCACGACAGCCTCTGGCCACACGTGATTATCTGAGCACTTGAAATGCAGCTAGTACCACTGGGGGATTTTTAACTTTTAAACTTAATTTGATTTTAATTAAGATTTAAATTGGTACACATGGCTACCTTGTGGGACAGCACGCAACTCTAGCCCGTAAACTCCTTTAGGGCAATTTAAGTATTGATAGAATAAACAGATGGAAGAACAAGGCACGGGAGGCATGAGACACCATTTTGACGGGGTGGGAGGCGGGGGGACAGGAAGAAATCTCTAAAAAAGTGACTTGTAAGGTTAACCGTTGGAGAAGAATCAGGGGAGGGGTAGTGGGTGGTTTAAGTGGTGGAAATAAAGAGCAAGAGCCTAGACAGGGATGTAGAATGAGGACTCCAAGAAGCTAAGTAACTATGTAATTCCATAGGACTGAATTTTCTAACACAAGTCCATCTCCCATGAGACTCCACTGTGTCTGAAAGAATACAGCCTTCATGAATCACTACTCTTATATATATATACATATATATATATATATAGAGAGAGAGAGAGAGAGAGAGAGAGACAAGGTCTCCCTCTGTTGCCCAGGCTAGAGTGCAATGGTGTCACCATAGCTCACTGCAACCTCAAACTCCTAGGCTCAAGCGATCCTCCTGCCTCAGCCTCCCAAAGTGCAAGGATTACAGGCATGAGCCACCACCAGAGGCATGAATTACTACTCTTTAGGGTCACCTTTGGACCATTTGAAGGATACACCCCAGTTGCCGGGTAAGGCTCAAAGAGGTGACAGTATTTGGGCACCAAACCTGAATTTCCAGCGGCTTCTTAGCAAGCTTCATCTGTGCAAAGCAGAATTTACATGCAGTGAATTCCAAAAATGAATTAATTCATTGTTGTTTCCCGCAGCTACCACTTCCCTGCCATCTCCAGCACATACCTCCAGCTCCAGCCTCCTACAGAACAGTTCACCTGCCGGTGCTCCCTATGCTTTCACCAGAGCGAGATCTTCCTCCCCTCCTTCCACAACTAGGGATTAACCCAAATCAAGCCCACCCCATCGTGTTTGTCAGGCCCTTCTTATCCCCACTACCTTATATCAGGCTTGTCCATAACCCAGACTTCTGCTATTCCTTCCAGAACTGTCTCCTGTCCTCCTACTCTCCCCTGCCTGCCCTGCCACCTGCCTGAGCTAGTTATTTTCCTTCACTTGCTACTGATTTAATTAAAAGTAATATGATGCTCACAACATTTTGAAATCATAAAGATAGATATAAAAATCACAAGGTACCCATGTTTCACATAGAACATATATAAAAATATAATACCAAAAAATGTACTCATTTAACAAAAGTTTACTATCTGTAATGTGTTGGACACAATCCTATTCATTTGGAATATATCAATGGCCCAAAGAGCCCTGGCTTCATGCAGTTTACATTTAACTAGAATACAAATATACAAATTTTGGCCCGGCGCGATGGCTCACACTTATAATCCTAGCACTCTGGGACGCTGAAGCAGGAGGATCGCTTGAGCCCAGGAGTTTGAGGTTGCTGTGACTTATGATGACACCGCAGCCCTCTAGCCTGGGCAATTGAGCAAGACTTTGTACCAAAAAAACAAACAAACAAAAAAGAGAAAAAAAACCCAAAAAACCACAAATATACAAATGTTTAGAAACTAACAAAGATATACTTTATCAGCATATTACAAGGTGATGGGTACTAATGGAAAAAAGAAAAGGAATACGCAGAGCAAGGCAAAGGAGCTTGGGAGTGCAGGGCTGGGTTGCAATTTTTAATAAGGTGGCCAGGTTTACATAGAGTGTCTACTAGGTTCACTGAGAAGGTGATATCTGAGCAAAGACAAAAGACCAAGGATTTGCTAAGCGAGAAAGAGCTTTGCAGGAGTAGAGACAGAAGGGCAAAGGCCCCACGGCAGGAGGGGCCTGGTGTGTTCCAGAGCAGGGGAGAGGCCAGTGAGACTGGATCAGAGTGAGGGACAGGGAGCACAGAGAGGCCAGGGGACAGGACAGATGTATGGCACCTACCAGCCATTTTTTGAGGACATAGGCTTTCACTCCAAGTGAGAGAAAGCCACTGCAGGGCCACGGGGTGACAGGCTCCCCGACTTCAAGAAGAGTTCCTGCAGCTGCTAGGCTGAGAAGCAGAGACCTGTCAGGAAACTATCCAGAAGGGCAGGGGTGGCAGTGGGGGTGCTAAGGCTCTGGGTGTTAAGAAGGTGGAGGACACAGGGTTTCCTGCACTCTCAGGAGAGCAGGAGGAGGAGCCTAAAGGTGACTCCCCAGGACTCAGGGCTGAGCAACTGCAAGGACTGGAGGTGCCAACTGTAAGGCTGGTGGCGGGTACCCCTCCCCTCCCTAATGAAAAAAAAGAAAAAGCCCACGAAACCTGCCGAGAACAATGCCTGCTAGGCCCAGCTGAGTTAAAAGAATAACCACACCTGGATGGTTACCCTGACAAGGGTCTCGGCTCCTGGAGTCCGTCACGGTTCCTGGAGTCCACCTATACCACCAGCCCCTCCTATTTCTCCACACCCGCCCTAAAACTGCAACGGAAAATTCCTTGCTCTCCCCACCATAAATCTTTCTGCCAAAGAAACCCCCACCCCCTAGCCCTAAAAAACATATATAAACCCACTCAGACTTCTGGACGATGCAACTTCTCAGGCCTCTCTCTCTCCCCCCCAGGGCCTGAGAACCTTGCCCGGGCCCCCCCTCTCTTGGGACCCGTTACCCTCACTCAGGAGTGCTCCAATAAAGCCTCTTTACTTATCCCTTTCAACTCTGCTCGTCTTCCTTTCTCTGGCGCCGGCCAATCCAAAAAACCTTACACCAACCAACCCAGATGGGGAAAGCTGCATGCACCACAGGTTTTGGAGGAAATATTCTGGGTTTTGGCAAAAGATGAGATGTGTCATAGGACTGAGCAACCTGGAGATCATTAGTGATCTTAGGATTTTATATTTCAGTAAGAAATTTACAAGGAAAAAAAAGGAGATAATTGGAAACCTGGAATGCTTTCAAGGAGTTTTGCAAAAAGGAGAGCGAAAATGGAGGCGGGTTGAGGAATAGGGTCAAGGGAAAGGTTGTTTGTATTTTGAGACGGTCTTTCTCTGTTGCCCTGGCTGGAGTGCAGTGGCATCATCATGGCTCACAGCAACCTCAAACTCCTGGGCTCAAGCGATTCTGCCACCTTGACCTCCTACAGTGCTAGGATTACAGATGTGAGCCATTGCACTGGGCCAAAAAGTTATTTTTAAATGGTAAAATTTACAGCATGTTTGCATGATCTGGAGAGGATCAGCAGGAGGAAAAAAAATGATTGAGGAAAGGGAAAGCTTGCTGGAGCAACGGAGGCTTGGGATCCAGTGCCCCATTAGAAGATTCACCTTAGACACAACCAGCCTAGGTGAGTCTGTGTGTCTGGGGGAAGCTCGGGGTTGATTGCTTCCTCAGTGAAGTAGGAAACTCAGTTAAAAGCTGACAGTGAAGATGGGGAAGAAGTTTGGGGGATCTGAGAGCTTTGGGAGAGCGAATAGACCAGGGATGGATGCACAGCCATCTGGCAGCCTGTGGGTGTCCCTGAAAGTGGGAGGTCATGAAAAGGAGACCAAGCTCAAGAGGTTGATGTTGTTCTCCAGGCCGTGGGGTGGGGAGAATCTACATCAACAGATAACTTTGTAATCTTCTTAGGTATTTCTTTAAATATCTCTACCATCTTAAAAGCATTCAATGGCTTCCCAATGCCTGCAAGGCAAAGTCCAGACTCTGAGAGCTGCCTACCTTCCCAGGCAGGCCACACCCAACCACTCCAAGCCTCCCAAAACTCCAACCAAACTAAGCTATTTGTACCCATTGGAAGCTCGGTGATTTCTAACACAGAAGAGACTACTCCCAAACCTTCAAAACTCAGAAGCTGATGCTAGGCTCCTGCTTTTACTGAACATTATACTTTACATGAGTTATTTTTTATAAATATTTTTACTAATCATAAAACTGCTAATTTAGCCTTGCCCGCGACATGCATATTTTCATTTCCATATTATTATATAATACCCACCTTTCAGATGAAGCTAGGCTCAGCCAAAGTATGTGTTGAACCTAAAGTCAGCTTCAAGCCAGACTAAAGAAATATGGCTTAACACAAATGTACCACACAATTTTCTGTAGGTTTTTTTTTTTTTCCTCCCTTCTATTTTTTTCACCGTGAACTTGGCCAGGAAAGCTTAAATAGCTCAGGGTATATGTCCATGATTCCATTTAAATGAGAATCTATCTCCCAAGAAATCCAGAGAACTCCATTATGTGTAAATTTCCCCTAATTTCTTTTTTTTTTTAACTCTTTTTTTTTTTTTTTTTGAGACAGAGTCTCACTCTGTTGCCCAGGCTAGAGTGCCATGGCATCAGCCTAGCTCACAGCAACCTCAAACTCCTGGGCTGAAGCAATCCTTCTGCCTCAGCCTCCCAAGTAGCTGGGATTACAGGCATGCACCACCATGCCCAGCTAATTTTTTCTATACATTTTTTGTTGTCCAGCTAATTTCTTTCTATTTTTAGTAGAGCCAGGGTCTCGCTCTTGCTCAGGCTGGTCTCGAATTCCTGAGCTTAAACAATCCACCCGCCTCGGCCTCCCAGAGTGCTAGGATTACAGGTGTGAGCCACCTCGCCCGGCCTCCCATAATTTCTATTGGCTCAGTCATCATTGTCCTTATATCCCATTTAATACCGAGAAAGTCCAAGCAGCAATGTCCTGGTTTTCTCTTTGGCACACGCTTGCAGAGGACTGTACTCACCAGAGAGTAAAGAGGCGGTTTTCCAGCTTCTCTTTTACAGGGCTCCCTTCCTCCGCCAGGTGTGTCTGTGACTCTATCTCCACAGGTGTTTATATGTAAAGACGACTTTCTCCCAAAATTCCATTCTCTATCTCTTTGCCACACCTTTACATAAGAACAGTGGGAAGTAGGTTTGAAAATAAGATTTCTCCAGCCGGCCAATCTTTTAGCTAGATTTGATGCACTTAACTAATTTGAACAGATTCTAATTTGAACAACAGGTCGTTGTTAGAGGGCTGGAGGAGTACTTGTTTTCTGCTGGGCTATTTTTAAAGATTCAGCAAAAATCTTGATTTTAAGTCAGACTCCAGGCCTGAAAAATCATACAGACTTTAAGATTGCTAATTTGTAAAGGGACCTTAAACTACCTGGGGCGAACGTCATCAATTTATAGATGAATGAACTGAGATCCAAAAAGAGGAATTGAGTGCCGGACCCATCGAAGTTTGGGGGCGGGGGGGGGGGCGGGGCAGAGGCAGAAGTGAAAGCTGGGTTTAACTAGTCTTAGTCCGCGGCTCGCGGCTCTTGCCATGCAACGGACATTATTTCAATAAATATATATTGAGTCCCCCATGCTAAGAATGGAACATTCTAAGCAAATAAAACAAATCTATAGTCTCTGCCCTTGAAAGTTTAGGAAAACAAGTTGTCATCTTTAAAAACTAGCTTTGCGGAGTGGCAGTTAGCGTAGCCAATGAGGTTTATCCGAGGCGTGATTATTGCTAATTGAAAACTGAAGTAGAGCCAAGCTGTGCCCCAGTATAATTTATATACACCTTTCAGCTGCTAATAATGTGTCGATTAAGATTGCCAGTGTTTTTTTTTTTAATTTCAAAATATTATGGGGGGTACAAATGTTTTTGGTTATATGGATCAATTTTGTTACGCTTGAATCAGGGTTACAATTGTGCCCATCACCCAGATAGTGTTCACTATACCTGTTAGGTAGCTTTTTGCCCATCCTCTCCTCTCCCTCCGCCCTGTTTGATTTCCACTGAGTTTTACTTCCCTCTGTGCACATGTGTGCTCATTGTTTAGTTCCAGTTTAATAGCAAGTACATATGGTGTTTGTTTTTCCATTCTTTAGATACTTGACTTACGATAATGGTCTCTGGTTCCATTCTAATTGTTGCAAACAGCCTTAATTCATTTTCTTCATGGCTGAGTAGTATTCCATAGTATACATATACCACACTTTGTTAAACCACTCATGAATTGATGGGCTCTCTGGTTAATTCCACATCTTTGCAATTGTGAATTGTGCTGCAGTAAACATTCAAGTGCAAGTGTATTTTTGATAAAATGACTTCTTTTCCTTTGGGTAAATATCCAGTAGTGGGATTGCTGGATCAAATGGTAAGTCTATTTTTAGTTCTTTGAGGAATCTCCATACTGTTTTCCATAGAGGTTGTACTAGTTTGCACTCCCACCAACAATGTATGAGTGTTCCTTTCTGCATCCCCACCAGTATCTATTGCTTTTGGACTTTTTAATAAAAGCCATTCTGACTAGGGCAAGGTGATATTTCACTGTGGTTTTAATTTGCATTTCCCTGATTAATGATGTTGAGCATTTTTTCATATGTTTATTGGCCATTTGTCTATCTTCTTTTGAAAAGCTCCTGTTGGTATCTTTTGCCCACTTTTTAATGGGGCTTTTGAAGGCATGTATGAAAAGGATGCTAGGAAACTGGATTGGGACACTCTAACATGGAAATATTTCCAAGAAATATTAAATTTAAAAAATTCCCACAGCCACTTATTTCATAGGAACTCATTTTGCAAAAACAGCACAATGAAATGACAACATATGTACATATATATGCATCTATATCTCTGTGGGAAAGTCATGGGAAAGGACCCAGCAAACTATTCTGAATATCCTATCTGATAGGGAAGCAGGCTTACGCAGGAGGGTGTTTCAGTTTGAGGCTATACATTTATTTATCATTTGAGTATTTTACAACAAGAATGTACCAATGTACTGTTTACGTAATGTATTAAAAAATGTTTTAACAAAAAAAAGTCCCAAAACTGCATTCTTACAAAAGTGGAAATGCTTGTATATTCACATGACATACTATATTTTTCACAATCTAAGTACAATCATCCTTTTTTTTATCCCAGGAAGACAGAAAAGAAAGCAACTCAAACATCACCAAGCATCTAGAAGGATGGAAGATTATGAAATAATGCTTTAATAAACATACAAAGGCTGTACTATGAAGCCCATGTTCTTCTACAAAGTAGAAAATACATCAGGTCATTACAGTTGATCCTTGATCAACTGGCTTTGAACTGCATGGGTCCCTTTATATGGGAATTTTTTTTGATAGAAGTTACACTGAGTGTGCCTGACTCTCCTACCTGCCCTGCCACCTCCTCCACTTCTTCCGCCTCTGCCACCCCTTAGAACTATGCTAATACCACTAGCCACATGTGGCTATTAAGCACTTAAAATGTGGCAGAGTGTGGAATGACAGACCATGGAGACTGGGAAGGGTGGGGGAATGGACGGGGTGAAGGATGAGCAATTACTTAATGGGTACCGTGTACATTAGCTGGATGATGAAGACACTAAAAGCCTTGACTTCGCCACTGCACCATATATCCATGTAACAAAATTACCCTTGTACCCCATACATTTATACAAATAAAAACAAAAGAATTGAGATGTGCTATACATGTAAAATATATGCTGAAATTTTAAGACTTACAATGAACAAAAGAATGTAAACTCTCTCGTTGATGATTTTTATATTTATCCACGTGGAAATGACAACTCTTTAGAGGTATGGAATTAAATAAATATATTCTTAAAATTGATTTCACCTGTTTCTTTTTACTTTTTTTAATGTGGCTAGTTGAAAATTCAAAATTATACCTGCCGCTCCCACTGTATTTGTACTGGGCAGCGCTGATCTAGAAGGATAAAGCAAAAAACAACTCTAATTGCTCCCGGGGAGTCGGTTTCATGGGGAAGACAGAGAATGGGGAATTCCAGCTTCAACTGAAACTCTACTGAATTCTTCTAAAAGTGTTTAATTTTAAATTTTCAAAACTAACAGCAGGAATCCAAGTAAAGTCTGCAGTTTAGTTAACAGTCCAGCACCAATGGTAGTTTCTTAATTTTGACAAATGTACCACTGTTGTGTTAGCTGTCGATGCTAGAGGATATGGTGAATACAGGAACTCTGTGTACTATTGTTGCAATATTGCTATCGGTCTCAAATCATTTCAAAATAAAAAGTTAAAAAACAACAATAAACGAAACAAGCAATCCAACAAGATGTGTGTCTTCCGCATAAATAGAGATTCTTATACAGAGTCCCATCATACTGTAAGGCCACTGGCTTCAGGTGTGTCGTCTCACCCAAGCGTCCCTTATAAACACGTTCGCTTGAAATAAGGCAGCTAGAATAAATGTCACATTTCTTAGTTTTTACCTGAATTTCTCTTAATTCAGATAACTCTTTTCTCCCGTGGTGATTACAAGCTGTTTAACTGCTACTTATGTAATAGGAAGATTGTTGGAGTAAGAGGGATGTCGGAAAAAACAATAAAAAATGCAGGGAACGTCACTGAGGCCTGGGCAGCTGGCAGGTTTTAAAGTCCCCTCGCTGCCACTCCTTACTTCAACCTCAGATTTAGTCAACACTAAAGTCAAGAGATTCTTGCTAATCTCTAGTAGTGAACTTGGGGATGAAGACATGAACCAAGAAACCTGTATTATTAGAAGAAAAATGTGTGAAACAACCTTCCATACATCTATACAGTTGTTACTTTTCATTTAAGTGTTTTCTGAACAAGTGTTACCGGCTGCTGAAGTCCTCCCAATGGAAGAATGAAAGCAAGGGACAGTTCGGAAGCAGAGAGTGACAAAGTTTATTAAAGCGAAAGTTCACTCTTTTTTTTTTTTTTTGAGGCAGAGTCTCGCTCTGTTGCCCAGGCTAGAGTGAGTATCGTGGCATCAGCCCAGCTCACAGCAACCTCAAACTCCTGGGTTCAATCGATCCTCCTGCCTCAGCCTCCCGAGTAGCTGGGACTACGGGCATGTGCCACCATGCCTGGCTAATTTTTTTCTATATATATTTTTAGCTGTCCAAATTATTTCTTTCTATTTTTAGCAGAGACGGGGTCTCGCTCTTGCTCAGGCTGGTCTCGAACTCCTGACCTTAAGCGATCCTCCCACCTCAGCCTCCCAGAGGAAAGTTCACTTTTAAAGGGGCTTAAGAGTGGTACGTCCAATCGGACTGTGGCCCTGGGGTCTCTTCCAGTTTCTAATCAGCAAGCGATAGCATGATCCAAAAGGGGTAGGAGTGGGCACATGTCCCAGCGGACAGTGGCACTGGGGTCTCTGCACCATCATCCCTTTTTCTCTCGTCTGGTCTCTTCTCCTTTTTTCCTTGACCAATGGGGATGTTGTTGCCTTCCTGCTGTGGGTCGGGAGTGGGGGTTCACCTTATGGTTAGGCCCGGATGTGTGGTGGTGTCCAAAGCCCACGGTGGGGTCGGGGGGCAAACCATAACATATAATGTGTCCTGTGTTGTTTCTGTCATGCTTTTTGTGACAGTTGTGGTTCCCCTTATCTTTGTTATTGTTCCAGTACGTTCTCTTACTCAGCATCCCATTTAACTTGCTTGCTTTCGTATTATCTCTGCTCATGCCCCCTTTTTCTCATGCTCACATTCTGTGACACCTGGGGCTTGCAGGTGTTTTCTTCCTCGGTGCCCCATTTGTTTACACGGCCCCTTCGTTCGTACTTCCTCTGCTCAATCTCACTTTCCTACCTACGCTAACACAGAACTAAATCCAGCGTGCAATTGAGCAGTGATGACAAGTAAAACTGTGGATAATAAAATCAAAAACAGATGAGATACAGATAGACAGATATTTGGATACTTCAGAACTGACCCAAAGAAGATAAAACACTGAACTGGAGTGTAAAATATTTCTATTTTTACATGAACAAGGTTTAAAACAAATGAAAGAGTACAAATATAAAATACAGAAATTACAACAAATACAAAATATAGAAATGACAACTTAACATGAAACAGATCATAAGTATAGAAAAGAAAGTTATAATAAAGTATTTCCCAAAGGTGACTCACCCACAAAACAATTATTATAGTAAAATAATGTGCACATTTAAACAGATGTCTCACCATCACTACCACATATGAATAGCTTAAATAACCTTTTTTAAAAAAAAATCCTTTCAATCTGTTATAGCCTGAATTGTATCCCACTACCCAAATTTATCGGATGAAGCTCTAACATCTATTATGACTGTGTTTGGAGGTAATTAAGTTTAAATGAGGTCCTAAGGGTGAGGTTCTAATCCAATAGGATTTATGTCCTTACAAGAAGAGGAGACACCAGAGCTCTCTCTCTCACTTTATGTACACACACAGCAAAGGCCATGTGAGGACAGAGAGAGACGGTAACATCTGCCATCTGCACCGTGAGGAGACAGTCCTTACCAGAAACCAACCCTACTGGCACCTTCATCTCGGATTTCCAGCCTCTAGAACTGTAAGAAAATAAATGTCTGTTGTTTATGCTAAAAAAAATAATAATAGTAATGATAAAATCACATGTAACAACAACAAAAAAGGCTGGTAGGTAGATGGGAATACATGGAGAAATCTGGTATTTCCTTCTTTTCTTAACAGAGATCGTCCAATGTTGTCTAACATTGAAATAAGTAGTTAAATTAAACCCTTCTCAAACTTTTTTTTTTTAAATCCCACTTCTCTCTTTGGAAAAAGAGTCATGCCATAAGCAGAAGAAATTCAAGAATTTACAAAAGAGATTCACCACTGTGATTGTAAGAGTGACTTGGAATAACCTTTACCACCACCCTCTCTATGGCTGAGAAAAAGATACAGAGGATCTAGAAGCCTGAAACTGACATTTCTGACTCATACTGATCCCTTGCACTGGTTTTCCACTGAAAAGTGATCGAAACCCAAACCTTCTCAAGCTTGAGAACCCCGCAGCCGGCTGTCCCTCACCTTTTCCCTGTTTCCCACCTGAGTCCCAGAAAAGGATGATATCTTTAAAATGATTGCCTTTGGGCATTTCTACTTATCTCCAGAAGCATCGCGACTTTTTCAATCGAAATCTAGTGACAAAATCGTGTTCACCTTAATTTTGTAAATCAATAAATCATCATGGGAGTAGGCATGCGGACCATCTGGTTGGTGGAAATGTTTTATATCTTGCTTGGGTGGTATTTACATAGGTGTATACCTTTGTCAAATTCAAAGTGTATGCTTAACAGGAATGCATTTTTTGTATGTAAATTATATCTGTTTAAAAAAGCAATAAGCTACTTCCATAAATACATTCTCTTATGATATTTAATAAAAGGGAAGAAAACAATTTATGTTCATATAAATTGACTTGATGTAATTTGAATCAGTTAGTGAGAGATTGAACTGCTTGGAATTTCTACCTTGGGAATTCTCAATCTATTACTAGAAGAAGTGATAGACAAAACGTGGTAAAATTTTACTTTTTTCAGTCTCCAAAGAAGATCAGGGATTCCCCCCTACCCCCCTACCCCCCTACCCCCCCCACCTCCCCCCACCTCCCCCACCTTTCCCCCCACCCCCACCCCACCCCCCGGCCCCTTTTCAGAGCCTGAGGACTCTCTGTTGGCAGCTCTGGAAGAAAAATCCTAAGGCACTTCTAAGAGCAAACCACACATTCAATCTTATAGTATTGTTTTTAATTCTCTAAGTTACCACTTGCCATCTTCTGGGCCTTTGCCATATTCCACCACCTTTTGTTTTTCTGTGCCATCTTCTCCGGTCCAAATACTTGATGTAGAGTAGATCCCACCCAGAAAACCAGGGTTCCAGTCCTAGCCGATAGCTACATCATACTGCTGACCTTGACTTTGACCTTATGAACTTAACCCATCCCAGGTCTTCATTTCTTTCTGTGATGAGGAGGGTGGGCAGAAAAAAATTGCTGTAATGCTTAAGTTTAATTTTTTCATTACAAAAGAAAATGGAGAAAATATAATTCAAACTATAGCAGAAGCAGGTAAAAGGAAAAAATGAAAGTCTTTATTATTTGTCTCCATGGTGTAATCATATTAATTTGGGTATATTCCTCCATATTTTTTAGGGCAAAAAAAATATTATCATCAATTCTATATACTAATATAGAACTTCTTTTTCTTTTGACTTAACAATATAGCACTCTGTTCTGACAAGTAATATAAGCTACATGAGAGCAAGTATTGTGACGGCTTCATTCACTGCTATATTTCTGGAGACTAGAACAGTGCCTGGCACAAAGCAGGTACCAATAAATGTTCACTGAATGAATGAATGGACATGAATCCTCCTTCCTGTAAGATCAACTAGAAGTTCCATGGGGTCAGGGATGTGTCTATTGGTCCATGTCTATGGTTCCAGCTCAAAAATACCTGGCACATCGTATGCACTTCATAAGGATTTGCTGAATTAGAAAAAAAGATTAGTGATGAAACTGCCTAATTCTTTTTAGCTGCGCCAGTGTATTGACATAACACAATGCAATCAACTATTCCCCGATTGATGTAAATGTCTCTTACAAATACCATTGCAATGATCATCCTTGTACACCTACTTTCATTTAAAGATTTTTGTAGGATAAGAATCTCTTTTGGGGAGAATCATTGATCAGGTTCGAATAGGTTCTGAAGTCCCTTTCCATTAGAATTTTGTGACTTTAAAACACTTGTGATTAATTTTTCAGCCTGTATGAGAGCTGGTTCCCATAATTAATTTTGTAAAATGATCTGTCTTACACTTCTCCCTGTAGAAAGCCAGTGTCTTCCGAAACTCTAGATATAGCCCAAACACTACAATTCACACAAGACTGCCAAAGAGACTTCTAGAAACAAACAGGCTGCCTGTAGCCTTGGTGATCAACATCTTCTGCATACAGCATGGTAGCAGCTTAGTCATCGCCTGAGGAATAGCAGTTTTCAGGCAGTGACAGGCCCATATTGTTGATTCATTCTTTACATGCAACGGACGGCTCCACAGAAGAAGAGAAACACATAAAAGAGTAACAGAGACCCAAGGTCCTGAGCTGGGAGATGATGTTGACAAACAAAGGCCACTTTGGCCTGGGTAAGAGCAGATATGGGAGCTTCAGGGAATTTACAAATTCTCCAAAGTGAAGTTACAAAGTCACGTTCTGACTGAGCTCTCCAACGGAAAATTCTTTCCAGAAAGCCACCTCTCTGCTGATTTAATTTTTTCACTCCAAAGATATTTAGTAAGTTTTTATTATGTGTCAGAGTCATGCGAGGCTCTGGGGAGACAACAATAAGCAAGACAGACGTCGGCTCCACCACCTTGGAATGTAAGTTTAGGGACCTCTGTGTTTACATTGAGGGGTCTGATGCTGACAAGGCAGCTTGCTGGAGGCCTCTGCCTTCTTTCCAACAGGAAGCAGAACCTGTGTCCTAGTCACTGCTTCTCCTTCTGTGAAAAACACAGCTCCAGTTCGCTCCACGAATGGAGAAGTTGGTCGGAGGTATTTCCTTTTGAGTGCACAACAAGCAAAACTTGGTAACACACACCAAGCAAACGCACTTCCTTTTTCCCCTGGCCAGTCTTTCTAACTGAGGCAAAGGAGAGCTGTGCAGAGCCGTGCATAGTGTTAGAGAGACAATGCTCAGAGAAGCCTAAACCTCGACAACCGGAGGGAATCCTCAAGATTATGTGGTCCTGATCCAGTCGTTTCTTAACCTTTTAATAATCACAGATCTCCTTGAAAATCAGTGGCCCCCTTTAGACTTTCTGCACCATAAAAGACATGCACCTGTCTCAGCACAAAATTTTCCCTAGGTCTTCAGGAGCTTCATGGACACATCGTGTGCCTGGATTTCCCAGAGCTCCAGAGACCCCATGTCAAGAATTCCTAATGTATAGAAAAGCCTGTTTGAGCTCTAACACCCATAATTAACAGTCTCTGGGTTGGGTGGCCCTGTTGGCTTAAATACAGAGGTAATGACAAGCCTGTCTGAGTTCAGTGCAGGTCACAGTTCAATCCCCATGTGAGCTAGGTATCTTTAGAAATAGGAAGACTCTGGCCGTCATGGACAGAACCTCTAAAACTGGCCAGCTTGCACATCTCATAGCTTTTGAAAAAGACAATAATACTAAGCCCAGAAATGAAGTGGTTGGATCCATGGTGTTGCAAGTGACAAACCCAGAGGGTATCAGGATCGCCGCTCACTGCTGAATAGAGCAGTAATACTCATTGGGATCCTCCATTTCGTATACGTTCTCCTCGATGGTGTAGATGTTTTCTTCCGAGCGCATCCCCGCTGCTACTGCATTTTCTAGCCCTGATGGCGGCGGGAGGTTGGCAAAAGAGATGAGTCTGTGGAAATAAAATGTTGTAGTTGAGTTACGCATTTCCCAGGCAACACAGAATTGGATTAAGAGAATAGGCTTTGCTAAACAGACAGTAGCCAAATGCAGCGCATGATCCTTGGATCAGATGCTCAATGGAAGATAAAGCCATAAAACTGCAATAAAAGAATATGGAAGAGTCCACTTGCTCAAGTCTTCTTGGGTGTGGCTCCGGTAAATAAGAAAAAAAAAAGAATATGGAAATAATTGAGGATATTTGAATTAATCTTAATTTTCTTAGGTATAAGAATATTTCTATTATATATACTTACTAGTTGAGCATCCCAGATTCAAAAATCCAAAATCCAAGATGCCCCAATAAGTATCTCCTTTGAGTGTCATGCTGATGCTCAAACAATTTTGAATTTTGGAGCATTTCGGATTTTCAGATTAGGGATACTCATATTGCACTGTTATTTCAATTCTTCTGTGGGCTTGAACAATTTTAAAAAGACAAAGAAATGAATATGTTATGAATCCAATCAGACTTGAGTTTGAATTTTGTCATGCACACATGTGACTTTGTGTTTTGTGGAGTCTTTTTTCATTTAAGAAATACTTAGTGTGTCAGACACGATTCTGTGTACCTGGAGATAGAGCAGTGAGCAAAACACAAAAATTCCATATGAGTTGCATATTAATGAATTTTGTGTCTTGGTATCTTTACTTGTGAAAGGGATGGTGGGAGTTGTACCACTGGGAGGAGTACTTATTCATTCAATCATCAATATTGATGAAGTGCCTAGTATGTCTCAGGCACTGTGCTGGGGACACAGTAGGTAATACGTCAGGCAAGTTCTTTTTTTTTTTTTTTTTTTGAGACAGAGTCTCTCTGTATTGCTGGGGCTAGAGTGCCATAGCATCAGCCTAGCTCACAGCAACCTCAGACTCCTGGGCTCAAGCAATCCTCCTGCCTCAGCTTCCTGAGTAGCTGAGACTACAGACATGAGACACTACACCTGGCTAATTTTTTTCCTACTTTTAGTAGAGACAGGTTCTCACTCTTGCTCAGGCTGGTCTTGAGCTCCTGACCTCAAGCAATCCTCCCACTTTGGCCTCCCAGAGTGCTAGGATTATAGGCCTGAGCCACCACACCTGGCCTTAGGCAAGTTCTTAATTGTCTTAACTTCCCATGGAGTTTACAATGTATAAGTAAATTGATAATTTATAAGAGATGAACATTAACCACATAATTTCACAAATAATGAATGAATACATGTACATGTTAACTATGACTATTATGATATATCTAAGTTTTGGCTCTAGTAAAGAATACTGGCATAGGTAATCTAAAAGCACTGATAATTAAATACTTTATTGGACCTTATGTGACTTTTTTAGTGCAGATGATTTTGTCTTCATAATACACTGTATTGTACTTAATTTAAAATTATTAGTAGTTTAGAGAGCATTCAACAGTCATTTTTTCCTGAAAATATATTGCATTCTATTTATGTACCAAATGTCTCTAAAACTCCAAAATCTAGTAAAAGTTATATAAGCTCTGCCTATTTGGAATGGCTGTGTGTGTATAGTCAGGAATGGAGATTAAGACAGGGATATCCAGTAGAACAGTGGTTCTCAGACCTGATTGCACATTACAATCACCTGGAGAGCATTTACTTATTTGTTTGTTTATTGTAATATCTCCATGATATTCAAACTGGAGATGTTTTAGAGCAATACGTATACTTAGGCCTCACAAACAGAGATTCTGATTCATTGCTCTGGAGTTGGCCCTGTGTCAGGATGCTTAAGAGCCCAGGTGATTCTAATAGGAAATCAAAGTTGCAAATGCCTGGGATGGGCTATAGAAACCCTGAGACTAGATTCTGGGTTCCTTTTTTTAATTTTACTTCAACATTTTTTTCCTTTTTTTTAAATTTTATATTTTTATAGACACCAGGTCCCACTATGCTACCCAGGTTGATCTTAAAATCCTGGCCTCAAGTGATCCTCCCACCTCGACCTCCCAAAGTTCTGGGATTACAGGCATGAGTCACTGCGCCCAGCGAGTCTGGGTTTTTGTTCACTTCGGTGACCCCAAAGTCCAGCCCAGATCCTGGATATAGCAGGCACTCAATCAGTTGAAGGGTTGAAGTTTCAGTTCATTGAAAAAATCCATTAATTTAGGGATAAATAAGCATTTCTTATTAATAGTGAGATAAGTTTTATACCTTTAGAATTAAGGAAGCTAGAGGTACCAGGAAGTAAACACAGCAGCATGTTAAATTTTCACTTCATAATTAGGCCTAGGGCAAAAAGGAACTATAAGCCAGCCAGGGGAGGTGGCTCATGCCTGTAATCCTAGCACTCTGGGAGTCCGAGGTGGGAGGATCGCTTGTGAGGTGAGGAGTTCAAGACCAGCATGAGCAAGAGAGAGACCCTGTCTCTACTAAAAATAGAAAAATTTGCTGGGCGTCATGGCATGTGCCTGTAGTCCCAGCTACTTGGGAGGCTGAGAAAGGAGGATCGCTTGAGCCCAGGAGTTTGAGGTTGCTGTGAGCTAGGCTGATGCCACAGCACTCTACTCAGGGCAATAGAGTGAGACTCTGTCTCAAAAACAAACAAACAAACAAACAACAACAACAACAAAGGAAGTATAAGCTTTGATCCCAAAGCCCCAGGGAAGGACTTTTCAGAGCAGAGATCAAAGCCATGTTAGAGACCTCCAAGGTCCCCACCTTTCCCGTACCCCATTCCATTATTCTTACCTTGAATTCTGTAACTTTTCTTTTCTATGAGAATACCCTAGATAAAAGCAGAAGAAACAGCAATAAAAATGCTTTTATAAAATAAATGAGATAAAAAATAAAATAGGCCCACCGGAGGCAAGAGTTGTTTAGAGAAATCTTGTGTCACCTTACACTGAATTAAATCAAACTCTCAGTGTGTGTCATAGTGTATTATACGGACTATGCTAGAGAGTAACAAAGCCACATTTTTCTTATTGAACAAATATTATGGAGCATCTGCTATATGTCCAGCAGTTTGCTAAGCACTGGGAACATAAAGGTGAATTGTGAGCCCTAACTTCATGAAGCTTGCATTCAAGTGGAGAACAAAACAAACAAACAAAAAGAATGAAAAGAAGAAAGAGAGAAAGAAAGAAAAACAGACAGCAAATATGAAAATAAAATAGTTTCAAATTGTGATGAATTATGAAGGCAACACAACACACTGAAAGAGATAATAAAAAGGGTGGTCAGGGAAGAACTCTCAGAGATGACCTTTAAGCTCATTCTGAAAGGAGAGAATGAGTCAGCCAAGTAAAGAGCCAGAGGGAGTGCTCCAGGTAGAAAGAGCTCCTAGGAAAAATCTTGGAAAGTGCCTGAAAATAAAAACATGGCTAGATTAGGAAAGCAACCCAAGATAAGGTCTGAAAGGTAGGCTAGGGCTAGTTCCTGTAGGACGTTTTCAGCCATAATCAGGAGCTTGGATTTTGTTCTAAGAACTGTAGGAAATCATTGAAAGAGACATAATCTGAGTTGGGTAGTACCATCACTTTGGCTGTTATGTGGAAAAAGGATTAGAAAGAGGAAGAAAGAAATGAGATAAGTAGAGATGATAGTGCCCCGGAGTAAAGTGGTGGCCAAAGAGAGTTACAGAATAATGAAGGATTTTAGATATATTTTGGAGAAAAGGTGCAGGAATTGAAGTTGGATTGCTTATTAGGAGTGAGGAAAGACAGGATTCAAGGATGACTTCTGCATTTCTGGTTTAAGCAACCAGATGGATGGTGGAGAAAACCAGGAAGGGTGAGGCTGAGTTCTGGGAAGGTGAAACGCAGAATCTAGAGCTCCACTTTGCACACATTAAACGTGTGAGACATCAAAGTGGAGCCATGAACTGGACAGTTACACTAGCAGTATCAACACTTTAAGAGTTGGAGAGAGAAATTAAAGATGACCTTTGAGTCCACAAGAATAGATGTTATGACCTAGAAGGTTTAGAGAGAGGAAAAGGGCCCAGCCCTGTGGAATCTCAACATCTAAAGATCAGGGAGAAGAAGAACTGAAAAGGAATGACCAATCAGGTAGGAGAATGGTGTTTTGGAAGCAAAGAGAAGGGAGCTTTCTAAAATGAGTGGAGGTCAACTTGGAAGAACACTGATTAAAGATTGAGGACAAGGGTATCTATTAGATTTAGTGAAAAGGAGGTCATTGGTGAGCTTAACTGCAACCATTTCCATGGCTCTTCAGGACAGAAGCTGGATGATGGTGGTGGAAGAACACAGAGGGGTCAGAAGTGGGGACAATTCTTTCGAGAAGCATGGCTGTGAAGGAGAGTGGAGAAATGGGAGTAGCTGAAGACGAATGCATGGACTAGAACATACACGCTAATGAAAATAATAGCATAAGCAGAAAAGAAGGGGCAGATGACTCAGAAGAAAGGGATAAAAAGAGGGATGAAGTCTTGGCAAAGGCAAAGAAGATGGAACAGTTGATGTTGCATCAGTTAACAGACGGGCAGAGGAGTTTTGAGTGGCAGTGAGGTGGTCCCTCAGAGAGGGCACTAGAAACATGTAGGATTTTGGGACATTATTGAGGGCCAGTTTGTGTCTATGAGGTTATGACTTAAAAATCTGTCACCTCGAGTGTAAGATTTTCTTCAGCAACTTCCAGGGAAAAGATTGCAAACTGATCAGGACTTCTCATCTGTTCTTCTTCTAAGTAGCCATGTTTTTCAGAGTAATATACCTTATATGTATGTGTTCAAAGCATCAGATTTCTCCCATGCCCCATTAACCCTTCACACAAACTAGAATGGTCCCTAATATACAGGCCTTGGCAGAACTCAAGAAAGTAGTGAGTGCTATCCTTGCTTCTTAACTGCTCTGAGGCTTCATATTCATGTGATCAACTCACAAATTCTACTACTATCTCTGGGCAAACCCAGGTAACTGTGGGTGGAGTGGTTTCTTTCTCTGGAAACCATTTAACAATAATGGCAGAAAACATAATGGTGGAGAGTACAACAGCCCAAATTTCAACTCCTGTATCTATCAATTAACTGTGTGAATTCGGGCAAATTACTTAACCTTTCAGCCTGCTGGTTCTCCACTGGAATCATGTTAGTATTAATGCCCATCTCATACAGTAGTTACGTGGATTTAATGCATGTAAAGCACTCGGCAGCTTCAGGCCACAGTTAGGATAACCGACTCATCCCTATTTTCCTTAGACATTTCCGGTTTTAGCACAGCAAGCCCCAGATCTTAGGAAACCCCTTCAGTCCTGGGCCAATCTGGATAGCTGGTCACCTCACACCTCGTCCCCAGTTGTGAATTAGTAAGAAAGGCTGCTATAATGTATTACGCTCTGGGGTGTAAGGCCTGGGCTCTGCTCTCAAAGAAAAGAAAATATATTGAATCATAAAAATGTGTGAGGCTTTTAGGATGATGGAAATATTTGAATTTTTCCCCTTTTTCCCTAAAAAGGGGAGTTGGATCTTGATTGTGGTGATGGCTCCCACTGTAATTATCCATCAAAATTCATCACATAGAACACACTTTAAATACGCAGTTTATCGTATACAAATTATACTTTATAACATTGTTTAAAAATAAAGATAAGTAACTTAGAAGAAAACTATGTGTGCTGAGTGTCATGATGGAGGAGAATCTTCTGTAACCTGGTCATGACCCAGTGCTAAGGGGTCAGCTACCCCTCTCTAAAGAGCTATGACTGAGAAACAAATGACAGAAAAATGCACAGAAGGAAATGGCTTTTTGTGGCTGCATTTTCTAATAAACCTACACGTATTACAAATCAAAAAGATTAGTTTTCTTAACTAAAGATAAGAGAACAGATACTGGCATCAGCTGGCCTACATTTGGATTCCATTCACTAATTCTGTTTTGTTTTGTTTTGTTTTTTAAGTCCAATTCACAGAGGGGACCACTTACTGATTCTGAAACCCTGGTATATAATAAATATTTAATCAGTGGTAGCTATTATTGCTATTGCTATAATTAATTTGATTTTCTGATAACTGAGCGTCACACTAAAAAAATCTTCCTGTTTCTAAAATTTTAGTCCATGCCTTCCTTTTAAAAACAGTAATTATAGTTTTAAAACAAAGAAGTCAAGGAAGTTAAATCTTCCATTTATGCAATACACATTACTCCTGCCAGAGTAAGAGTCCTGTATGCAAATTATTGTTTATGAGCACACACAGCTACTTAAAAGGCAGTCCTTGACCATAGCTTACTCTGAGCTTTCCTTTCCTTCACTGTAAAATGGGAAAGATAACACTACCTATCTTATAAGATGATGATGATAAAATGTATGGAAAACATTTAGCATAGTACCTGCCTCACGCAGGGTAAGCACGGAATAAAAGTTAGCTATGATTGTTAGGATCTGGAAAGGCAAAAGGGTATTCAGTCTAAGGACCTTTAGGTATAATTATAAACTTACATTTCTATCTAGGTTTATGTTGGTTCCTATGTTAACAGTTCCTTCTCTGAGGGAGAGAAGCAACGTCAAATGACTTACATTTGAAAAGTAAAGCACCAAAGATAAAAGTGAGAGCCAGCCCAGCGGAGATCCCTGCTCCAATGTAGACAGCTATTCTGGTGGATGCTCCAGGGTCTTGTAATTCATTAGCCAATGTGGATATTTGCTGTGGAAACACAAACGGAATTTAAGCAGCCAAGGGCCAAATCGGTTGTGTACTTAGTCTCATGACTTGCAAATCAGATCATCCTTTTTACAACATCGCAAGATAAAAGGGTCCTTGAAACCACCCTTGATCTATATCCCCTTCTAGACAAGCCTCAAACCACATCCAAGAAAGGGATTGCTTAATCTTTGGAGTTAGCAAGAAAACAAATGTGTCCTTCTGTACTGTGAGGTGGAAGAGGAGCTCTTAGTAAATGGATCTCTACCCCCCAAAACAAAAATGAGCTTTAGAGTGGAGTCCTATTGGTTCAACATCCCCTGGTATTCCCCAGGCAATTTTAGAGTGGTTTACATTTGGTGTTTTATGTCCACAAAAAGACAGTGATTCAAGAGCCGGGACTTTGCAGCCAGACAGTTCCAGGATCAAATCCCAGTCCTGTCACTAAGAGCTAAGTGACCTTGAGAGTTATTGGGAAAATTAAGTGACAAAAAATATAAAGCGAGTAGCACAGGGCCTGGTATATAATAAATATTTAATCAATGGTAGCTATTATTGCTACTGCTATAATTAATTTGATTTTCAGATAACTGAGAGTCACACTAAAAAATCCTCCTGTTTCTAAAATTTTAGTCCATGTCTTCCTTTTAAAAACAGTAATTGTAGTTTTAAAACAAAGAAGTCAAGAAAGTTAAATCTTCCATTTATTCAATACACATTACTCCTGCAAGAGCAGGAGTCCTGTATGCAAATTATTGTTCATGAGGCACTAGGAGCACACACAGGTACTTAAAAGGCCCTGACCGCAGAGAGGGGAGGGATGGACACAAGATGCTGAGCATCCATTGTGAATATACAAGTAGGAGACTGAATGAAATAGTGTGGGCCCCTGGAGATGTCCTCAAAGAATTTTTCAGTCCCTGCTGCAAGTGTGCTTTCTAGTTGTTTTCCTTTTACTCAGAAAAGGTTGGGGGGAGGGCCATTAAAATTGTGGTTAATTAAAATATTGCTTTATTTATCATTAAATACATAAACTCTTGGCTTTGAATATTCCTGGTCAGTGCCTTATCATAAATAAATTTAAAAAATTTAAATAAGCCAATAATCTTTCCCATAAGGATTGCAAGGGAAGCAGAGAGAAACATATTCTTGGGAGATAAAGGGTCTTTGAAACTTCCCCAGGACACACGGTTGTGCGATTGGAGCAGAGGGATGGGACGAAATGCTAAGGTTTCATCTTGTTGGTGTTCAAGCACTTACTATGTGCCGGGCACTTTACACGCATAACCCCCTTCCTTCCTTACAACAGGCCTATGCGGTCAGAACTGTCATCATCAACGTGTCACAGCCAAGGAATCTGAAGCTAAGAGAGGCTCAGGCCTTTTCCCCAAGGAAAGGACGGGCAGGAAGGAAATCTAAAGCCATACTTTTTTTTCTCTGAGTTAAGTATGATGTTAGCTCAACAAAAAGAAGTTACTTACTGTTTGATTTTTATCATGGAGGATCCCCAGTGTCTGTGTTTCTGCTAAAAAAAAAGAAAGGAAAGAAATGAAGAAATAAATAAATAAATAAAAGAGGTAAAATAGCCAATAGAATAGTTAAGAATGTTTTCTTTTATCTAAGTTAAAAAAAAAATCTTAAAGATGCTTATAATACTACTTGAAACTAATTCTACTCCATAAGCTTCATAATCATTAATTGGGAGACCAACAAAATTTACTAAATACTTCCAAATCAACTGTAGGATAACATTTTTTTCATCTAGATAATGAACCCTACTGTTTTATGAAATGGAGATTTCTGCCAGAAAGACCTATGTTAAATATATAGGTTGGAGGGGGGGTTGTCCACAGGACCCTAATGGCTTCTACAAAAATCCAACAACATTGTTAACACTCAGGCATTATATTCTTCTTTTTTTTTTTTTTTGAGACAGGGTCTTGCACTGGCGCCCCAAGTAGAGTGCAGTGGCCTCATCATAGCTCACTTAACCTCAAACTCCTGGGCTCAAGCAATCCTCCTGCCTCAGCCACCCGAGTAGCTGGGACTATAGGCACACGCCACAGTGATCCACTAATTTTTCTATTTTTAACAGAGGCGAGATCTCACTCTTGCTAGGCTGGTCTTGAACTCCTGACCTCAAGCGATCCTCCTGCCTCGGCATCCCAGAGTGCTAGGATTACAGATGTGAGCCACCTTGCCCAGCCTCAGTTATTATATTCTAACTAGATTTTGAAAGATAACAAAAAATTGTTTTTTAAAAATTTCAGATTTATGCCTTAGAACTTCGGTCCTCAACCCGCAGTACCCGTCCTGGTCCTCGAGCTGTGGCTCATGCCTGTAAAACCACTACCCTATAGTAGGCACTGTTAGCCCCATTGCACAGATGAAACAACTGAGAATTAGGGAAGTGAAGTGACTTATCCAAGGTCACACAGTTTAGCAAATGACAGAGGTGGACTTCCAATTCAGGTCCACATGGCTTTAAAAACACTGTTAACTATACTTCCTTCAACAACCTTCACCTCAGTATTGTCACTGCTATGAAGAGGGTCACATTGCTCAGCTGTCAGCTCACCATCTTTCCTCTCTGTTAATTTATTCATTCATCTGCTTATCTACTCAGTGAATTTGTGCTACACCTCTACTCGATGCCAGGCACAGGGGACAGAGCAGGGAACGAGATGGGCAGAGCCCCTGACCGCATGGACACAGCATTCTGAGAATAAAGAGATTGTTAGCTATGGGAAAATGAAGCACGCTTACTCATTTTCTGGCTGAGTCAGAGGCTTTGAAACTCCTTAAATGTCACTGTCACCTTCTGGAAACCTTAAAGCCTAAACCCTTATAAAGGGTTTGACTAAACACTGGTTTACCAGACGAGAGTTTAAATGTTATAAAAACGTAGCCTCAGCCCAAAATGATTTAAGAAAAAAATGAGGCTGGGCGCGGTGGCTCATGCCTGTAATCTTAGCACTCTGGGAGGCGGAGGCAGGCGGATCGCTCAAGGTCAGGAGTTCGAAACCAGCCTGAGCAAGAGCGAGACCCCATCTCTACTAAAAATAGAAAGAAATGATTTGGACAGCTAAAAATCTATATAGAAAAAATTAGCCGGGCATGGTGGCACATGCCCGTAGTCCCAGCTACTTGGGAGGCTGAGGCAGGAGGATCCCTTGAGCCCAGGAGTTTGAGGTTGCTGTGAGCTACGCTGACGCCACGGTACTCTAGCCTGGGAAACAGAGTGAGACTCTGTCTCAAAAATATATATATATATTATAGACAAGGCATTAAATAGTCATTAATTTTCATTTTTCATTTTATTTTCCTGTTTTGGAACCATTGCTCTATTTTTGTTTGTTTAAATATTTTGAATATCTGAATATCTGAAAAGCTCAGAGATTCGAGGCATTGTGCTTATATTCCCTGATGCAAAATATGGCCCCATTTTTGTTGCCCTAGAGGGAAGGAATGAACAAGTAAAAGGGAAGGAGACACGTGCCCATGGTATAGATAAGCATAGGGAAATGCACCACCTCCTCCCACCTCCTGAGGAAGTGGACGCCCCACGCAGGGAACGTCCACTTGGTGATGATGCAAAGAACATGGAAGCACAGGATGGGAAAGGGAGACTAAATGACCCCTGAAGTCCCTTCTGGGTCTGCGGTTGCAGGATTCTTTAAAATATAACAATGGCATACAATTAATATCTGGTATGACTTGATTATCCCACCATGTGGGTAATCATCTGTTCCCACCATATTTAATCTCCTAACTAATTGCATAAGAGATGTTGGCTACCAATCACTAAAACACAACCAAAGATTGAACCCTGGCAGAGCTAACATGAGTAACTATGATAATAACTATCATTTGATAATAACTATCATTTGAGTGCTTTCTCTGGGCCAGATACTGTGCTGAGCATTTTATATACATTAGCATGTGTCATCTTTATAACAACTTCATGATGTAGGCACTGGAATTATCCCCATTGTAGAGATGAGAAAACTGAGCTTGAGAGAGTTTGAGTGACTTTACTGAGTTCACAGAGTTGGTAAGAAAAGCTGGAATGAGAAACCATTCTCCCTGTCACTGAAGTACTTAACCATAATCTCATTCTTTTTTTTTTTTTTTTAATAATAGAGACAGGATCTCCGTTTTGCTCAGGCTGGTCTCAAACTCCTGAGCTCAAGTGATCCTCCCACCTTGGCCTCCCAGAGTGCTAGGATTATAGGCATGAGCCACTGCACCCGGCCAGCACAATCTCATTCTGCCTCCTGATTTTACTGACAATATTAATGACAACAGCTAAGGTGTATTTTTTTTTTTTTTTTTTTTTTTTTTTTGAGGCAGAGTCTCGCTCTGTTGCCCGGGCTAGAGTGCTGTGGCGTCAGCCTAGCTCACAGCAACCTCAAACTCCTGGGCTCAAGCGATCCTCCTGCCTCAGCCTCCCAAGTAGCTGGGACTTGTAAACAGGCATGCGCCCCCATGCCCGGCTAATTTTTTCTATATATATTTTTAGTTGTCCATATAATTTCTTTCTATTTTTTTAGTAGAGATGGGGTCTCGCTTTTACTCAGGCTGGTCTCAAACTCCTGACCTCGAGCGATCCACCCGCCTCGGCCTCCCAGAGTGCTAGGATTACAGGCGTGAGCCACCGCGCTCGGCCTGCTAACATGTATTGAGTACATACTACGATCAGACATTGGGCTAAGCATTTTAGACATATTTTCTTATTTAAATCTCACAAGGTGTGATTTATGAGATTTATGATGTTATGAGGTGGGAGTTAGCTATTATTAACCTCATTTTACAGAAAAAAAAGCTCCAGAGACTTTAGGAGAGACCAGGACTCTGACAGGAAATGACTTAAAATTATCCTCCTTGATCAATGTGACCCGAGTTCTGCCCCTTCTGCCCCATGATCTTTTCTGGAGCGGCCTGGAAAAGTCCTGGCTACATATATGAAGAATTTAGCTACTCCTCCTGAGGTTGGAACCCAGGAAAGCTGATGGGCTTCATTCCAGTTACAAGCCACCCTAGAAATCACTCAATCCAAACCTCCTGGTCCCCAAACACAGACTGGGACTGATTCATGATGAACGGTTACCAGTCTGGGAGTAAATCAGAAAATAAGGACAATGTAATGAATTTTTCATTAGATTAAATTTACTCAATATTTAACTAAAAGACTAAAGTTTTTTATTCAAGTTTTTTAGAAGTTAAAATTTAAGTAAAATAATGACTAAAAGACTGTCTTTTAATGCAATGGTGGCAATAGTAGAAGTATTTTTTCTTTATTTGACAAAATATGTAGATCACCAAAATTCTTTCTTTGGAGGTAGGGAATTCTACTGAGTCACAAAATCCAAAAATCTCTAAACCTGCTCCTTGGACAGAAGAGGAGGCTGAGATCCAGAGACATGAAGGGCCTTGGCCCAGGTCACCTGGCCAGTTTCTGGTTAATCCAGAATCCTGACCCAGGGAAACTGTCTCTCCTCCTCTTCCCATAGTTAAAATCCTCTGAACTCAGAAACCGGCTAAAGGCTTCCTCCTATACTTCGTGTGTAATTACCTGAGTCATGTCCCCCGCTGGTGGTGGGCATCCTTGGGAAGGCCACAGTCACGTGTCTCTGCAGAGTCGGAGCAGGGGTAACCTTAGCTACTGTCAGAAACCAACATAAGGATGAGACTTCCGTGAGAGCAGAGAGCTCGTTTCAGGGAATCAAAGGGGCAGCAGAAAACATGTGAAAGACAGCAGATGAAGCGAAATACATCCTCAGCTTCCAAACCTGCCTGGACATCTTTATTGAGAATGTATAACACACTTCAAATGTTTGACAGAGGTGAGAGGCCGTCATCATTGTCACATTCTAATTGTTAATAATAGAACTAACAGCCACACAAATGGCCACACTGTAGGCTGAGTATCCCTTATCCAAAAAGCCTGGGCTCAGAAGGGTTTTGGATTTCCGATGTTTTTGGATTTTGGAATATTTGCATTATACCTATACTCCAGTGAGCATAATGCTCCAATGACATTTCCTTCGAGTGTCATGTTGGTGTTCAAAAAGTTTCAGATTTTGGAGCATTTTGGTTTTTGGATTTGGGATGCCCAAATTGTGAATGCTTTGCATAAAATATTATCTTATAAAATCCTTTGTGCTACTACTTCAATGGACTAAAAAGAAAACCCTTCCAGTGGCCCACGTGATAAGTAATATTATCATATTTTACAGAGGAGGACAACACAGAGTTTACATAACTTGCCCGAGATTATATAGCTAGTAAGAGGTAGAGTTGGATTTGAACTTGACCCCATCTGGCCACAAAGTATGTGCCCTATAAATCTTAAAACATGCAAGCCCATTTACCTCCAAGCATACAATATCCGGCGATTCACAATCCTGGCTGCACCTGGAGTACAATCACCTGGGGTAGACTTTGTAAAAGGCTAATACTTGGTTAGGTTTTACCTCCAGAGATACTGATTTCTCTGGTTTGTGGGTGGAGCCCAGGCATCTGTAGTTGTTAAAAACTCTCCAGGTGATTCTAATGAGCTGTCAGGGTCTCCAACCACTGACCCAGGCCTTTCTTCCCATTCTATAGAACGAGCATGAGTTTTAAAACAGAAGAAGGGTATTAAACACCACTGGGCATCACTGATGGGGCCAGTTAAACTTTAGGTCTTGGGGTCCCACCTCCAGGACTATAATTAGGGAGATCAGAGGTGAGAACAATCAGTATATTTAATATGATCCTCAGATGAATCTCATGCAGAAAGAAGGCATGCAGAGGTCCACTCACCTGGTTTGATGACCAACTTCAGGTCAAATTTTATGTCATTCATTAGGCCTGGGACCTCGATCCGGCAGCAATAGGTCCCACTGTCTGCTAGAGTCACATTCTCTATGGTCAGGGACACATCTCCTTTGTGGAAATTCCCCTTTAGCCAGTATCTGCTGGATGCCTGATAGGTCACGTTCCTTTCATCAATGCTGAGCACTTTGGTGCCACATCCAAGCATAGGACAGGCTTCCTTGCCCCAGCAGACAGGTATGAGGTGCCCTGGGCTGATGGGAGTGTAGGAGCAGGGCAGATAGGCATTCCGACCCACCTCCACTACGTATGCATCTTCCAAAGACCCTGAGCAGAGAGGGAAGGAAGTCCAAGACCCAGGCAATGAGTGAGGGCAGTCTATCTCAGGAAAACTACAAGCAATGCCTTATAGAATAAAGAAGAAACCACTAAAAATAAGATAATAAAATAAAATACAAATTTAAAAAAAGAGGAAACTACTGTTGCTGTCCTGTTTGGTGAATGATTCACTATGACAATGCTGCTCAGACTTGAGAGGCATTAAAATCACTGAGAAGCCGTTTTAAAACAGGTTGCTGGGCCGGGCACGGTGGCTCACGCCTGTAATCCTAGCACTCTGGGAAGCTGAGGTGGGCGGATTGTTTGAGCTCAGGAGTTCGAGACCAGCCTGAGCAAGAGCGAGACCCTGTCTCTACTAAATAGAAAGAAATTATATGGACAGCTAAAATATATATGTAGAAAAATTAGCCGGGCATGGTGGCGCATGCCTATAGTCCCAGCTACTTGGGAGGCTGAGGCAGGAGGATCCCTTGAGTCCAGGAGTTTGAGGTTGCTGTGAGCTAGGCTGATGCCACGACACTCTAGCCCGGGGAACAGAGTGAGACTCTGTCTCAAAAAAAAAAAAAAAAAAAAAAACAGATTGCTGGCCAGGTGCAGTGGCTCACACTTGTAATCCTAGTACTTTGGAAGGATGAGGCAGGAGGACCACTTGAGCCCAGGAGTTTGAGACCAGCCGGGCAATATAGTGAGACCCTAGTCTCTACAAAAAAATTAGAAAAAATAACCAGCTGTGGTGGTGCATGCCTGTAGTCTCAGCTACTCAGGAGGCTGAGGCAGGAGGATCACTTAACCCCAGAAGTTGGAGGCTGCAGTGGGCTACAATTGCTCAATTGCTAGAGTTCCTGACTCAGCTGGTCTTGAGTAGAGCCTGAGAACTTACTTTTTTTTTCTCCAAAATTCATATATTAAAAGAGAACTTGTATTACTAACAAGTTTCCAGGAGGTAATGACACAGATAGTCCTGGAACCTCACTTTCAGAACCACTGCCCTAGCAGAGAATTGTGGACCAGTTCTGTGAACATCAGAAATCAGGGATGATGGAAATAGACAATCAGAAAATGGGTTATTGTCATCCAGGAAAACAGCCTAACCATCTGGGCTAGTTGTCTTCATCAACAAAGGGTGGCTATCCTAACATAAATGTCTTTTTTTTTAAGCACCAGGTACACAGTGAATAAAAACTCTTGGCCAAATAAGAAGCTTGTATATTTGAAACTACTCACAGGTTGTTTTGAGGTTTAAAGTTAATTCCTTAAAAAAAAAAAACCCTATACATATATACATATACTTGTATATATAATATAAAACAGTCAAACAGTATAAAAGGTGTATGAAAAATATGACTTCCTCTCCCAACTTTACCATTTCCCAGCTCCTTCTCCTAGAGCCTATACATTAAGAAGTTTTAATATATTCCCGCTCCCCTACAACGCAGACACACAAATAGAAGCCTAATATATGCATTATTATGCACCTTGCTTTTTTCAATAACATTGTAACTTGGAGACGTTCTATACCAGTATGTTTATTTAGCCTCACTGTTTGCATCATGGATACATCACAATTATTTACCCACTCCCCCACTGTTGGACATTTAGGTTGCTTTCAAACTTTTGCTATTGCAAACAACATTACGACAACCACCCTCATATCTCTCTCTTGCACTCTGCACACCATTATTCAGTTGTAAATGTTCATGCCCAGACTTACTTGTAGGTAGAAGCAGTAGCAGCAGCAGGACACAGTTGAAGGAGAGATGTGAAAACATGGGTTCTGCGGAAGAAAAGTCAAAGGACAGCTCTGTTAGGCACAGTTTTAACTCTCCAATTGAACTGGGTACTTCCTCCAACCGTTTACTCCACAATGGTCACATAAGCCAGTAGCTGCCCTCGCTGAACACCAGCCCAGCACATGGGGGTGGCTGACTACGAGTGATTCCTATATTAGCACTGCCGGGTCTACAGTCACGTTAAAGGAAACCCCAGCTCTCAGTCATGCCGCACTACACGCATCCCGTAAGCATTCTGATGTTTATCCTGTTATATCATCAAAGAGGAAGCAATACTTCAGAGGAAGAAAAGTATTAGTCATGGCAAGTAGAGACAGCCCTCTAATACCTTAGATGAAATAGGTCTGAAACGGACCACGTGCGAGCCCAGCTGGTTAATAGGGAACACAAACCACAGACATAACATTTGTTCATTCATTCATTCATTCATTCATTCAAGTCAGTCCATCGGGCAGGTCTGTGACTAATGTTTATGAAGCCCCTACTTTGCGCCCGGCACTGGACCAGGAGTTGGAGGACACAATGATGAATGACATGTTTCTTATCCTCACATTTATGGGCCATTTCCACTCCAGTCATGAGCCTAATGCTCACCCTTACTCTAATGCAGGTTAGTCTGTGTCATATAACCTTGCCGGGCCTCAGTTTCCTTGTTTATAAAATTTCTTAAATGAGGAAATTGCATTAGATGATATATGCACAGCTCCCTGCTCTAATATTCTGACTTTGACCTTCAAACTTTCAAACTCTGCAGTTTAGGAAAGACATGTTCCTTCCTGCAATCTTCTTTTTCTCTACTTTGAGTGGAGTTGAGGGGCCCTCAATATTCTGTTTCATCTCATGCACACAAGGTGTCCCCTCTCCTCCCTTTTTTCCCACGCAAGAAGTTTTGGGCGTGAATCGTCAGAAAGTGCTGAGTTCCAGCCACAACGTCCATCACTGAGGAAGTATCTCAGACTCAGATAGTCTCAGCTCTGGGAGAGTGACTTTTATCTGGATACCTTAAAACCCAAAGCTTTTTTACAAAAGGGAAATGATCTCAGACTGAGCGGTTTCTGAAAACCCAGTGGCCTTCCTCTATGCCTTGCCTTTCTGAGTTTTCTTGTCACTCACCTCTATGCCGCTAAATGCATTTAATATAAATGTCCAGTTTGCTCAGTGTGTGTGTACCTCCATAGCATCACAGAGTGGCAGTTACTCAAGAGATCATAATCAATTCCCTCATTTTATAGACAAAGAATCTGAGACTCCAGAAGATTGATTTGCCCAAAGACACATGATTGGTGATTTAGAATGAGAACTCAAGTCCCCTAAGTGCTAGATTTTTCCTACTATCAACTATGTTTCATTAATTTATTATTTGTCCTTAGCATGTCTGCCAACATAATTAACAACGACCAGCAAATGCCCATATTTAAGTGTAAGGTAGAGTAGATTAAACATGGGATCAGGGATCATTGTCACCAGCAGCATGACTTTGGTTTGGGCAAGGCTCTTAAAAGCACTTTAAAAGCACTGACCTTCAAATTCTTTTTTTTTTTTTTTTGTGAGACAGGATCTCGCTCCATTGCCTGGGCTAGAGTGCAGTGGCGTCATCATCTTCTTTTAGCAAATGGATATTCTGTACTCCTTGTCACTCTGTTTTAAAAAACATTTTTTTTAACAGACATTCTGCTATGTAATCACAATACCCTTATCACACATAGCAAAATTAATCATGATGCCTCAGCAGCACCTAACACTTCAGTCCATAGTCAAAGTTCCCTGATTATCTCAAAACCATCCTTTTTCAATCGGTTTGTTTAAATCCAGACCCAAACAAGTTACCCACATTGCATTTGGTTATGTCTCTGAAGTCTTTTTTAATCTAAGGCAGTCTTCCCTCTTTTCCTCCTCCTGCCATTGACTCGTTATACAAACCAGTGGAATGTTCCCCATCCTGGATTTGTCTGTTACCTTGTGGAGTCATTTACAATGTTCCTCTTTTCTTTGTATTTCCTGCAAATGAAACCTAGCTCTATAGGTTCTGGTCAGCATAGGGTATGAAATGAAACTTAGCTCTAGTGGTTTTGGTCAGAATCAGGTTTGACATTTTGGCAAAAGCACATCACAGCCGGTGCTCTGTGTTTCCTCTCGCATCACACTGCCTGCTCCACATTTAGAGATGCCAAGATTGATCAGCTTGCAACTTTCTTTTTCAACATATCATATTCTGAAAATCTTTCCATTTCAACTCATATAAAATGTCCTCATTCTTTATTACACCTACCTAGATTTCATTAGATGAAAATATGGGTGAAAATAACAAAGTCTATTTATCAGTCACTTCAAATGGACACTTCCTGTCTCAGGTCCTCATTTGCAAAGATGATCACAAAAGACCCACCCAAAGACTAGGATTTTTTAATTATATGCAACGAGAGTGTTTTTTTTCTTTGTTTGTTTTTGGTTTTCTTTTGTTTTTGAGACACAGTCTCACTGTCACCCAGGCTATAGTGCAGTGCCATCATCATAGCTCACTGCAACTTCAAACTCCTGGGCTCAAGTGATCCTCCCATGTAGCTGGGACTCCAGGCATGCTGGCCAGGTTTTTTTTCCCAGACGGGGGTTTCACTCTTGCTCAGGCTGATCTCGAACTCCTGAACACGGGGGTCTCACTCTTGCTCAGGCTGATTTCGAACTCTTGAACTTAAGCAATCCTCCTGCCTTGGCCTCCCAGAGTGCTAGGATTACAGGTGTCAGCCACCACGCCTGACCAATGAAAGTTTACTTTTTATTTTTTTATTCTTATTGTTTTTAATAATAGAGACAGGGTCTCACTCTTGCTCAGGCTAGTCTCAAACTCCTGAGCTCAAATGATCCTCCCACCTCAGCCTCTCAGAGGGGAGTTTGCTTTTTAAAAGGGAACTTTGCATGTGTTTTGGTAAAGGAGTCTTTGGTATTGTAATTAATTAGTTTCTAAATAGTGTTTAGAAAGCTGTATCATGAATTTTCTTAAGGGCCAGTTGTTGAGTGTTAGCTCTAATTATGTGGAGGTGTTAGGTAGATAGTGAAGGATTCCGGGTCTCCTAGGAACAAAAGTGCGTGCTGTTGCCTCCATCTTGGCCCTGCCCCACCCTAATTCTCCATACCTGGGGGAAGAAGTAATGCCCTATGAATCTGCCAATCAGAACTTGGAGTGCCAGCTGCAAAAGAATGCAGAGGACTCTCTAGTCCATGGGCCAAGCCACATGGGTATCATAAAGTCCAGAAAGTGACCTAGAATCCACATGTGCCATAGTTAAGGCTCAGGTCATGTGACTCCCAACTGTCCAATCAAAGTGGTTCCATGGTGACATCTGAACCACAAGGGAGGTCCCTACCCAGGCACTATAAAATAAGACTCAGACCATAGCCCATCTCTCTTTTTGCCATTCCTTTGGCTCTCCCTTTGCTGCGACAATGGATCTGGTTGTCATCTGTGGCGTATGTACCATGCTCTGTAAAACTACATCTTGCTCTTGCCCTATAATCCTATCTTTCTCTCCTCAATAAACCTCATTTTCATGCTTGCCTGACTTTGGCATGTCTGGTCATTCTTCAGCCATGAGCACACCAAGAACCAACATTTCAGGCTGAAATCTAACAGAGTGATGCTCTGCTAGAGATAAAGTTTGTGTTTTGTTTTTCCCCTTAGTTAGCAGGAAAAGTCACAGAAAAATCTCAGATTCCTTAAAGAGAGCCTCCAAGCTCCAAATGGAAACATTAGAAATTTGCATAACTAGAATTACACTTTTATAGATAACTAAGGGGTCACTTGACAAAATTCGTAAAGTGGAAATTAGAGAATTTTACCCAGGTCAAGAGATAAGAAACCATGGGTAATATAGATGGGATCACCGGGGAAGGCTCACTCCAACTAGAATCTTCCCTACACAATTGGGAATTACACTAGAATGGATATTGTGGAGTAACTGACCACTAAAGGTGGGGACCCTATATGTACTTGATTTGAATCAATTATCCACTCTTATTTAAATTAAAACATCTCAGTTAGGTCACATGGACCCTTAGTCCCTA
This sequence comes from Lemur catta, assembly GCF_020740605.2. NCBI lineage: Eukaryota > Metazoa > Chordata > Mammalia > Primates > Lemuridae > Lemur > Lemur catta. The sequence continues at coordinate 25,402,800 of NC_059132.1, read as the reverse complement.
TATTTTGCAAAGGGAGACATTGAAGTCGAATATTAAGGGTAAGCGGTTAAGCAATTTTGAGCTAGGTTTTCTGACTTCCAGATTGTGGCTAGCTATATGACCTCCCTTTAAGAGCACTTGTTACCTTGTATGTTTGTACGGTACTTGAAAAACCTTTTTTTATTACATAAGTCACATTCACTGTAGAAAATTTTGAAAAATAACAATGAAAAATAAATAAATGAAACAAAGGCCATAATCCCAGTACCATGAAATAACCACTTTCAATATGATGGGTCTTCTTGCAGATGTTTCTCTATAGACCTCTGTACACATACAAACATGTAACTCCTCATTAATGTCAGCACACCCCGTGGGTACATTACCAGGAAAAAAAAAATACTGACTCCTGGACAACTGCGAACATCATGAACATAGATGGAAGAGAAGGTATGGAACATTTCTTTGCACTCCCCATTAAATCACCCATTAGTTCATAGACTCTACCTCAGAGGGAAGCACTGTTATCTGTGTGGTCTCGGTTCTCTCACATCTGCCAAGTTACCTTTGACACTTTTGTCGTCCCCTGTCCCCCATGCCAACATGGGATGGGCTACTTCAGACCAGTGAGATCCTGGTACACCTGGAGGGAACTCCAGGTCTTTCAGGGTCTTCAGAATGACACATTTACAAACACAAATAAATTTCCCTTGCCATGGGCCACCTCTCATAGCATGATTTTGGTGTGTGTTCTTACACTGATTTTTATGTGTTCATAGGCCAAGAAACTGCTCTCATCAAAGACTCCATACTTTACTTATGCTGCAAATGACAGAAAACAACTCAAACTGGCTTAAACTATGACGTGAATTTGTTGACTGACATTATTGAAAAACCCAGGTTCAGGGAAGACCTGATTCAGTGGCCTCCAGTGAGGTCACCAAGAACCTAGTTTCTAGCTGAAGTCAACGTTCGGCCGCCTCCAGCGCTGGCTCCTTTCTCAGATTCCACGCAGTGTCCCTCTGCTGCACATGCAGGTCACACACCCACATGCCAGGGATATCTCTTGGTTGCTTTCACACAGGTCCGGGCATTCACACTCCCTCAGAGGCCCAACTCGGGTCACAGAGTCATTCCTGAACAATCCCTGTGTCCAAAAGGTCAAAAAGCATTAATTGGCTTAGGCCTGGGTCACCTCCCCAAACCTCATGTTCTGAAAGTGAGAGAAAAGTGATTCTCCCAAGTAAAAACTACAGTGCATTTCGGAAGAAACAGGCGCTGGGCAGTAAAAACAAACGTCCACTAGAAACCCCTCACCCCAAAAGGGATGAGGCAGGGAGATGGGGGAAAAACCCACTCCTCCAAGAACGGCTGGTTCTTTTTCTTACCAAAAAAAAAAAACATGGCATTTTACTAACGCAGTGCTTTTTAACTTACAAGGACATGCTCTTCACAACCCCAGCAGATGATAAAAAGCTCTTGTGTTTATAGAGTTTTTATATTTAGTAAGTATGGATGGATGCCAGAGAGATTAAGCTTGAGGTCACACTCAAGTGAGTGCAAGAGCCAGCTTAGAGCCCTCTCCAGTGCTCTGTGCCCCACAGGACAAAAATCAGCCGCCGGTGAGAACAAGTCAGCTTTCTGAGGTATTGCAACAATTACCCAGCAAGTAACTTCTAAGGGAAGTTAATGCTTCTGCCTCAGTAACCAAACATTTTCACAGTAGAGGAAATAGAAAGAGAAGGATGTGGGAATAATACATCCTTAATAGCTCAGCTAGGCTCCCAGTAATGAAACTGAAAAGAGGTCGGGCATACAAGCCTGTAATCCTAGCACTCTGAGGGGTGGAGGTGGGATGATCCTTTGAGGCCAGGAGTTCAAGACCAGCCTGATCAAGAGCAAGACTCTGTCTCTACCAAAAATAGAAACAATTAGCTGGGTGCGGTAGTGCATGCCTGGAGTCTCAGCTCCTTAGGAGGCTGAAGCAGGAGGATTGCTTGAGCCCAGGAGTTTGAGGCTGCAGTGAGCCATGGTGACACCACTGCACTCCAGCCTGGGTGAAACAGTGAGACCCTTTCCAAAAGAAAGAAAGAGAGAGAAAGAAAGAGAGAAAGAGAGAGAGAGAGAAAGAAGGAAGGAAGGAAGAAAGGAAGAAAGAAGGGAGGGAGGAAGGAAGAAAAGGAAGGAAGGAAGGAAAGAAAAGAAAGGAAGGAAGGAAGGAAGGAAGGAAGGAAGGAAGGAAGGAAGGAAGGAAGGAAGGAAGGAAAAAGGAAGAAAGAAAGGAAAAGAGGGAAGGAGGGAAAGGAAGGAAGGAAGGAAAGAAAGAAAGAAAAAGGAAGGAAGGAAGGAAGAAGAAAGAAAGAAAGAAAGAAAGAAAGAAAGAAAGAAAGAAAGAAAGAAAGAAAGAAAGAAAGAAAGAAAGAAAGAAAAGAGAGAGAGAGAGAAAGAAAGAAAGAAAGAAAGAAAGAAAGAAAGAAAGAAAGAGGAAGGAAGGAAAGAAAGAAAAAGAAAGAAAGAAAGAGAGAGAGAGAGAGAGAGAGAGAGAGAGAGAGAGAGAGAGAGAGAAAGAAAGAAAGAAAGAAAGAAAGAAAGAAAGAAAGAAAGAAAGAAAGAAAGAAAGAAAGAAAGAAAGAAAGAAAGAAACTGAAAAGAATCAAAGGGGTTCCACCATCAAAAAAAATCTCCTGGGCTGTGAGTCACTGTGGGAAAGCCCACCCGCAGTGTCATCTTGAAAGTTCGGGTCCCACTACTTACCACAGAGGCCTCGCTGGTAGGGGAGCTGCATGGGTGGTCTCTCATTCTGACCACGTTCTCCAGGGTGGCACCACTTGTTACTTTCTGTTTCCTGGTTATTTACTAGTCTTTTACTCCAGGTTCAGATAGTTAAGCTCATCATATTCTTCAGTTCACAGACATACTCATCATCAGTCCCGATGAGGTCCCTTTCTTGTTTTATTTCATTTGACTATTTTCCCCCTTTGTCTCTGACCCAACTCTCATTTTCTCTTCTCATAGACGCCCACTTTAGAAGAGAATGTGAGCCGTTTTCCAAAGCTTCCACTCCCGGTGACAGTGAGAACTCTTCCAATGTTCCACGTCATTGTCAACATCAGTACGTTCTAATTTTTTCCAAAATGATGGGTATGTGATGATGTCACAATATGGCTTTAAGGTTAAACTGTCATTTAATGGAAAATATAACAGAATACAGAATGTTGCATAAACATAAATTTATAATTCATGACTATTTATAAAGCAAACGCTCAAGTAACCAGGACTCCAACAAAAAATAAAGCATTACCAGTTTCCCAAAGCTCTTTTGGTCTCTCACTCCAAGACCATGGGTTTCTTTCTGATCACAAAACCTTCCCTCCCTCCTATGGGTAATCATCATCTGGAACTTTCCAATAACAATTTCTTTGTCTTTTTTATAGTTTTATTACCTACCTAGGCATCCCAAAATTATAGGTATAGTTTTTCTTGGTTTTGAACATTATATGAATGAAATCATATTGTCTGTGGTCTTTTGTGTTTTGTTTCACTCAACAGTGTATTTATGAAACCCGTTTATGCTGTCATGTGTCCCTGTAGGTTGTTTATTACCGAATAGTTTTCCTGGGAATGGATGTTCCTTAAATTCTTTGTTCATTCTATAATACTCCCGATGAACATTTCATTTTTTGTTTCAGTTATCATAAATGATGCCATTCTGGACGTTCTCATAGATGAATCCTGGTACACATGTAGAGAAGCTTCTCTGGAGTATACTTCTAAGAGTAGAATTTCTGGGTCAGAAGGCATAAACATGTTGAACCTTATTAGATATGCCTAATTCATTTCCAAGACTCCCACCATCAGCATATAACAATGTCTCTTATTCCACATCCTCATCAACAGTTGGCATTGCCAGAATTGGCTTTTTTGGTTTTTTTTATTTTGGTTTGTTTTTGTTTTTTGACAAATTGGTAAGGATGTAACAGCATCTCACTATGGCTCTAATTTGCATTTTCCTAGTTATTAATAAGTTACACATTTTTTTTTTTTTTGAGACAGAGTCTCACTCTGTTGCCTGGGCTAGAGTGCCGTGGCATCAGCCTAGGCACAGCAACCTCAAACTCCTGGGCTCAAGCGATCCTTCTGCCTCAGCCTCCCGAGTAGCTGGGACTACAGGCATGCGCCACCATGCCCAGCTAATTTTTTCTATATATTTTTAGTTGTCAAGATAATTTCTTTCTTTTCTTTTTTTTTTTTTTTGTAGAAATGGGGTCTCACTCTTGCTCAGGCTGGTGTCGAACTCCTGAGCTCAAATGATCCGCCCACCTCGGCTTCCCAGAGTGCTAGGATTACAGGCATGAGCCACCGTGACCGGCCTTTTCTTCCATTCTTAACACTAGATGGTACCTACACTATGAGATGGGTATTATATTTACAATGGTTAAGGAAATTGAGTTTCATGGAAGTTCGTATGCCAAACCAAGATACACAGCTCATAAACAGTGGAGCCCAAATTCCAGCATTCTGGGGTGTTTTCCAACAACAACCAATTTTCTAATTCAACAGATACCAACTGGGCATTTAATGATTCAATTCAATTCTGACACTAACTACCCAGAGTTAGAGTATCATAGTTAAGGTATGGGTTTCTTCATTTTGGTCCTGTTCTCTGGAACCAGCTACCACCTCTTAAAATTGAGGTAAGAGTGCCACTTACTGGTAGCCTTGTCACATTACAACTTGAACCAGTTCTTAAATCTTTAATTCTAAATGGCCATGGTACACAAGACAAAAGACTCAGTAGGGTATACATGTATTAAAACATCGCATTGTGCTCCTTAAATATACATATTATTACTTGTCAATTAAAATAAAATCAAACTTTTAAAAAACTCAGTAGGAAGGATACCAGCTGACCTTTGATAGCTTTCTAAGTACCATAAATTGTGCTGCTTTGTAGCCATTCTCTCAGTCAATCCTTAGAACAATCCTATGAAGAAGCTTCTATAATTTTTATTTCTCAGGTTTTTATTAGTACCTTTGTGAAAACACTCCAGGGATTAGAATCCAATCACCTAGATCATGGCCCACCAGTCAAATCCAGTCTGCTGTCCGATTTTGTACTCACACAGCTAAGAATGATTGCACATGCTTAAATGGTTGAAAAAAATCAAGAATATTTCACATGGAAAAATTATTGAAATTCAAATTTCAGTGTCCATTTATAAAGTTGTTTTGGACAATAGCACTTTTATTTGTTTACACATTGAATTTGGCTGCTTTTGAGCCATAAAGTTGAGCAGTTGCGAGTGCCCAGGCACCAGCCTAGCTCACAGCAACCTCAAACTCCTGGGCTCAAGCGATCCTCCTGCCTCAGCCTCCTGAGTAGCTGGGACTACACGTGCGAACCACCATGCCCGGCTAATTTTTCTATTTGTTGTAGAGACGGGGGTCTCACTCTTGATCAGGCTGGTCTTAAACTCCTGGCCTCAAGCAATCCTCCCACCTCTGACTCCCAAAGTGCTAGGATTACAGGCCCTCGCCACCACACCCAGCCTCATTTGTTTTCTTTCTTTTTTTTTTTTTTTTTAGATTTGGAACTGCAACCATTTTTTTTTTTGTTTTATATGCATATATTTTAGGGCTGTAGAATTACTTTCCTAATTTTGTTTTCCATGGTTTATTCTTGAGCACAGAGTAACAACAATCAATTGCATTTATACACCACCTCTTTGACTTTTCCAAGCCCACTTACAACTATTGGCATTTTCCTCACCCTGGCCTGTGAGGTAACTTGGATCAGGAGCATTATGCTTTATACAGCGGAGACCTGAGGCAGAAATTGATTTGGAGCTAGAACCAGAAAAACTTAGGCCTCTTCAGGCGAGGCTGGGAGGCACTCTTTCTCCAGGCCTTGCAGATAGGAGGAGTTGACTTTTCTTTCACTCAGGACTCCTTTTGTTGTTGTTGTTTGGATGTTTTCACGGGTCTCACTTATACCAAAGGGAAAAATAATCACTAAAGTCCATACTTCTTCTACCTCGGCCTCTTAGCCCTTCTCGAAACCCTATTGTGTTCGCCGTGGGCGCTCAGCGGTGGGAGGGGTGGCGGAGGTCGGGGTAGCCCATGGGAAGCTGGGAGGGTGAGGCAGAGTGGGGCCTGCGGACCACAGGCCGGTGGGAATGTCCTGTGCACAGAAGGGGCTGGCTCCAGACGCCTGGGAGCCCCAACTCCGGTCCCCCAGGCCGCCCGGGCACGCGTGCACACCTCTGCTCTTACTTGTTTTCTTATTGTCTGTCTTACATTTTCCTATCCTCTCTCTACACATTCAATGCCTAAAACAATGTCAAGCACAGGACCACAAGAAGTATTCATCAAATGAATACAAGGAATAAATGAATAGTCGGGGAAAACTACCATCATAGAGATGAAGGAAATGTGAATTTGTGCAATGTTCATTTTCACTATTTATATCAACAGTTTACACGTACTTAATTTGTAGTGGATATCTACAGTATTGTTAGCTCAGCACCCCTTCCTCCTCTGACAGATGGACTGACCCTGCCACACAAGCACATAGTGGGGACTGTCAAATTCTTACGGGATCCAGATCTAAGCTGATTTGCTCAGGTGCAATCAGGCATACAAACCCTAACTCCTCATGCCTAGCTGATTAGCCTCCTCTCATGAGTTTTTTAAGTTTGTATTTAAGTTGATAACTCCTAGACATAGTAGATACAGAAATACTTAACACTCTTAGTAGCCACGTACTCCACCTACATCATTAAATAAGTTGGTCTGTAAAGAGAATGATGCCAACAGGGAGGGTCTCCAGGCCACTAACTCAAAATTTCATTCCGACTCTTTCTGTCCTCCTCACAGTTTGGATATTCAATTTATCCTTCAATCAACATACCCCATATTCTTTCAATAAATTCATCTTTTTGCTTAAATTAGTTCAAATAGGGTTTTTGTCACCAAAAACGGAGCACTGATTAGTGCAACACTCTTTAACCGCTACACAGTAGAATCATCTTCAGATTTCTGAAAACCAATGCCAGGGCCCCAGTCCAAAAAAATGAAATCAGAATCTCTGCAGTCTGGGGCCTGAACATTGGTAAATTTCAAGAGCTACTCAGTTGATTCTTCTAGATATTTCACTTCAATGAATCAGTCTTTCAAGAATACTGATTATAAGCAGGTTTGCAGACATGTATTTTAATCCTTACAAGACTGAAAGAACTTTTTTTTTTTTTTTTTTTTTGTGGAGACAGGGTCTTGCTCTGTTGCCCAGGCTAGAGTACATCATCATAGGGTCATCATATGGCATCATGATAGCTCACTGTAACCTCAAACTCCTGGGCTGGAGCAATCCTCCTGCCTCAGCTTTCCAAGGAGCTGGGACTACAGGCACATGACACCACGCCCAGCTAATTTCTCTATTTTTTGTAGAAAAGGGTCCTCACTCTTATTTAGGCTGGTCTCAAACTCTTGGCCTCAAGCGATCCTCCCACCTCAGCCTTCCAAAGTGCTAAGATTACAGACGTGCACCACTGTACCTTGGCCATAAGCTTTTAAACTTGTGACCACTATGAGACCACTGGTGCTTCTTCATTCCACAGTAACAGCAAGTTTACATCAGAACCCTTTAAAAGTTTACGTCAGGTCACACTCACAGACCTGCAAGATCAGATCCTCCAGAGGTCTAAATTGAAGAAGATTCCCGATGGCATTTTAATTTCTCAACCCTCCCCCTTCTACACACACAAATGCATGTAACTGTTGTGACCCATAACATTACGTGATTCCCTGGTTTTTACATGCAAAGATTTTTAAAGTAGCCTGAAACTGGTTTTATAACTCAGTACAACACCCTCTTCAAGGTTCTAAGAGTCAAAGAAGGAAAGAGATGCTCAAGTGCTACGCAATTTCTACCTTGCTCCCTCACAAGGGTGTGGGAGGTGCTCCCACCTTCAAGAGCTTAAGAGAGCCTGGACCGTGTCCTCTGGAGTCTCTGTCGCCCAAAGGTCTGTAACAAACACACAGCAGAAAAAAACAAGACTGGCCAACTAGCTGCCTATCTGATAAACAGGTGGCTACACTCCCTGGATCTGTGAAGGCAAACGATGTACATTTCACATAGGAGAAGTGACCCGTAGCTGTTTGAATTTCACTAGCTTGAGGGCCAGTGAGAGCAAATGGAGCAAATCCCTGTGTTAGAAACCAGGGACAAAGGGAGGAATCAAAAGTGGACATCTAGGCCCGGCCCAGTGGCTCACGCCTGTAATCTTAGCACTCTGGGAGGCCGAGGCGGGTGGATCGTTTGAGCGTTGGGAGCATTGATCGTGTGGGAGTTCGAGACCAGCCTGAGTAAGAGTGAGATCCCATCTCTACTAAAAATAGAAAGAAATTATATAGACAACTAAAAATATGCATAGAAAAAATTAGCCGGGCATGGTGGCGAATGCCTGTAGTCCCGGCTACTCGGGAGGCTGAGGCAGAAGGATTGCTTGAGCCTAGGAGTTTGATGTTGCTGTGAGCTAGGCTGACCCCACAGCACTCTAGCCTGGGCAAGAGAGTGAGACTCTGGTCTCACAAAAAAAAAAAAAAAAAAAAAGTGGACATCTAGGAAAAGGCATTACCTCTACCAGTGGTTCTTAATCTTGAGTATGTATTAGAATCACATAATTATAGAAAGCTTGTTAAGACACAGCCTGCTGGGCCCTACCCCCAGAGTTTTCTGGTTCACAAAGTTTGGGGTGGAACCAGAGAATTTTCATTTCTAACAAGTCCCTGGGTGATACTAACACTGCTGGTCCAGGACCACACTTTGAAAACCACTGGTCTACATAAAGACAATGGCAGGCAGAGACCCTCAGATACAGGGACAACTCTTCACCAACACCTTGGTGGCAGAGGGGTGGCAAGGGGGAGGGGAGAGTGCTCAAAGTCAAATTAGCTGGGGGGAGAGGTGAGTTAATAAAAGGAAGACTTAATCCTCACAGTCATTCAAAGACCCAAATTGACAATTTCTGCCATCTTCAGTGGCTTCCAAAGTTATCCTGGGTATGGCCATCCAACCAGCAATTGGGAAAAGAGAATGGAGGATCATCTAAGAAATGTTTACAGGGCAGGCCTAGATTACCACACCCGTACCTCATTTCCCAGAGCTTAAGTCGCACAGCCTTACATAGAAGCAAGGGGAGTGGGGAAATGTAGTCCCTGGCTGGTCATCTGTATCTCAGCAGCATGTCTCAAAGGGGAGCAAGAATCTTTGGTAGACCTGTCTCTGCCATCACTCTCTTTCCCATTGCAGGTTTCCAGCCTTAAGCAAGTCTGAGCTTAGCTTTAAAGAAAATGTGTAGGCCTGTCGCTATGGTGACAGCCTTGCTGTCCCTGGTCATAAGCAACTAGGTATCTACCCCAAAAAGGCTCTGCCAAAATCAAAGACTCTCCCTTGCAAGACGCTGGCAGCTTCACTGACAATTGATCAACAGGATCAGCCCAGGACCTTCTTCTTGTCCACGTCACTTTCTGTGGACTGGTTCATTAACCCTCTTTCCTATCCCCGTTTTCCCTTTTGATGTTAAATGTTACTTTGTTTGGAAATGTGGAAATTTTAATTTATAACTTTATACGTTGATTAAATATACTACTATGTATGGATTGCAATATCGCCCGACTTGTGAAGTGGCCTGAGCCTGTGTGTTAGCAGCTCTGATTACCAATCGAACATGCTGTACTAAGGAGAATCCATCCTTGAGAACTCCATGTAGCTCATGGCTCTGATGATTGAAATAGCATCAACAGAAGTCTGACACTGTGGAAAGACACAAACATATGTGGACCTGGTTATCTCTGACCTAGCACCACTCACGAAAAAAATGTGTAGCTAATGACATAGATAATTACTAAAATGAATGTTTGTAACTGAAAACGACCAAAGAACTTATTACCTGAGTGACTGGGAAACAAACTTATGGGACTAGCCTGCATGATTCCATGCAGTATAGGGAGAAGAGGCTGAGATGGTGGGTTTACAGGAGCAGTTATGAGGAAAAACAAGTTCCGTTTCACAACTCTACTGGGGTCTTTACTTATTAACATGCTATGCTACTTCTTGGAGCTTAAGCAAAAGTTTTAATGAACTAAGTCTAAAGATTTCATAGTTTCACATTCACAGTTTGCTATCTTTATCATTCTTACAGCAAATGATAAATCTCCTTTTCAAGGATGAAAGCTTACTAGCATTGAGGTTATCTTCAAAGTTTTACTGCAACTCCAAAAAAATAGGAATATCTCACACAATAGCAGCACATACTTTGCTTTTTAAAGTGATCACTCTTAATGTAGAAGTACTCATTTGCCATGCTTGTTATACACCAAAATTACTGCCTATGATATCTCATAATCGAAGAAGTTGGACAGTAAAGATTAAAGCGATTTACATTTTTAGTTATACCTCTCTTAAGACTGTCCAAAATAAACTAATTTTTAACTTTTAATAACATATAACTTTTAATGCATATGAGCTATGTATTAAAAAGAAAAAAGTCAAGAGGAAAAGAGACATCCTTCATGGTCTTTCGTTCATTTCATCAATTAGAACACACAAGGCAGCATCTTTCTCTATAATCTGGTCTCTCCTATGACCTGAATTTTCTCTGTGTTGTTCATTCTGTCCAGTACAATTGGTGCTATCATCAGCATCCATTGGTTCAGTTTTTACTCTCATCCCCGCTTCTGAATGGGGCAAATCATCAGGCAAAGAAGCCAAGCAATTTTGAATCATCTCAATTACTCGTTCCAGGTGCTTCTGAAACCTCTCAGCTGTTTCAAGCCGCTGACGTTTCTGGACCTCCATCATGACTCTCAAGGTCTCCCTTGCTTGGTGGGGTCGGTATTCATTTATAAGATGATGCACATGCACAAAAAGCAGCTTAAGATCTTCTAGTTTCTCTTCTCGTTTTATACTCCCAGGGCTCCTTATCAATATATCTAAAAGGTCCAAGAAATTAATAAGAATAGACATATTGAGTTTTCTCAGTTCTTTCTTGTGATCAAACTGCATAGGGTGAAGCCGTTCAATGCCCTGACTTTCCAAAGGGCGGATGATAAGATCATCACATTGGAACTGGTTGCCAAACATCATATAACTGTCTTTTATTGGAGGGGGAGGCTTGGGAGCTAAGCCTTCCTGAATGTTTTCATCTGTATATTCCTTGATGTATTGCATTGGAGGTGGTGGAAGTGCACTCACTTGCTGTGGTTCACCCATTGTGGAAGATCAAGAACCTACAGAAACAGACAAAAGATTTAGAGTAGAGCCACAAAACAAACCTGTTACAGTAAATGACTACAGACAGAATATTTTCTTCCTTTTCTTCTGGCAGTTTGGGGCCCAGGACAAGATAATCTCCTTAGTTTCTAAAAATTTGCCATCCTTTTCTAATTAGGCATTATATTCACAACCATCCACATACTTATCCTTCACTCCTTAATATTTTCATCAGCATAAAAAATATGCTGCAGCATATTTTCATCTATAAAGAAAATCTTCTGGATTCCACATCCCTCACCAGTTATGCCCCATTTCTCTACTCCTCTATAGCCAAACTCACATGCTGTCTCCCAATCTCATGTCACAATACTTTTGCTTTATATTACGGATTGATTTCCAATAGCAAACACTTACAATTCTATTAATAAACACTGACAAAATTAACATTGCTAAATTCCAGACACCTTGGTATTATCCAAGGTTCCTAGATGAAATGATAATCCAATTCCATGCCCTTTTGTCACAGTGTACTCTGTAACTTTATAGTTATAAAAGGTATTTATAACTTGTCTACATCTATTACACAAATTTCAAACCCAAATTCAAACTCAGTATCTTCTATGGCCACAATAACCTCAATTTACTCCATTTTAAGTCTAGGTATATCATCCAATGAGAATATTTACCAGTGCTCTTCCAGAGTGATGTTATCAGAATTTGAAGATATAAGCCCCGGGCCGGGCGCAGTGGCTCACGCCTGTAATCCTAGCATTTGGGAGGCCAAGGCGGGTGGATCGTTTGAGCTCAGGAGTTTGAGATCAGGCTGAGCAAGAGCAAGACCCCATCTCTACTAAAAATAGAAAGAAATTAGCTGGACAACTAAAAATATATAGAAAAAATTAGCCGGGCATGGTGGCGCAAGCCTGTAGTCCCAGCTACTTGGGAGGCTGAGGCAAGGAGGATTGCTTTAGCCCAGGAGTTTGAGGTTGCTGTGAGTGAGGATGAGGCCATGGCACTCTAGCCCGGGCAACAGAGTGAGACTCTGTCTCACAAAAAAAAAAAAAATAGGTAAGCCCCTTCAACATCAGGTGGGGCAGGTAACATACTAGAAGTTGTACTATATTTAGAATTTGAGAGGTACTGAGGGCAGCCCTGAGTTTCTACTAAGCTACAGTGGTGCATAAGATGATGGACAACATGATCACGGACAACATGAATTATTGTGACTGCACCAACCCACAATTCACTGCTTTACCAGCCTTCTGTATATTCACTTTTGTCACTTCCCAATCCGATTTCAACTCCCGTCAAACTGCTCAGAGTCATTAAGAATCGCATGACTTAACCCAATCACATTCATCTTAATCTCATCAGGTTTTTCCTTCTCAACACACACACTCCCCTCCTCCCTCAATTTGTGACTCTGACATTCATGTTTTCCTCCTTCCTCCCGAGACACTCCCTTTCAGTCTCTTATTGCCTCTGCCTCTCCTTTTCTATCTAAACGTTAATGTCGGTGTGCCTCAGAACTTTTTTCATCTAGCAGTCTAACAAGATTGCAAATAGTCCATCATTCAACAAATAGGAGAACTATTCCTACGTGGTAGGCTCTGAATTCCAGCAGAGGTCACATTGCTCTGCTGCTTCAGAATGGTCACCCCAATTTCAGCAGCAGGCCCTTAGCCGCTCGGGCACACCCAGGAAGCCTCCCGGGGTGGAGGGCCCCCTCTCACCAGGCTCTCACGGTAGGAGCCACCATCATGACCACTGCACAATTCCCTTAGGTGCTAGACAACACTGCCCAAGAGACTATGGGGAAAGATCCGCCTTCTAGTGTTTGCTCTATCGAGGAGTGGGGTGAGTTTCACCAAAAGAAAGGTATTTCGGGGCCCCATCCCCGGAGATTTGATTCATTTTGTCTACTGTGAATGGGGTCCCCGCAATGTCCTTTTTAAAATCTCTTTAGGTGAGTCTGACGATTAGACTTAGGATGTATCCCCCCCACCCCGCGAATGAACTCAGCTGATTTCACAACTGCTCCCAAAAGGCTCAAGGGCAGGGATGGCTACCTGCATTACACCAAGGGCCAGAGAGGGCAAATGACTCGCACAGCCACACAGCTCAGAAAACCGGCGGCGCAGGGCCCAGACCCCAGGCCTCCTGACCTCCAGCCCGGCCTGGCGTGCCCCACGCAGGAACCCCCGGGGCTCCCGCGCCCAGGGCCCTGCCGCCGGCCCTCGACCCCGAGCCCCGCACCCGCGGCGGGCAGGCCGCGCTCCCCGAGAGACGCGGGACGTGAAGGCCGGCGAGCGCCTTCGGAGGCCGCCCCTCGCCAGGCCGCCCCCTTTCCCAGCCCAGCGCGGAGGAAGCCGCGGGGTCGCGAAGGACAAACGCACGCAGGCCGGAGCCCCAAGACGTTGCCGCCCACTCACCTCAGCTCGCGGTTTACACCGGCAACCGCCTTCACCGCCGAGGCCAGAACCGCCTTCCGTGCTCCTGCTCCAGGAAATAGCCACCAGCCCTGCCTTTGATTGGCTGCACGAGCTGTCCTTTAACTGGATAGTCCCGCCTCGGACCGATCGCTTGCTATTGCGCCTGCGTGTACTCTGCGGCCCGCCCCCTCACGCTCACTTTTAGGGGTGGGCATAGCGCTTTTACTGTGTGTTTGTGTGTTTGTACTTTCAATCAGCAAAAGTGGCAGTTGGTAGCTGCAGTCCTTTTCTTTTTCTTTTTTTATTTAATTCCTAAAATTAAGCAAGACATCTATATGTCTCACTTAAAAATTCGAAAATACGGATGAGCAGGTATTTTTAAAAATTATATCAACTCAAACCCCAAATAACGTTTAAAAAAGGACATTGGACTCTTAATTATTTGCTGTTTTATATACATATGTGTGTGTGTGTGTGTGTGTGTGTGCGCGCGCGTGTGTTTCTGTTTTGTTTTTTTTTTTGAGACAGTCTCACTCTGTTGCCCCGGCTAGAGTGCCGTGGCATCAGCCTCGCTCACAGCAACCTCAAACTCCTGGGCTCAAGCGATCCTCCTGCCTCAGCCTCCCAAGTAGCTGGGACTACAGGCATGCGCCACCATGCCCAGCTATTTTTTTCTATATAGATTTTAGCTGTCTCTATAATTTCTTTTTATTTTTAGTAGAGACAGGATCTTGTTCTTGCTCAGGCTGGTCTCAAACTCCTGAGCTCGAACGATCCGCCCTCTTCAGCCTCCCAGAGTGTTAGGATTACAGGCGTGAGCCACCACACCCGGCCCCTCTCTCTCTCTCTCTCTCTCTCTCTCTCTCTCTCTCTCTCTCTATATATATATATATATATATATATATATATATATATATATATATATATATATATATATATATATAAAATGTATATATATATGTATATTTTAATCTGGAAATATTTGTAAACATGATTGGAGATCAGTAATATATTCTGAATCTCTATTTCTTCACCATCCATTCACTCTTATTTTCATTTAGGAATTCAGAGACATCTATTAAAAGATTTCTAGGCAACAAATTACCAAGTTTAAAAAATTAGACTTACAGGTTTCTTTTGGAGATTATTTTCACAAGAAGTGTCATGAATTTCTAAATTTATGGGAGTCTTAAAAGAGCATGTTACACATAAAAAAGAGATTGTTATTCTGGTAAAAGTTCTCAGCTTTACCACTTTAAAAATAAGCCTTAATTCCATTTTTTAAAACTTATGGAAAATTCCAAACATATTCAAAAGTAGAGAGAACAGTATATTCATCACCCCATTTCAATGATTATCTCTATCCACAGACATCATTTCATTTCCAAATATTTTAGCATGCTTCTTTAAAATTAAAAGCTCAATTTTTTTTTGGCATAACCACAAATCATTGTCTCATTTAAAAATAAATTGGTATTTAATGTGATCAAATATTACGTCAGTATTTGAATTCTGATATTCTCAGTTTCCAAATAAGGTCCATCCTTTCGGACTGGTTGATGTGTCTTTTAATTACCTTTTAATCTATAGTTCCTTTTCCCCCATCTTACCTCCCAAAACACACACACACACACACACACACACACACACACATGAATTTATTCATTGAAGAAATCCATGCACTTTTGAGCATACCCCAATTAGGCTTTTCTTTCCCCCACAGACACCAGTATGTCTTACTCCAGTGGCTTTGAATGGTCATTCTCAGTCGTCATTTTACTCCATCCATCAGCTGCATTTGGCACATTTTATCATCCGGATTGCCCTAGGACTCAGTTCTTGAACCACGTCCCAGTCAGATATTACCTAGATATCACCCTGGAATATATTCTTCTCTGCATTCCAGGCCCCCATATCCAACAGCGTTAGACATCTTTATTCAATTGCGCTTCTCCCAATTGCAAAGGCTCAAATCTCAGGAGTCATCTTTTTCTCCTTTTTCTCCATACTACACCAAAACTACCATACCAGCCTTTTGTCTTAGTTCTATTTAAAAATAAATCCCAAATATGACTAATTTTTACCACCCTCACTGCTATGGTCCTAGTCCGTGCAACCATTATCTCTTACCTGGACTTCTGAAATAGCTTTCACCTTTGTCCTCCCTTAGTTAATTTACCACACTGTCTTAAAATATGAGAATGATCCTATGATTCCTCTGTTCAAAATCTCCAAGGCTTTATATCAGTTTTGGAATAAAATCTGACGTCCTTCCCATGGCCTCTATAAGGCCCTAGAAAATTGCCAAGCATACTCCTGCCTCAGGACATTGCAGTTGCCTGGAACTCTCCTTCCGTAGATATTCACGTGTTTCACTTCTGCACTTCACTCCATTCTCTGGTCAGATGTGACCTTCTCAAGAATTCTTCCTGGGCCACTTCATCCAAAATAGCACACCCCAATTTTTCTCTTGGGGTATGCCCCCAAACCCCTCCTGCCTTCAGAGAATTTATCTGAAATCATCTTATGTAGAATATTTATTTGTTTATTTTTTATTATTTTTCTTCCCCATCAAAATATCAGTTTCATGAGTAGGAGACGTTTGTCTGTTTCCTTCATTGCTGTGTTCTCAGAACCTTGAGCAGTGCCTGAAATTGGCAAATACACAACGAATATTTATTGAATAAGTTATGAAATGAATATAATCATGATTTTCAACTGAATTCATAATGTGACTTTTTTTTTTTTTTTTTTTTTTTCAGTAGAGACGAGGTTTCACTCTTGCTCATGCTGGTTTTGAACTCCTGAGCTCGAGCAATCCTCCCACCTTGGCTTCCCAGAGTGCTAGGATTACAGGCGTCCGCTACCATGCCCGGCCTGTAATTGTATGTTTATGCGAGAAACTGCCAAGCAGTTTTCCAAAGAGACTATATTATTTTTCATTTCTGCCAGCAATCTGTGAGAGTAACAGTTGCATCCTCAATCTGCACTTGGTATTGTCCTTTTTATTTTCACTTTTTGCCATTCTAATAGCTATATAGGGGTTTTAATTTGCATTTCCTTAGTGTTATATATCTTTTATGTGTTTGTTTGCCATATGTATCTTTTCTTTGGTGAATTGTCTGTTCAAAATTGTGCCCGTTTTTTAATTGGTTTGTTTGTCTTCTTACTGTTGAGTTGTAAGTGCATGTATACATACATACACACATACACACACACAGACTCTGAATACAAGTCCTTTATCAGATATGTGTTTTGTAAATATTTTCTCCCAGTCTATGGCTAATCTTTTCATTTTCTCAAAAGGGTCTTTCAAAGAGCAGAGATTTTTTTCATTTCGATGCAATCCTGTTTATCAATTGTTTTCTTTTATGGCTTATACTTTTTGTGTCCTACCCAAGAATCTTTGCCTAACCCAAGATCACAAAGATTTTTCCTATTTTTTATTCTGTAAGTTTTACTTTTAAGTTTTACGCTTAGGTCTATGATCCTTTCTGAATTAATTTTTGTGTATGGTGCAGGTAAGGGTGGAGATTCCTTTTATTTATTTATTTTTGAAATGGAAGTCCAATTGTTCCAGCACCCAATTGATTCTGTTGGTCTTACTCCCTCTGTCATTGGTAGACAGGTTTGTAAATAATCTCTGAGCTCCTGTCAGTCAATTACTTTGTACTTTGTGGCTTGTTGATCAGTCCAGGCAGAAGAATTGGAAGATAACAAATAAAAATTTTTATCTCTAGCCTCTGTTTCTTCCTGTCATGTGATTTTTAACTGCTCATATACTGTGTATTGTTTAAGCAAAGCACTTTGAGCGAGAGTCATCACTAATGCATTTTTCCTTCAGTCTGCAGTAGAATTTCAATTTCTAATCACCATTTTTTGTTATTGTTGTTGTTGCTTCAGGAGTGCTAATAACCTTATCACTAAC
Source organism: Lemur catta (assembly GCF_020740605.2). Classification (NCBI taxonomy): domain Eukaryota; kingdom Metazoa; phylum Chordata; class Mammalia; order Primates; family Lemuridae; genus Lemur; species Lemur catta. The sequence goes on along the minus strand of NC_059132.1, from coordinate 25,385,186 downwards.
AGCAACCTCAACCACCCAGATCTTTGTACAGCAGATGGAAGGGGAGGGTGCTTGTGGTTTGCTTTGCCAGCAACATTTTTTCTTACCACCAGAGGGCAGCAGTAACCCTGGCATGTAGAAACCCCAGTTTAAACTTTCCTAACAGGAGGATTTGTGTCCCACATATGGGGATCCCACTGAGGGACATTCTCAGTTGTCTCTTGCAAGCTGAGGAATTTATTATTTTTATTATTATTATTATTTTTAATTTAAAAAAATTGAGACAGAGTCCCATTCTGTTGTGCGGGGCTAGAGTGCCGTGGCATCAGCCTAGCTCACAGCAACCTCAAACTCCTGGGCTCAAGCAATCCTCCTGCCTCAGCCTCCCGAGTAGCTGGGACTACAGGCATGTGCCACCATGCCCATCTAATTTTTTCTATACATATTTTTAGTTGTCCAGCTAATTTCTTTCTATTTTTAGTAGAGACGGGGTCTCGTTCTTGCTCAGGCTGGTCTCGAACTCCTGACCTTGAGCGATCCTCCCACCTCGGCCTCCCAGAGTGCTAGGATTACAGGTGTGAGCCACCTCGCCCGGCCTCACAGATTTCAAAGAGCATTTGAAGAGTCATGTCCAATGGGGGAAAAACCTTTTCTTCCCAAGGGCTGAAAAAAAATGTTCTGTAATTACATAAGCAGTCTACTTTTTAAACAGACTTTATTTTTTAGAGCAATTTTAGATTAACAGCAAAATTGAGTGGCAAGTGCAGTTCCCATACACCCCCTCCTCGCACATACTCCACCGTCCCATTCAACATCCCACACACCCCCACCATCAACCCCACACCAGACTAGTGCATTTGATGTTAATGAACCAATATTGACACATCATTAGCACCTAAAGTCTGCAGTTCACACTAGGGTTCACTCTTGGTGTTGTACATTCTGTGAGTTTTGACAAATATATAATGACATGTATCCACCATTATAGTATCACAGAGAATAATTTTACTGCCCTAAAAATCTCCTGTGTTCTAGGGAACTCATCCCTCCCTCCCATCAAACCTGGAAATCACTGATCTTTTTATTGTCTTTTTATTTTCACAGAGTCATACAGTAAATAGCCTTTTCTGATTGGCTTTTTTCACTTAGTAATATGCACTTAAGGTTTCTCCATTTTTTGTGTGGTTTCATAACTCATTTCTTTTTGTCACTTAATAATATTCCATTGGATGTATCACAGTTTATCCATTCACCTACTGAAGCACATCTTGATTGCTTCTCAGTTCTGGCAATTGTGAATAAAACTGCCATAAGCATCCATGTGTAAGTTTTTGTGTGGACATAAGTTTACAGCTCATTTGGATAAATACCAAGGAACATGATTGTTGGATCATATGGTAAGCGTATGTTTAGTTTTTGTAGGAAACTATCAAACTGTCTTCCAAAGTGGCTGTACCATTTTGCATTCCCATCCGCAATGAGTGAGAGTTCCTGTTGCTTCATATCCTCAACAGCATTTGTTGTTGTCAGTATTTTGGATTTTAGTCATTCTGATAGGTATGTATTGACATCTCATTGTGCTTATAATTTGTTAATGACATACAATGTCAAACATCTTTTTATATGCTTATTTGCCATCTGTATATCTTCTCTGGTGAGGCTTCTGTTCATATCTCTTGCCCATTTTTTAATCATGTTGTTCATTTTCTTAGTGTTGAATTTTAAGAGTTTTTTGTATAGTTTGGATAGCAGACCTTTATCAGATATGTCTTTTGCAAATATTTTCTTCTAGACTTTGGCTTGTCTTCTTATTCTTTTATTTTTTTTCTTTCTTTTTTTTTCCTCCCTTTTGGTCTTCTTTTCTTTTCATCCAAGCCTCAGACTTGCAAAATAATCAGACTGCACATGCAGCTTTCAAATGAGGTATCAGAAATTAAAGCAATTCATCACAGGCTCTTCTCATTCCCTTGGCAGCGTCTTTCACAGAGCAGACAAGTTTTTCATTTTTTTTTTTTTTTGTTTGTTTGTTTCTTTGTTTGTTTTTTTTGAGACAGAGTCTCACTCTGTTGCCCTGGGTAGAGTGCAGTGGCATCATCACAGCTAACTGCAACCTCAAACTCCTGGGCTCAACCAATCCTCCTGCCTCATCCTTGCCCGTAGCTGGGACTACAGGCATGCGCCTCAATGTCTGCCTAATTTTTCTATTTTTTTTTTTTTTTTTTTTTTTTAGTAGAGATGGGGTCTCGCTCTTGCTCAGGCTGGTCTTGAGCTCCTGAGCTCAAGCAATCCTCCTACCTCGGCCTCCCAGAGTGCTAGTATTACAGGAGTGAGTCACCACGCCTGGCCCAGAGTGTTTTAATTTTAATGAATTTCAGCTTATCAATTTGTTCTTCCATGGATCATGCCTTTGGTGTTTTATCTAAAGACTGATTGTCAAACCCAAGGCCACCTAGATTTTCTCTTATGTTATTTTCTAAGAGTTTTATGGTTTTGCATTACATTTAAGTCTATGATCTATTTTGTGTTAATTTTTGTGAAGAGTGTAAGTTCTGTCTTAGATTCAGTTTATTGCTATGGATGTCCAGTTGGATCCAGCACCATTTGTCAAAAAGACTGTCCTTTCTCCACTGAACTGCGTTTGCTCCTTTGTCAAAGATCGGTTGACTATATTTGTGTGGATCTATTTCTGGGCTCACTAATCTCTTCCTTTGACCTGCTTGTCTATTCTTTCTCCAGTACCACACTGTCCCAGTCACTGTAGCTTTGTAGTAAGTCTTGAAGTCTGGTACTGTCAGTTCTCTGACTTTGTTCCTCTCTTCCAATATTGCATTGGCTATCCTGGGTCTTTTGCCTCTCCATATAAACTTTAACATATAAAATCAGTTTGTCAATGTCCATGAAATAATTTGTTAGGTAAATTAAAATTTTTAATTTGACATATTTGTAGATTCACGAATGATACAGGATGCTGAACATCTTTTCATACGCTTATTTGCCATCTGTGTATCTTCTGTATAAAATTTTTAATTCAAGGTATTTGGAGATGTACTTGTAAGAAATACTACAAAGAAATCTCTTGTACACCTTGCTCAGTTTACCCCAACAGTAATATCTTGGAAAAATGTCAATATAATATCACAACCAGGATATTGACATAATTATAGTCAGGACACATACCATCTACAAAATAGTCCCTCGGGATGCCCCTTCATATCACATCCACTTCCCTCTTGCCCCCAACCTCTTCTTAACCCCTGGCGACCACTAATCTGTTGTCCATTTCTATAATTCCTTCATTTCAAGAGTGTTACATAAATGGAATCAATCAGTATGTTACTTTTGGGGGATGGCTTTTCTCAGTCAGTATAATTCTCTGGAGATTCATCTAGATTGTTGTATAGATAAATAGTGTATTCCTTTTTTTTTCTGAGCAGTATTCCATGATAAGGATGTACTATAGGATTTTTGAAGGATATCTGTATTGTTTCCAGTTTATGGCTATTACAAAGCTTCTATAAACGTTTATGCACAGGTTTTTATGTGAATATAAGCCTCCATTTCTCTGGGATAAATGCCCAAGGGTGCAACTACTGAGACCTGTGATAGTTGCATGTTTAGTTTTGAAGAAACTATCAAACTGTTCTTCAGAATAGCTGTATAACTTTACACGCCGACTAGCAATATATGAGTGATATAGTTTCTCTGGATGTACGTCAGCATTTGGTGCTGTTCCTAGTTATTATTTTTATCTTGTAATTCATCATTCTGATAGGTGTATAGTATTATCTCATTGTGGTTTAAATTTGCATTTCCCTAATGGCTGATGAGGCTGAATATCTTCTCACGGGCTTATTTACTATCTGTGTATCCTGCGGTAAAATTTCTCTTCATATCTTTTGTCCATTTTCTAATTGGATTGTTTGTTTTTTTTAATGTTGAGTTTTGAGATTTCCTTATATAATCTAGATACTAGTCCTTTGTGGGATATGTGGTTTGCAAACATTTTCTTTAGTTTTTAGCCTGTCTTTATTCTTTTACCAGGGTCATTTAAAGAGCAAAAGTTTTTTATTTTGATGAAGTCTAATTTATCAATTTTTCCCTTTATGCATTATGTTTTTGGTGTTAAGTCTAAGAACTCTTCTTTTCTTAGTCCTAGATCCCAAAGATTATATCTTATATTTTCTCTATCTGTTTTATAGTTTTACATTTTATTTAAAGAAGTCTGTGATCAATTTTGAGTTCACTTTTTTAGTTGTTTTTTTTTTTACTTTATTTTTTTTCAGTTAAAGACACAAAAGGCAATGAGTTCACTTTTTAAAACTATGGTGTAAGACTAGGTCAAGGTTTATTGTTTTGCTTATGGATGTCCAATTGCTTCAGCACCATATGTTGAAAAGGCTATCTTTCTTTCATTAAATTCCTTTTGCACCTTTATAAAAAAATCTATCAGCCACATTTGTATGGATCTATTTCTGGATACTCTCTTGTGTTCCATTTAGCCAACTGTTTTATCCTTGTATGCATACCACAAAGCCTTGGTTATTAAAGCTATATAATTAGCCCTGAAGTTGGGTAGATTGATTCCTCCCTTTTCATTCTTCTCTTTCACAATTGTTCTATTTCCATTCTTTATACATTTTAGAATAATCTTGTTTATATCTACAAAATATCTTGCTGGGATTTTTGTAGGAATCATGTTAAACCTATATATCAATCTGGGGAAAACTGACATTTTTACTATTTTGAAACTTCCAATCCATGAACCCGATCTGTTTTGCCATTTACTTAGATCTTCTTTAATTTCTTCCCTCAGTGTTGTGTAGATTTCAGCATATAAATCCAGAATAAGTTTTGTTTTTTTAGATTTACACATAAATATTTCTTTTTTGAGCAATTGTAAATGGTATTGTATTTTTAATCTTGGTGTTCTTGTGTTCATTGCTAGTATGTAGAAACAATTGATTTTGTATCTTGCAAGCTTGCTGAACTCAACTTATTAGTTCTAGGAACTTTTTTGTAGATACCTTGGGATTTTCTACATAGACGATCATGTTATCTACAAATAGGGATAGTTTTATTTCTTCCATTCTAATCTATATTCATTTTATTTTACTTTCTTGCCCATTGCACTGCCTAAAACTTCTAGCACTATGTTGAATAAGAGTACTGGGAGTAGATACCCTTGCCTAGTTGCTGGTCTTAGGAGGAAAACATTCAGTCTTTCATTGTTAAGTGTAATGTTAGCTGTAAGATTTTGTAGATTCCCTTTATCAAATGGAAGATGTTCTCATTCTATTTATGTGAGTGTTTTTATCATGAACGGATTTTGAATTTCGTCACATTCTTTTTCTGCTCCAGTTGATATGATCATGTGATTTTTCTTCTGTAGCCTCTTAATATGGTGGGTTATACTGATTGCTGGGGAATGGTGCAGCAGCCTTGCATATCTGGAGTAAACTCCACTCGTTCATGGTGTGTAATTCTTTTTATAAATTACTGAATTTTATTTGCTAATATTTTGCTAAAGATTTCTGTGTCCATATTCAGGAGGGAGTTTGGTCAGTTTTCTTTTTTTTATACTATCTTTGGTTTTGGTATCAGGATAGTACTAGCTTCATAATATGAATTAAGAAACATTCTCTCCTCTTCTACCTTCTGGAAGAGATTGTGTAGAATTGGTATTAATTCTTCTTCAAACAGTTGGTGGAATTCTCCATTGAAATCATCTTGATCGAGAGATTTCTTTTAGGGGAATTTTAAAATTATGATATCAATGTCTTCAATAGTTAGTTATAGGTCCATTGAAATTATCTATTTCTTATTGGGTAATTGTAGTAGTCTGTGTTGTTTGAGGAATTAGTCCATTTCATCCCAGTTGTCAAATTTGTGTGTGTAGAGTTGTTTGTAGTATTCCTTGTCATCTTTTTGATGTCTGCAGGGTCTGTGGTGATACCCCTGGTTTCCATCTGTGATACGGGTAATTTGTGTCCTTTCTCTCTTTTCTTTGTCAATTTTGCTACAGGTTTGTCAATTTTATTGACCCTTTCAAAGGACTAGTTCTTTGTTTCATTTATATTCTCTATTGTTTTATCATTTTAAATTTCATAGCTTTTCTTTTTTCTTTTTTTTTTTTTTTTTGAGACAGAGTCTCACTCTTGTCACCTGGGCTAGAGTGTAGTGGCATCATCATAGCTCACTGCTGCAACCTCAAACTCCTGAGTTCAAGCGATCCTCCTGCCTCAGCCTCCGGAGTAGCTGGGACTACAGGTGCTCACCACTGCATCCGGCTAATTTTTTCCTATTTTTAATAAAGACAGGGTGTAGCTCTTGCTCAAGCTGGTCTTGAGCCCCTGAGTTTAAACAATCCTCCTGCCTCGGCCTCCCAGAGTGCTAGGATTATAGACATGAGCCACCACACTTGGCTAATTTCATTGATTTCTGCTCTTATTTTATTATTTTATTCTTTCTATAGGCTTGGGTTTATTTTGGTTGCTTTGTGTTTATTTTTCTCTTATTTTTCTAGGTTCTCTGGATAGAGGCTTACTTAGCAGATTTGGAAACTTTTCTCTTTTTTAGTGTATGCATATACTGCTATAAATTTTCCCTCTTGACACTGTTTTAGCTGTGTCCCACAAATTTTGATATGATTTTCATTTTTAGTCAATGTATTTTTATTTCCCTTTAAACTTCCTCTTTGGCCCATGGATTAGTTAGAACTGTGTTGTTTAGATTCTGTTTGGAGATTTCCTCTTTTCTTTCCGTTATTGATTTCTAGTTTGATTCCACTGTGGTCAGAGAACATACTCTGTATGATTTCAATTCTTTCAAAGTTGTTGAAGTTTGTTTTATGGTCCAGGATATGGTCCTAGCATCTTGGTATACATTCTGTGGCAACTTGAAGAAACTATGTATTCTGCTGTTGATGGATGTATTAATAGTTTTCCATAAACGTTGATTAAATCCTGTGATAGTGTTATTGATATTTTCTATGTACTCCCAATTTTCTATCTAGTTGTTCTTTAAATAGTCAAGAGAGGCATGTGGAGGTCTCCAACTACAACTGTGGATTTTTTTATTACTCTCAGTTCTATCAGTTTTTGCTTCATGTATTTTGTAGCTCTTTGTTTGGTTAATATACCTGTCATATTGCTATGTCTTCTCAGTCCCTTTAATGTCCCTTTTATCACTGTATAATATGCCTCTCTGTGGTAATTTTCTTTGCTCTGTAGTGTATCTTATATTAACATAGCCATTCTGCCTTCCTTTGATTAATGTTTTCATAATATATCTTTTTCATTTTATTACTTTCAATTTGCATTCATTATATTTGTAGTGAGTTTTTTGTAGGTATGCTTTTTAGTCCACTCTGCCAATATCTGTATTTTATTTTATTTTATTTTTATTTTTATTTTTATTTTTTGAGACAAAGTCTCACTCTGTTGCCTGGGCTAGAGTGCCATGGCGTCAGCCCAGCTCACAGCAACCTCAAACTCCTGGCTTCAAGCAATCCTTCTGCCTCAGCCTCCTGAGTAGCTGGGACTACAGGTATGTGCCACCATGCCTGGCTAATTTTTTTCTATATATATATTTTTAGCAGTCCAGATCATTTCTTTCCATTTTCAGTAGAGATGGGGGTGGGGGGGTCTTGCTCTTGCTCAGGCTGGTCTCAAACTCCTGACCTCAAGTGGTCCTCCCACCTCAGCCTCCCAGAGTGCTAGGATTACAGGCGTGAGCCACCCCGCCCGGCCAATATCTGTATTTTAATTGGTGTATTTAGACTGTTTGCTTTTAATGTGACTACTAATATGATTATTTGTGCCATTTTACTTTTTGTTTTCTGTTTTCTATTGTTTTGTTTCTATTTTCTTTTTCCTGCCTTCCTTTGGGTTACTTGAACAGTTTTTTAGAATTCTGTTTTGATTTATCTGTGGTGTTCAGAAGCAGACTTTGAGATGGATTTTTGTGGGAAGGATGTTTATTAAGGAGTGCCCTTAGGACCAGCACCCGTGGAAGGGAAGGAGGTGAAAGTAGGAGTACACACAGGGAGAAGTTGAGCTTTGATGCAGCCCCAAAGGAAGCTCTGGAGTTGGGATAACCCTTGAGAATTGGTCTGTGTTGGGCTTGGATGGCCAGACCTTCCTTCACACTCTGTGTCACTCCGTCCTTGATGTGGGCTCTGGGAAGAGCATCACCTTAGATGGAAGAGTTCTCTGCAGCTGACACAATTTCCAAACTCACCACCAGCTGAAAGCTGTCTGTGGGTGGGCCACATTCTCAGCAACTGGTCCTTCATTCAAGGGGTGTCTGGGTGGTGCATCATCATGTCCACCTCCCACGGATATTTCTAACAAGAAAGTGTTTTTAAAAACATCCCCTCTAATCTCATTTTATAGATCCTGTGGTAAAAGACAGGAAGTGACATAAGGTCAGATATTAACAACAACCTTCCCAAATATTTCTTCTCATGGCAACAGCAGTGACCTTTACAAAGTACAAGTGTCATCAAGTTACTCCCCAACTTAAAATGTTTCAGTGGCTCCCCGTTACTCCAAGGACAGAAGTCAAGTTCTTTGCATAGACCTCAAAGCCTTACACAGCCTGTCCCTGTTACTGAAAATGCGACACTTGTCCATGAGGCCAAATCAGAAGAATGAGGACAAGTGTTCCGGGGAGTAGGAAAGAGATTTACTTTGCTGGCAAAGGGGGAAAAATGGTAGATCTTCTCATCTCAAAATCCAAATTTCCTAAATATTCGCAGAAATACAGAGCTTCTAAAGGATGGGTTCTCAGCTTCAGGCAATTACTATTCAACTACATTTGATGATTCTAATCATCCTGTTTCCACTGAAGACAATCTCATGACCTCTGCCCAGGACCTCCCTTTACCAGGTTGGGCTGGGCCATCTCCTGTTGTGCAAATAAACAAAAGACTTATCCTGCCCCTTCCAACCACTGGCCTGAGGCAGGGATGCAGGCTTTAGTTGTCAAAAAGGAGTGAAGGATGTTTTAAAGAGACAGAGAGTATTTTTGCCATTTTTTCCAGACCATTCTCTCTGTTACATACTCTGCTATTCTCTCCAACATCTCTCCTTCCACTCTTGCCCTGCCAGCCATGACGGCCTGCCTTCACTATTTTGAGGCACCTTGCTTCTTCCTGCCATAGCACTGGTTTCCTCTGCTGGAAAGACTCCACTCCAACATGACAATCCCACGAGTGATTTTATACTGCTATTAGCAAAATATCCCTTCTTAATCTTTGTACTTATGTGTGTATGCCAGACTTTAAGTTTGGGATACTGGTTAGTGTGGTGATCAACCATTCATTGCCTCATTGCACTTGCAGTAGCAGAATTGCTACCATGGTGATGAATATTGCTGTTAAACATATTGGCTGTCCTTTTGCACAGCTAAGGAAATAGTCAACAGAGCAAGTAGACAACTTACAGAATGGAAGAAAATATTCACAAGCTATACATCCAATAATAGGTTCTGTAGCAACCAGAATCTACAAAGAACTAAAGCAAATCAGCAAGAGAAAAACAAAAAACTCTATTCAAAAGTGGGCAAAAGACATGAGCAGAAGCTTTTCAAAAGAAGATAGACAAATGGCCAATAAACATGAGAAAATGCTTAACATCACTAATCATCAGGGAAATGCAAATTAAAACCACAATGAGATATCACCTTACCTGTTAGAATGGCTTTTATTAAAAAGTCCAAAAACAATAGATGCTGGCTTGGGTGCAGAGAGAAAGGAATGCTTATCCAGTGTTGGTGGGACTACAAATTAGTACATCCTCTATGGAAAATAGTATGAAGATTCCCCAGAGAATTAAAAGTAGGCCTACTATTTGATCCAGGAATCCCGCTACTGGGTATTTACACAAAGGAAAAGAAATCATTTTACCAAAATGTCACCTTCACTTGAATGTTTATCACAGCACAAGTCACAATTGCAAAAATGTGGAATCAACCCAAATGCCCATGAACTCCTGAGTGGTTTAACAAAATGTGGTGTATATATATTATATATATCATGGAATACTACACAGCCATACAGAAGGATGAATTAATGCCTTTTGCAATAATTTGGATGGAAGAGACAATTATCCTAAGTGAAGTATCTAAAGAATGGAAAAACAAACACCACATGTACTCGCTATTAAATTGAATCTAACTGATAAGCACACACATGCACAGAAGGAAGTAAAACTCAGTGGAAATCAAGCAGGGGGGAGGGGGAAGGGGGGTGAAAACCTGCCTAACGGGTGCAATGAACACTATTTTGGGTGATGGACACACTTATAGCCCTCACGCAAGCATTACAAAAGTGATCCATGTAACCAAAAACATTTGTAACACCCATAATATTTTGAAATTTAAAAAAAAAAAGCATAGTGGCTTTTATCTGATGGGGCACTGACTTGATGCTCCAGTTGATATCTCCCTCCGGAGGAAGAGGCCTGTTGCTTTAAAACATGTAAGTATTTAAGCATGTGTCTCTTGATGAAATGTCAAGATAGAAAAGGAAATGCAGAGAAAGCGCAAGGCGGAGCACACTGTGGTGGGCAGGTCCCCACCTCCACTTTACTTAAGTGGCATTTGTGTAAATTGCCGGTCTGCTCAGTGAGCACCCTGGATGGTGGATAAACTGTGTTTGTGTTGAAGAAACCCTTCAAGCAGGGAGCTTGGGAGGTTCCTAAAACAAGAGTAGGAGAAGGACAAAAGATAAAGCCATGGCTTATGCAATTCTGATATTAAGCTGTTTGTAGCTAGAATAATTCAGCCTCTGGCATAGCTGACAATTTGGGACTCCAGCCAAAGGCTTTGAAAAGAGTTCCCCTTTACCTCTCTCATCCACTCAACATTCCTGGGAGGCTCAATCAGACCTCTAAGAACATGCCTCCCTCTCTCTCTCTCTCTCTCTCTCTCTCTCTCTCTCTCTCTCTCTCTCTCTCTTCCTTTTACCCATACCCGCTGCTTCAATAGTCAACTCCCAGGGCATCTTAGTTCCAGCACCTATTGGTCTTTACCAACATGAGATTTTTCAGCTGCCCACCAGAGCATCTGAGAAGGGTTTCCGCGATACTGCCAAGCCACCACCATCCCAGAATACCTAGTTTCTCACCTCTTTCACCTCTACTACACATATTTGCTTTTCAGAGAAGGTCCTTAAGTTTTCCTGGAAACTCAGCTTCTGTCCTAGTAGATAATATTGGTGCAGAGGAGAATGAGCAGAGATTTGCAAAGCTTGGCAGGTGCCGCCCTTCTGGGCTCAGACAAAAGCACATGGTTCCCAGAATTGTTTTTCTCAGATACAACTTTTGTCATCTGTTGTTAAAAATTAAATGATTTCCAAGCACTCATTTTACAGATTTTTTAAAATTGAAAGGTGATGTAATTTTTTTTTACGATAGATGTTTTTAGAATGTATAATGTGGTATGTTGTTTATTTTTAGGATTAACTTCCATATGTACACATAATTTACATAGTTAATTAGTACACAGTATTTTGGACTATTCTATTATTTCTTAACATATATTTAAACATTTCTATGTTTCTGTATTTTTAGTGTTCTTTTTATGTCACTTAGAATTTTTATTTTTACTTATTGAAAGATACTTTTCAGATTTAGATATTTTGCCATAAATCTCTCTTGCACATACGTATAAAGGAAGACATTGGTAAAATAAATTGTTTAGGGCATCTGATGTATAATTACCACCTGACTGACAGTGATTTAAAAACAATCCTGATTTTCTGTTGTTGAGACAGAGTCTCACTCTGTTGCCATGAGTAGAGTGCAGTGGTGTGTCATCATAGCTCACAGCAACCTCCAACTCCTGGGCTCAAGCAATCCTGCTTCAGCCTCCCAAATAGCTGGGACTACAGGTGCGCACCACAATGCCTGGCTGATTTTTTCCTGTTTGGTAGAGACAGGGTCTCACTCTTGCTCAGGCTGGTTTCGAACTCCCAAGCTCAAGCAATCCTCCCACCTCAGCCTCCCAGAGTGCTAGGAGTACAGGCATGAGCCACCATGGCCGGCCCCCGATAAAACTTTATTTATAAATCCAGGCAGCTGGTAAGATTGCGTCCTCAGGCCGGGTGCGGTGGCTCATGCCTGTAATCCTAGCACTCTGGGAGGCTGAGGCGGGTGGATTGCTCGAGGTCAGGAGTTCGAGACCAGCTTGAGCAAGACCGAGACCCCGTCTCTACTAAAAATAGAAAGAAATGATCTGGACTGCTAAAAATACACATAGAAAAAAAATTAGCCAGCCACTTGGGAGGCTGAGGCAGAAGGATCGCTTGAACCCAGGAGTTTGAGGTTGCTGTGAGCTAGGCTGACGCCACAGCACTCACTCTAGCCCAGGCAACAGAGTGAGACTCTGTCTCAAAAAAAAAAAAAAGATTGGGTCCTCAGAACATTATCTGCCGATTTCCCATCTAGACAAACAGACTTCCTATTCTAATTGCCTACAAATGCTGCTGCACCCTCTCCTTCGTCCCCCGAATATCCCGAGGGGATATGAATCCTGTCTTTGCTTAGTCTGTAGGCTGGGCTGAGTGTCCACGTTCAGGGACCTTTGGGGAGAAGAGGAGGAAGGGCATGGGGACGCGGTGGTGTTGGTGCATCCCAGCTCACAGTCTCGGGGGGCCAAAGGCAGGAAGGGGTTGAGGCTTGGCTCTGCCGGGCCTGGGTGAGAGATGGCTGGGGTCTCAGGCTGCAGCACTCACCATCACAGGAGCCACTGTGAGGTCACTGCCAGGCTATGGGACAGAGACATTCAAACAGGAGAGGGCATTTCTTTTGGAGTTGTACGGTTCCTTTTATTATTTAAACTGCAGTAAAGAAAGCTGGAATGGGCTCTCTCAGGACACGTCCCGAGCCCTGGGTCTCCGTTGCAGCTTCCTGCCCTGGCTCCTCTTTAAAGGGATTTGGTTTCAAACATTATCATCTCCACCGTCTCAGACGTCATGGAGCTTCTGACCACCTCCAGCTCCTTGCCATCCTCGGCTTTCTCCGTCTTGGCCTCTACGTTGCGCTTCTCCACCATCTTAGTCATGATATCTACCTCTGTATCCTGCGATGGGACCACGGCTTTTGACCCAAGAGAGGGTCTGAGGCTCCTAAAAAAAGAGCCGATTTTACTGGCTTTCTTACTCAAAGTGCCTGAACTAGCTGAGGATCGGCTCTTCCCCGCTTTGTGAGCTGTCCTCGACTCCTTTCTGGCGGAGGTGCGGCTGGAGCTTTTGCGAGAGGGGCCGTGCCTCTTGCTCCTCGAGTGACTACGCCCTTTTCCTCTTTTGTCCTCTCTCGTGTTCCTAGGGCTGGATGAGGACCGGTTGGAGGATGCTTTCCGGGTCTTTTCCCCCCCTTTCCTGTGATGATGGGAACTTTTCCTACTGGGATTTCTGTCCTTCTTTTGTCTTCTTTCCTTTTTCTCCTTCTGGGCTTCAGCACGGAGATGGGGAACCTTCTGGCTTCCGTCCCGTTCACTCATGTAGCCCTCACTCTGCAAGGTTGATACGAGGGGCCCCACCGCAGCAGATGTGCCGGTCTTCGTGGTGCCCGCAAACGCCAGACTCGAGCTGCTGTCTTGGGAGAGACTGGCAGCCCCTGCGGTCATGCTGGACGTCCCCTCCGAGGAGGTGCTGGTGACACCCACCAAGGCCAAGTTAATGCCGCCTGAGGACATATTGGCAGCACCTGCCAAGGCCTTGCTGGATTCACTTTGTCCTTGATTCTTGGTGGCTGCTCCCACCAGGGTAGTGGTCCCCCAGCCTGGGCCTGCAGACTTGGATGTTGCTCTGCTCACAGAGCCTGTTGCAGGGCTCGTTGCTACCCCTGCCATTGCCATGCCACTTGCTGTCCCTGCTGGTGCACTAGCCATTCCGTGGGAGGCGTGTTGGATTCCCTCTCCCCCAGCATAAGCAGAAGAGTTGGCTGCAGACACCTCACAAGTCTTGTGGAGCCTAACCTCATTCTGATCCCCTTCTCCAGGGAGGTCTGAAGCCTGTACCAAGGGGAGGAGAAACAGGTAAGATAGAGACAACAGAAAGGGAGACCAGAACTGTCTGCACCTCTCTGATCCCAGAGCTGAGCAACTCGAGGGCTTATAGATAGAAGAACGTTTGAAATTACCAAAGCTAAGTCTTGCACCCATTTGTTGCAAGATTCCATCTACGGCACCCCTTGGCCAATGGTCACTCAGGTTTGGTTGAATAATTCCAGTACTACAGAAAGCACTGACGCAATCCCCCATCTTTGTACATTTTATTTTACACACTTGTGCTCTGCAGGACAGACTTCTAGAAGTGGGATTGCCAGGTCAAGGGACACACACGTGTTGCATTTTGGTGACTACTAAAATTGCACATATGCACACACACAGGCAGGTTGTGCTGATTTACTCCAAAATCAGCTCCTGGTAGTCACAGGGAGGCAGCTCATGACTCAAAGGGAGGAAGGACTTCCTCATTGTTATTAAAAATGTTCCAAAACAAATTGGACTACCCGGGTTGGGGTGGCAAGTGTTCAGGAAAAGACTGGACAATCAGGATGCCGTGGAAGGGATTACAACCCTGGGTGTGAGACCAGAGTAATGACACCTAAGGTCTCTGAAGTTCAGCCTTATGGGACACTCTGGAGAAGCACTCGAACCTCCCAGTGTGGTGAGTCCCCTAGTGGTAACTCATGTGGTCCTGAGCCCTTGCAAATGCAATGCCTTTTCCAGGTGAGCTTCAGAGAGTACCCAAGGCTCTGCAGGAGCAGCTTGGAGCTGCTCTCCCAAAGACCCCTGCCCCATTTCCTTGAGTCTCTGCGGATGCTTACCCCTAGGCTTCTGTTGTCCCCAGGTGGTGTTTCTGCATTTTGAACTGTCAGAGCACTGCTGCAGCTGTCCACTGGTGGCCTCAGGAGATAGACAAGTTTTTCCCAATAGAAAAAGAGGTCTTCTCGTGCATCTGAAGAGGGACACAACTGCAGATAAAAAGTACGGCCAGTGGCAAGTTTGAGACGCAGCTGCTGTTTCTCATGATTGTGGATGGAGATCTTGACGAACTTCAAGGGAAGTAGCCTAGTGAGCTCTAGAGTCTTTGCAGTCTTGCGACCTCTCCCCTTGGTGAACCAGCCTTGTCTGGTGTGCTCTTCACAGATTTTAGCGGGTCGGGCCAGCAGCATGACATCAGGCAGTGGGAGGATGGGGCTGGTGGAAGCAATGCCCACAGTCACCATTCGGACACGGTTGTGCACATCAATCACCTCTCCTTTTTTGCTGATCTGGATAAAGTCACTCTCAAACATTGGTGCATACTTAAAAATGTCATACTCTCCTCCCTTGTACAGTTGTCGTTGCAGGTCCCCCATGGACGTATTGAACACACCCATCGAACGATAGCTTTGGGCCGTGTAATAAGGCAACAAACATTCACTGCTCATCGTTCTCTTCATTTAAGACAGCTCCGCCAGCCACGAATTGAGTCCCTGAGAAAGAGAGGGAGTGAAGGCAACTGCCCATCTCCCTGCAGGGCTTCTGCCTAAATCTCCTTGCCCCACCGCATTTACCCTCCTCTGTCCTTTGTGACCTGTCACCCTCACACACCCCTCTGTCCTAGTCTCCAAGCAGCCACCCCTTGGGGCAGGGTCACCAGCCTCCTGCCTAAACAAATCGCCACCACCACCACAGGGGCCAGGCTGACCCTGCCAGGGGGTAAGTGTGGGTAGGCTGGATATTCTTTTTAATCAAAATGTTGGGATGCATCATTGACGAAGCCTGCAGGCTTTTCTAAATATCTGGGTCGTTTCCAGTTTTGTGGTTGTTACAAAGACCCCTGCAAGGATCATCTTGCAAATATATTTTTGCTTCTGCTGAATTACTTCCTGGGGATAAAATCTTGGATGTGGGTGGTGTGTTTGCTAAGGGTAGGGATCCTGTCCGGATTGTTGCACTCTCTACCCCACTGCGTAGGTAGCACGGTGCTAGCAGGCACCCAGAAGTGGGTGTTGAATGAATGGTTGACAGGGACTTTTGCTGACTATCAAAACCAGAGTCCCATTCGTACAGTGGTTTCCAGGATACGGAGGATTTTCTCACCCACTTTCTCATTTGAATCAGGTTAATTTTTAAAAATATTATTTTATGGTGAGGAAACTGAGGCTCAGGATTGTCTTGCTTGGGGTCAGAGTGCTAAGCTGGATTCTCACCCAGTTCTCGTAACCCAGGGTAGAAGGAGCTTCTCCTCCATCTCAAGCTGCACTGCTCACTGTTATACTCTTGCTCATCTTGTTCTTGGTGTCACCAACAGTTAGCAAGATGTGCAGGGACCCAGAACCACAGGAATTCACAGAAGTCTTCAATCACCGTAGGATTTCCCACACTGGCATGCCCGCTGCTTCACGCTTGATGTCTCCTTGATACACCATTGACATTTTGTTTCTTTGAAAAGCTCTTCAGAGAAATTGTGGCAAAGATATCTTTCTGGAGTTTTTTTGTTTTGTTTTCTTTTTACTTTGCACAAGTTGAGGAATCCAAATTCCCCCTCCCCCAGGTAGAAAAGATTTCTGAGATAAACGTACATTCCCGCAAACTCAATGATTACTTGTGGAGGTCTTGAAATAAACTTCAACCACAGAATGTTCCTTTTTATGACCTTACTGCCCACGGCAGTGCCTGGCACATGGCAGCTTTTCGATAAACATGAACTTGCTTGTGCCCATTGAGATTCATTCTTCCATTTATTTATTCAACAAAATTAATGAGCAAGTATTTTGTTTGGGATCAGCTAGAAAACAAAAATGCAAAGATAGAGTTCTCTACCTCTGAAGAGCTAAAATATTTTTTTAAAGATGTTGAATGACTTCCCTAAAAAAAAAAACAAAGTGACTTATATTCTAAGGGAATAATCACTAAAACTCAACACTATTAGATTTAAAATAAGAAGTTGGAGATATATAGATAGAACTATATATTCTTCTCATCATGCCATTTGTGATGAATAATAATGAGAGAAATCATAATTGTATTATTAAAAACTTACTATAAGCCAGGCATGGTGCTAATCACTATACATGCTTTTAAAAAATGGAATCTTCACAAAAGCCCTATAAAATGCAGCTACAACTATTATCCCTATTTTGTAGAGGGAAATTCAAGGCTCAGAGAAGTTAAGAAACTTCCCCAAGGTCACAAGAGGCCAAAAGCATATTGAAGTCCCAAAACGTAGGAATGGTTTAATTATACTAGGCTGGGTCACACTAATAGAACACAAACATACAAGTACCAAAGTACCATGCAGCATAATTTTTTTTTTTTTTTGAGACAGGGTCTCACTCTGTTGCCTGGGTTAGAGTGCAATGGTGTCATCATAGCTCATTGCACAAACTCCCAGGTTCAAGGGAGTCTCCTGCCTCAGCCTCCTGAGTACCTGGCACTACAGGTGCGTGCCATAACACCCAGCTAATGTTTTAATTTTTTTTATAGAGATGGGGTCTTGCTATGTTGTTCAGGCTGGTTTCTAACTCCTGGGCTCAAGCTATCCTCCCACCTCGACCTCCCAAAGTGCTAGGATTACAAGCGTCAACCACTCTGCCCGGCCCCATGCTGCATAAATGTATCTGCTCATTCCATTAATATTATTAAGTGTCTACTTGGTGCCAGACCCTGTTCTAGGTGCTGAGAATACAGCAGTGGACAAAATAGCCAAATATCCTTGGTCTCATGGAGCTTGTATATAGACAGTAAAGAAGTAAATTATATGGTCTATCCAATGCTGATAAGTGCTGTGGAGAATGGGGAGGTAGCGGTTAAGAAAGGCTGAATGAGAAGTGAACTTTGAACAAAGCCACAAAGGAGATGGGGTTGGGGGGACCCTGCAGATGTTTGGGGAAAGAGCCTCTCAGTTCGAGGGAGTAGCAAGGGCCAAGACCTGCCATATTTGAGGACCTCCCAATAGGTTGCAGTGATGAGAATGGAATGAGTTAGGGGGAGAGTGGTTAGAGATGAGGCAACTGGGGTGATGGTAGATGGTAGATTATGTCAGATAGAGCTTGCAAGCCATGGTGAAGTCTTCGGCTTTGCTTTGAACGGAAGATCATCTGACCCACATATATAAAGGATCATTCTGGCTGCCACACTGAAAAGAGATTGTAGAGGTGCGGAGGAGACAGCAGGGGAGACAGGATGGCTCCCGCAGGAGAGGATGGTGGGTAAGACGTGCGTGGTAGCAGTGAAAGTAATGAGAAGTGATTGGCCACCAGGACACACTTAGCCTGAAGCAACTAGTATGTATACTGATATGGAATAATTTTCAATAAATATCAGCAAATAAAAAAAGCAAGTTGCAAAATAGCATGCATGGTATGTCATATATGTTTGAATGAAAAATGGAAAGTGTGTGTGTATGCTCACAAAAAGATGCACAAGAAGATGGTAACAGGACCTACCTTGGGGCAACTTGTTGTCGGAGGGGAGCAGCAGGATGGAGACTTCGTTTTCCAGGACATTCCTTTTATATCTCTCAGATTTTGTTCCATTGCATACATTACCTACACAGAAAGAAATAACATTTTAAGTTTATAGATTTACAAAATGTTATGCTGGTAAATTTATATTCCTAGAATTTTTATTGATTCAAGCTTTGATATAGAAAAGAAGCAAATAAATAGCTGCATTCAAATTTAAATCTTTCTAGCACAAAATTTCAGAATTTGAGAACAAAAGTACAAAATACCATTTAAAATTCATTTTCTGATTTTTCCTTAAAACCTTGTGAAAATTTATTCTCTCCTCCCAAAGTTTAAAATCTGACAGATTGCATATCAATCAAGATATAATTCATTCTTTCTTTCTTTCTTTCTTTCTTTCTTTCTTTCTTTCTTTCTTTCTTTCTTTCTTTCTTGATTAATCAACCAATTGATTGATTTATCTATTTTCAGGCAGATTCTTGCTCTGTTGCCCCAGCTAGATTGCAGTGGCGTCATCAGAGCTCACGGCAACCTCAAACCCCTGGGCTCAAGCAATCCTCCTGTCTCAGCCTCCTGAGTAGCTGGGACTACAGGCCTGTGCCATGACGCCCAGCTAGTTTTTCTATTTTCAGTAGAGACAG
Source organism: Lemur catta (assembly GCF_020740605.2). Taxonomy (NCBI): domain Eukaryota; kingdom Metazoa; phylum Chordata; class Mammalia; order Primates; family Lemuridae; genus Lemur; species Lemur catta. The sequence goes on along the minus strand of NC_059132.1, from coordinate 25,366,102 downwards.
GATCTCGCTTTTGCTCAGACTGGTCTTGAACTCCTGGCCTCAAGTGATCCTCCCACCTCAGCCTCCCAGAGTGCTAGGATTACAGGTGTAAGCCACTGTGCCAGGCCAAGCTATAGTTATTGATTGCCTACTACATGCCCATTATTATGCTAAGAGCATTCAGGTTGTCAAAATATGTTTCAAAAATTTTAAACCGTTTTCTCATACAAATATAGAAGGAACACATGTTAAGGATTTAATTAACTTAATAATGGGGGAACCAGCAGAATGGTAAAGCTAGTTCAAAGGGGAATTAGAAGCTTTGCACAGTGGCAGTATCATAGCCAATGAGGTTTATCCAAGGCATGATTATTGCTAATTGAAAACTTTAAATAAATAAATAAATAAATAAATAAATAAACAAACAAACAAAGGAGAATTAGAAGAACAGGCATTGGTATTGGAGAAAGAATGTTGGAATAACATTACCAATTTAGAAATAAAATTGTTTAAATGTTTGTAATGTAATAAAATCATAACCTTTGGGGTTATCCTTTCCAACTAAACAGAAACCATTTGCATCTCTTCTGAATGAAAATCTATAAGTTATTATGGAACTTCACAGAGTTGAGACTTTCATCAGTAATAGATAGCCTTCTTGGGGTGTTGAAAATGTTCTAAAAATTAAATCTCGATCGTTGTACAACTCTGTGAGTATATACCAAAAAACACCAAACGGTATACTTTCAATGGATGAATTTTATGGTCTGTGAAATATATCTCAATAAAGCTGTTAAAATAACAGATTATAATATTTCAGTCTTGACTTATTGATCCAATCCCATTGTCTTCATTCTTTTAGATAATTAAATAATCCTTGGGCAGGATTATGTTCAACCACACTTTAATATGACATCAGACATACCTGTTGCTTGCTTCACAACTTTTTTATTTACAGATTTTGGGTAATTTTTTTTAACAAAGAATATGGTGGAGCACATATAAGCCAGGTTCCTAACTTGAAGAGCTTACAAACCAGTAGGAGAACATACACAGAAGAAACAGAGAGGAAGAATGGAGGGCAAATATTAATAAATACATGGTAGAGTAATAACGAGTTGGATGAATAGTGATCTTATTAACTTTTACCACTATATTCAAAACCAACAATAATTGTTTTGTAAGAAGAAAAACCATCAAAACCACAATTCTAAGGAGAGTTATTCACACAGTTTAAATTGGCCTGAGGTTGAAGAGATGTGCCGAGTGGTACCACAAAACACTGCATAGAAAGTACTGAGTCTATGTAAACATACATGATTATGGGTGGCCGAAGTCTAAGCAGGCATCTAAAAGTGGGCAGAGGTTTCAAGTCAATAACTTTTGTTCCCCAGCTACGATTTTGAAAAGCAAGGCAAGCATACAGCTATATATAGCCTTTTCAGTGAGTGTGCAGCCCAGGGGGCACTGTGAGCTAGGCAGGATGTGAGGGTGGGGAGATTTCCATGCCTTACACACTATGTACCTGCTGGGTAAATCCCCTGGCCTAAAATAAAATCCGCAGTACTTTTATGTCAATGCTGCTGAGCCGAGATGGCGTGGGCTGGGCTGCGGTCAGCCTCGGGCACCTAGGACTTCAGGAAGCCACCTCAATTCCTGCCTTACCTTCTAGCTCAAAAAAGATCACAGTCACCTAACTCTTTCCCTGCGGGCCAGCATGCAAATCGGCTTGCTCGTGCCTTGGGCTTAAAAGAAAAATAAGCTAGAGCTAGCATATGTACATAAAAGAAGCCAGATAGGCAATAAAAACAATTCTATTTCTCAATATGATGATCCAACTAGCTCCCCCCTCTTCCCCCACCCACCCCCTGCTCCCGTCTCGCTTCTGCCCTGCTCAGGGTGTTCAGCCCCACTCCCAACAGAACTCTTCCCTGCTCATGCAAAGCCAGGGACTTTCTCTCTCTTCACCTTTCATTTTGCTGTCTGTAAGCCATGAGCTGTCCCCCCTCAGCCTTCATATGCATTGCTTTAAGGTGACGCTGAAGAAGCTTGGTGCCAAACACACACTTGAATAATAAAACGTAAATATTAAAGATAAAAATCAAGATCAGAAACTGTATAGAGGTAAAGGGATGTGACTGAATCAAGACGTGGGAGAAAATGATTATTGTAAGTAAATATTAAATTTAACTCTGAAAAGGTACGGGAAAAATGTAAAATTTTTTTTATTTTTTTTTATTTTTTTTATTTTTTTGAGAGAGAGAGCCTCACTCTGTTGTCTGGGCTAGAGTGCTGTGGCATCAGCCTAGCTCACAGCAACCTCAAACTCCTGGGCTCAAGCCATCCTTCTGCCTTCAGTCTCCTGGGTAGCTGGGACTACAGACACTCACCACCACGCCCAGCTAATTTTTTCTATTTTTAGTAGAGACGGGGTCTCATTCTTGCTCACTCTGGTTTCGAACTCCTGAGCTCAAGCGATCTTCCCACTTCAGCCTCCCAGAGAGCTAGGATTACAGGAGTGAGTTACTGTGCCCGGCCTGTAAAATAAATATTAACATTGATGATTTCCAAAAGGCGAGATTAGATGTAATTTTTATTTGTTGGTCTGCTTTTTCTGCCAAGAATACATTTTACTTTTGTTAACAGAAATATATGTATGGTTCAAAACATTAACTGTGAGCTTCCTAAGGCACCTCAGTTATCACTGTCTCTATTAATCAAATCAAAGATTTCTGACAAAGGACATATTTTTCTTCTATTTGAAATTGGAAAGTAAAAATTTCTACCATGATGTCATTTTTTAAATCATGAACATTGAAAAGTGAAATATCTCTCCACCTTTCCAGTTTCCTTTGCTGGAAGGTTGATATATAAACTTCTTGATATTGCCCTGTGCATGTAAATATATATTAACATGAACACAGAATTTTTGTATATAAAAACATATAAGCCATACATATTGTTCTGCATCGTCTCTATCTTAATAATACATCTTGGAGTTTTTTTAGATTGATCCATTAAGGATATACTTTATTCATTTTCATGACCTTGTAGTATTCCATGGTACTAGGATGTACCATAGATTATTTACTTTGTCACTCACTGATACATAGATAGGTAGTTTCTATTACAAAAAACACTGCAATAAACATCTTATACAGATATCCCTCTGTGCTCATGTTATTTTTTCCTTTAGCATTGATAGTTTTAGAAAGAATTAGTTTTTGTTGTTGTTTTCAGAAGAAAGAGTTTAGGTAGTTACCAAAATATTCTGAGTATTTCTGTTAAGTGAATATTTATAAACCTGATTACGTTTGGATAGGAACCACAAGGAAAATAAAGGCCTTCAAAGCCACATCCTAAGAGAACAGTTGAAGTATCTCTTTGTCCTGGTCCCAAGAAGGCTCCAGAGTTACATAAGAAGCATCTCCACTTACACAAAGGGCTGTCCCCTGGAGTAGAGAAGAGGACTGAAGTTGTAGGGCCTCAAAGGACAAAGCAACAAAGATGGGCTTGAGGTCAGAGCAAGGGTGAGATAATTCATCAATGATCCAGCATCCATCCTTCCTCTGGTGGCAACACTCTGGTGTCCCTAGGAGACCCACTCCTCCCCACTCTCAGTCCCTGTGGTTGGGCAGGGCTAACTCTACCCCAGCCCCAAATCAAGGAGTGTCCAGACCTGGAATGAGACAACTGAATATTCCACTGCCTTGGCTCTAATGATTGAGATCCGTGTCGCATGTCCCCTGAGCCAGGCCAATGATTCACAATTCTGGGAGTTTTACTGGAAATATGAGGACAGAGAATCCAGTTCCACTAATAAAATGCCAGCCTAGCATCCATTTTGCTGCTGCAGAGGAAAGCCTGCTTAAGCACAATGCCAGCCCAGAACTAAGAAATGAAACCCAAAATTTCTGATGTCATTATCAAGTACTGGGACCCAGCTGTACCAAGCTGAATTGTTTTTTTTTTTCTTTGTTATAGGATTTTAAATGAGACTTTTCCAACCCAGTTTCAATTGAGGCCCCAAAGTCCTATTAATATAATAATATGATTAAAAGAACCAAGGACCTCCGTACCCTAAAATGGGGTACTACATCATTCATGCTTGACATAATGAGAAGAAAACCAGGTTCTGCTAATAAAAGTGTTCATCAACCTCTAGCCTTTGGAAAACAAGGCTTGAAAAATCAAGAGAGAGACTTTTTTTTTTTTGAGACAGAGTCTCGGTCCATTGCCCTGAGTAGAGTGCTGTGGCATCAGCCTAGCTCACAGCAACCTCAAACTCCTAGGCTCAAGTGATCCTCTTCTCTCAGCCTCCCCAGTAGCTGGGACTACAAGAGCAGACCTCAATAATTTTTCTATTTTCTTTTTTTTTTAGTAGAGATAGGGTCTCGCTCTTGCTCAGGCTGGTCTCGAACTCCTGAGCTCAAGCGATCTTCCCACTTCGGCCTCCCAAAGTTCTAGGATTGCAGGTGTGAGCCACTGCGCCCATCCAAGAGAGAGACTTTTGGTGTGCTGGGCATTTTCTCTCACCATCAACCCATGGGGTGGCAGAGTGGGTACCTGCACCTACCAGAGCCAAGTGATAGAGACTTTTAGGGACCACTCAGTGAGCTTGGTATGAGTCTTGGGGAGTTTGGGAGACATAAAGACTGCAGTCCAAATCGCACTTGGAGAAAAATAATGGTGAAAGTTTGTGGAAGACCTGCTTACCTGGTGTCAGAGGGAAAAGAGGCTGTACTTGGGCCAAGTGGTCCATCCACCACTGGCAGAACAGGGATGCCTGAGTCTTCCAGGAAAGCCACCGGAGGGAATAAGTGGTGTGGTTCATTTTCAAGGAAATCTCACCCAAGAGGACAACCTAGTGGGCAATGGGATACCAACAAGAGGGACATGGACCAGCAGAAGCCCAAGGGCTGAGGGTTGGGCTCCTCGGCCAGATAGAGTGGCATCGATCGTGTATCCGCCACATCCCAGAGGAGGGCATCCCCTCCAGATTACTGCTGCGGCTTCAGCGAATGCTGTGCCCTTTGCCCCTCTTCCTCTCTGCCCTCCATCCTGAGCCTGAAGACGGAGGGTCAAAACCAGGCTTGTGTGTGAGGAAAGAGGAGAAATCAGCGGAAAAGCCAACATGCTTCAAATCCTGAAGCAGACCCAGGCAAACATTAAGGAAGAGCATTCAGTTGAATACGTGTTTGGCATTTTGATTATTCCCCTCAACTGAACTGGGCTTTCTTTTTCTTTCCTTCACTTTTTATTATGGAAATTTTCAAACATTTATCAATGTAAGAAAAATAGAATAATGAGCCCCCGGGGTACCCATTACCCAGCTTCGGAAATGGTCAGCTCAAGGCCTAACATTTTTCATCTCTTCCCCTCCCTATTTCTTCCTCTCCACTGGAATATGATGAAGCAAATCTCAGACACTTCGCTATTTTATCATCATTCAGTATGTCTCTGTACAAAATAAAGATTCTTTTAACATGACAGTAGTGTCATTATCATACCTTAAAAAATTAATTATAGTTTTTCAATATCAAATATCTAGTCAGTGTTCAAATTTTCCCAATCTCATAGCATCTTCATACGGTTGATTTGGTTGACTCTGAGTCCAAACAAAGCTCTCACGTGCTGCTATGTCTTTTTGCGTCTCTTTTAATCTATAAGTCCCCCCTCTGACTTATTTGTTACTGTTACTGGGTTATTCATCCTTGGCATTTTGCCTGTGCTGGACTTATCCAGTTGCGTCTCCACGGTGTCATTTGTCATGATCCTTTATCTCCTGTATTTCCTGCAAACTCGGATCCAGATCTAGAGGTTTGATCAGATCCGTGCTTGATTTTTTTTCTTTTGGCAAGACTTCTGCGTTGGTGGTTTTGTGTACTTCCTATTGCGTCACCCTGGGAGACATAGAGTGTCTGCCTGTCTCCCTTTTAAGATTAATCAGTGTGTTATAGTGTTGTAAGCTTCATATAACGATTAGACATTTTCCTATCGGCTTTTCACATTATGATTTTAACAGCCTAGATCCATTATTTTATCAGACTGCAAGATGATAACATTCTATCACTCCTTCATTTATTAGCTTCTCTTAAAAAAAGACTTTCTCTCATTAAATATTTGATTACTGAGCTGAGATACAGTTATATGGGAAATGTGTCTTATTCTTTTTCTTTTTTCCAGTTTTCAGAATAACAACTTGGTTGTTAAGCAACTTCAAAACTGATCAATGGGTTGGGATCTTTTTTTTCAATTCTCTTATGAACTCATGATTTTAAAGTTTTCACTGTTCTTCGATTCATTGCAGTTATTGCTCCTTTTGATTCCAAATTATTTTATCTTTGGCCAGTGGGAGTCCTTGAATTTAGCTCCTGTGAACAGAACATTTAAAAACCAAAACAAACAAAGGGATTATTTGCTTGTATTTATGTTTTCCTTAAAGTGATAGAAAAAATATTGAGCTCCTAAGGTTACATTTAGAAGTAGGCAAAGTGGGTTCGAAGTCTCTATGAGAGAGAATAAAATTGTTTATGATTACAATCCATCTGACACTTAGCAGATGAAACACTCGTAACTATTGCAACAGCTACTGATGATATTTTGCTTTCCCAGATGACAGCATTTTGTGAAGTCTGTAAATCTTTTAACCCGAGCCAGGTATAAATCTATCCTTCCCAAAGGAGTTTATGGTCTAGTTTAAGAAGACAGCATTGTATTAGCTGTAAGTAGGTTTTTCTGGTAGTGACAGAAACCTCAAAATAATCTTAGAAAATAAAAGTTTATTTCTCTTTATATTAAAAAAAGGGAACTAGGGCTGGCATGGAAGATGCATTGTCATTAGGACCCTATGCTCTTTCTATCTTACACTCCTTTGTCCTCAACATGCAATTTCTACCTCATGATATAAGATAGCTGCTCCAGCTCCAGCCATCATATCAACATTCTAGTCAGCAGGCAGGAAAAGAAAGGGAAGGAAAAGGGTATGAAAACCCCCATTAAGGACATTTCCTAGAAGTTGTGCATACCACTTTGGCCCAGTTCAGCTGGCTAGAAAACAGTTATAGGACTACATTTAGCTACAACAGAGGCTGAAAAAAGTAGTCTTTATTCTGACTAGCCAGATGACTAGATAACCTTCAGGGAGTCAGTTACCCCAGCAAGGAGGAGAGAGTAGATATTTGAGGAAAATAGCAACTCCTGCCTCAAGCCCATATTCAGAAAAAAAAAAAAAATACTAGCTCTTTTGGGTGGTGTATTTCCAAACATATGTCTTAAAATCTCAGAATGGGGTGGTCATTTAAATATCCCCCTACCTTACCCTCCTGAGTATCTTGATTATGCTGGGGCATCTAATATAGGAAATAAAATTAGCCTATTATCTGGTAATTTGTGTTTAAAAATGAATTTTAGAGAATTGCATTCCTGGCTGGGCTCGGTGGCTCACTCCTGTAGTCCTAGCACTCTGGGAGGCCGAGGCGGGTGGATCACTCGAGGTCAGGAGTTCAAGACCAGTCTGAGCAAGAGCGAGACCCCATCTCTACTAAAAAAAAATATAGAAAGAAATTAGCCGGACAACTAAAATATATATAGAAAAAATTAGCCGGGCATGATGGCGCATGCCTGTAGTCCCAGCTACTTGGGAGGCTGAGGCAGTAGGATCGCTTGAGCCCAGGAGTTTGAGGTTGCTGTGAGCTGGGCTGACACCACGCCATTCCAGCCCAGGCAACAGTGTGAGACTCTGTCTCAAAAAAAAAAAAAAAAAAGAGAGAGAGAGACTTGCATTCCTATATAGCAATAATGATTGTTTTGTTTCATCATGTATCCCCATCTAGTAGACGCCATCTCTGCTCCCCCTGAGATTTCTTGATTATTAACTTCACGGTGGAAGTCAGTCTCACACGTTATGCTTCAACTATGTACTAACTCAAAGGCAAGATACGTCACTAGCACCTGCCATTCACAGAGTGAATGGATTTAGTTTCAAAGTGACCCTCACAAGGAAGCTAAGAATGAGAGAGGGCAAGTAATCTGCTCAAAGAAAAACAGCTCAGTGAGTGGCAAAGCTGCGATAACACAAGTTTGTCTGTTTTCAGAGCCCATCCATGTTTTGCTTATTATGACATTCTGAAAGATTCACTTATTTTCTGCTCTTCCACAAAATTTTAGGAGAAAAAGGCAATCGTCTATATGGAGCTTTGAAAGACTTCTATGAGTTTTTGTTTAAATTGTATTTATTTATTTATTTATTTTTGAGACAGGGGCTTGCTCTGTTACCCAGGCTGGAGTGCAGTGGTGTCATCATAGCTCACTGCAACCTCAAACTCCCGGGCTCAAGCGATCCGATCCTCCCTCTTCAGCCTCCAAGTAGCTGGGACTACAGGCATGCACCACCGTGCCTGGCTAATCATTCTATTTTTTGTAGAAATGGGGTCTCACTATGTTGCCCAGGCTGGTCTTGAACTCCTGGCCTCAAACGACCCTCCCAAAGTGCTGAGATTATAAGCATGAGCCATCACACAAATTTTAAAAAATAATAAACTTCAACATATTTCTTCCATTTCAATATATGAATGTTTTATGCTCATTATTTCTTTTAATCGTCCAACCCAACTTGATGATTATCCTTTCAACAAGTTTTTCTTGAACATTCTTTTTATGTGCCAGCCACTGTGATGGTTGCTGAGTATGTAACAGTGAGCAAAGCTAAACATAGTCCTTACTTTGTGTTACGTATCTTAACTGTTGGAGGGGCCAAACCAGAAACTATAAAGAGTCAACTCTAATTTTTAACATAATTTTGAGTCTAAGTTTCTTAAAACATCATTTTCAAACCATGTAGCAGAGGGGGTGTATATTTTTTATACATGCCTCTTAGTTTTGTGAAGTTTGAAAGGATGTGGTTATGGCCTTTGACATCAGAGGAGAAGCTCCGCGGTGTTGATTGAACACTGATAGAAAGATAACGCTGGAGGCAAGCTGCCTTTGAGCAACTCTCTGAAGATCAACTGCCTCCCATCCCATTCCTTGCCCCAAAGCTGTTTCCTCCAGCCGTGCTAAGGAGTGATGCCCAAAGCGCATCACTTTGCAAGAATTGGATCATGAACAACTTTATCCTCCTTGAAGAACAGCTTATCAAGAAATCCCAACAAAAGAGAAGAACGTCTCCCTCGAACTTTAAAGTCCGCTTCTTTGTTCTAACCAAAGCCAGCCTGGCATACTTTGAGGACCGTCCTGGGGTATGTGAGCAACTTCTTTTGTCTTTCTTCATATACTATTCTATGTTTGGACTGACTGACTCAAAAAGATATACATAGGATAAAATAGAACACGGGGAACACAAACATACTGGTCATAACAGCCTAAAAATAAGTACAATAAGAGTAATCAGAGGAAAATGTAAGAGAGGTGTCAAGGTGAGATGGTTGTACTAGGCGATTTCAGTTCTAAAAATTGTAAGTTTAACATTCACCACGGCCAGGCGTGGTGGGTCATGCCTGTGTCCCAGCACTTTGGGAGGCCGAAGTAGAAGGATAGCTTGAGGCCAGGAGTTCAAGACTAGGCTGGGCAACACAGCAAGACCCCATCTCTACAAAAAAAGGAAAAAGAAAAAGGAAACATTTATCAGATTTTTTCTCCCTGCAAGATTATGTTTAATTTTTAAATTATAAAAATATTTTATGTAGCAAATATTATGATCTGGGTAGAATTTGAACTTCATATGAAATATACTACCTTATGGACATAGATCAATAAAATATTAGCATTTGATGGGACCTAAGGGATGATCTAGCCCAGCTTCTTTATTTTTCAGTGGAACAAACTGGTACTTAGAATAAGTAAGTGACGGGTCCAGTGTTAACATTTCTATGAATTCAACTCTATCTCAATGGTCATCACTCACCTGCCATCTTGGAAAAATATTCCCCAGAAATTTATTGTCTAAAAGTTGCAAGGCATGATGGCAAACCTCTTTGTGTTTTGGAAAACTTCCCAGGAGACTAGGGTTATTAAGCACAAAGTGTTCTGTGGTGCAAACCAGCAGTTCTTACCCAGAAAATAACAGCTGCTTAGTTAGGTCAGTATTTTTCTATCGGCTGGGAGAAGTGGCTCACGTCTGTAATCCCAGCACTTTGGGAGGCTGAGGTGAGAGAATCACTTGAGGCTAGGAGTTTGAGACAAGCCTGAGTGACACAGAAAGTCGTCTCTACAAAAAAAATTTTGATGTCATTAATGCTTTCATTAAAATTAAAGGGAAGAAAAAAAATAATTTTGAAAATTAGCTGGGCATGGCAGAATGCACCTGTAGTCCTAGCTACTCAGGAGGCTGGGGTGGGAAGATCAATTGAGCCCTGGAGTTCAAGGTTACAATGATCTATGATCAGGCCACTGTACTTTAGCCTGGGCAGTGAGCAAGACTCTATCTCTAAAACAAAACAAAACAAAACAAAAAACCCTAAGATAGTCTCGTATTCTGTAACATCAGTGATATCAAAAGCAACATGAATAATCCTAATAATATAGTATGTAGTTTGGTAGAAGAAATACTAGACAAAGGGTCAGGAGGCCAAACTCTACTTCTCAGTAGGTGACTCAGCCTGGGCAAATATCTACCTCCTGCTTCAGATTCTTTCTTCCTAAAATTTTTAAAAACCAGAAATAATGACTTACAAGATCACTTCTTTCTTCAAAAATTCTTTGTTTCGTGCAAGGGCACTTATTTAGCCCTTCTCAGCAATTTTTTAAAGCATATTTGATTTCTTGCTATATCATTATATTATTTTTACATCATTAGGTAGGTAGGGTAGGATTATCGCTGCTATTTTACTGAAGAGGAAATAATCTTAGGTGTCGGATCATCACTTGGAGACAAAGGTACTCCAGTTTCTTGTTGGAGCCTGACTTAGTGGCTGTAGGCTTGAGTTTGGAGTCTTTGGAGAGCAGACTTTGAAGCAGTCCATGCCATGGCGTTGCAGGGAGGTCAGACTTGCCTTTTTAAGTTGCAGGTGAAATAATGCTGCCTCTTCAGACACGAAAGCCGGCTTGTCTTCAGAAGATTCTTACTGATAGCAATTCAGCACTAGATCAGAAAGCACATGGAATTACGTACAAGACCCCTTTGGTAGGTGGCCAGGAGCCAAGTTTTGAACTTGGGGAATCTATCATGTAAAGCTAGTAAATCACATGGCATCAGTCAATATTTTGTGAATGAGACATTTGAAGTTCTTGTTTCATACTGAAAGAACAGTCGTGTGCCTTTAACTATTTTTTTCAAAGCCCATTTTACAGTTTTCACGGATTTATTTTCTTGACGGAATATCGTATTATCTCATTTACTTTGTACTGATAATTCCTGAGCAGCATTACTGTTTGTCAACTGTTTGATTGTGA